>NW_024429235.1:290628-728430 GCF_017639785.1 Mesocricetus auratus | reverse complement strand
CAACAATGTACACACACTTTATGTGCCAATCTGGGTGAGCTGGACTAAATGCACGTCACTATGAGAATCTCCATATGCCATGTCATAAAGACCACCGTCACCTCTACAGCATTCTGACTTGCTTGCTTTTTAAAATCTTTCAATTAAAAGAGTATTTGTTTTCTAATTTTGAAAAACATGTTTATCAACTAGCTGGTTTCTCTGGAACAATTTCATACATATTTACTTTTGGTTGACCCTTCCCCATGTTAATCCCCTCTGCCATCTCCTTATTTCCCATTCTTAAGGAAACCACTTTTCTCCCAGAATCCCCCTTCCACTTCCAGGTCATGTGCTTTGTTCCTTTCCACTCATCCTTCTAATGCTGCCTTTCCCTCTTGTGGGCAGCTGTCTAACTTCATGATATATACAGATAAAATTCACAAGTTAAAGATTTGCATGTGTTTGTCTCTGAGGCTGGGATAACTCTCTAAAGTATTTTCCAACTTCATTTTTATGCAAATTCTATCATTTCATTTTTCTTTATTGATGAATAATCTTCATATATGTTTATATATTGTTGACTTTCTAAATGGCGCGTTCAGATCTTTTCTTTTGGACATGGATTCTGAGTACCTGAAATAATTGGGCAGACTGCACTCTAATGATATAGACAAACTTATATAAGTTTGAGTGTACTTTTATACACATATGTAACAAAGAAACCAATGATCCAAAGAAGGTTGTTTGTGTTGAACAAAATATGATCAATAAAACATGTAAATAAATGCCAATAAGCATATATTAAATGGCAACATAGCAGCCCTTTCCTAGAACTTTCTGTGGATAGACCAATTTAAACACATTTTCCTGGCACATACTATATATTATATGTAGTACATAATGAAAGCAAGGCAGAAGGTATATCCATATTGAGGGTACACTGAAGAGGGTGTTCTATAGGTATGATCTGATGTCTCTGTTATAGCTATAAGACCTAAGTATGTCTTATAAATTGAATAAAATGTTTCACATAGGAGGCAGGAAATCTGTCCAAAAACAGTCCAGTGAACAAATGCACCTGTGGTTGAAAGGTCCTCTGCCTTTTCGCCTGCAGCCCCGCACAGTTCCCCTTCGGCACTGTTCACCATGCTATATTCGAGTGTTACAAATATATAATATAAAATCTCCACCAAAATCTCATCATTCATTCTTTTATTAATGAATATCAAGGCTGACTTAATTTCCTAGAAATTGTGAATAGAGAAGCAATAAACATGGTTGAACAATTATTTTTGAGGCAGGATACAGAGTGCCTCAGATATGTATCCAGGAATTACATAGCTGGACCCTACAACGCTTCCTCTTTTACATTTCTGAGAATGTTTCATACTGATTTCCACAGTTGTTACATCAGTTTGTGCTTCACACAGGGTGAATGAAGTCTCCCTATTTCCCAACATCTTCACCAGCATTTGCTGTCATTTCATTACTTGATCATGGATATTTTTAATGGGTGAGATAAAGTTTCAAATTAGTTTAACTTCCATTTCACTGAGGAATAAGAATGTTCAATGTTTTACTTACTAGCCATTTATATCTCTTCTATAGCTCTATAGTTCTATGACAACCTATATTAAGGGCAGTTTGCGGGCTTGTATGGAAACCTTCTATGGTAGGATTTTCTTAAAATACATACACACATGAAAGAAATATGAGTGGAGTCACCAAATAATGGAAGAGACTATGCCCCAAATAGATACCTTTCACCACTGTGTGGAACTTCCATTTCCAGGAATGGGTTACATCTTATCAAACCCCAAACAGTTCAGGCTATTGCCAAGACTATTGGTTGTTGTCCACAACCTGATGGCAAGGCAATATTGCTGATGAAAACACATACAACTCTTACTGAATATGAAATAGATGAGTAGGTGCCTTCACTCCTACTGATTAGAGTTCATGATACTAGAAAGTATTTTTCATGACAACAGAGGAGAAATGCAATCATTAATTCTTCTATATTCTTTCCCCTTGACAAGGTTCAACCCTTGCTTAAACACTCCTACCTGGGAATTGATAAGGACTGCTGGCTGTGCCTAAACTCGTGATCCCATTACTACATAGGCTTAGGAACTAGCCACACCATCAGCCCTCCATCAAATAAAACTATTTGTAACTGGGAAAAGCCTAAATTACCACTGGGGACCTACTGGGAACTGGAACCTGCCTAGTGTCCAGGACCTATGACCTAGAAGACTCACTTTATTCTGATGCTTGCTCTTCCACTATCTAGGTCACTTATCATCAGCATGAACACTCTATGGACCCTGAACCATTTGGCGGGCATGCCCAAATGGTTTAACTAAATGTGCCTCCTTCACGGCATTACAATAAGTCCCTCCAATGTGTACTCTTACACATGCTGCCCAACATGTAGCTATATTACGGAGAGGAAGAGAGAGCATTCTTTAAGATGAACCCCAGGCTTCAAGGCTCATGAAGTGAAGTCCATCTTTCTGCATTCCACTTCTGGTTGGAGCCAATATTGTACAGGCAACAGCCATAGGTCAGTGATCAAACTTTAGAGAATTAAGACAGCAAGTGAACCAGGTATTCATTAGGATTTCTGTCAGTGTGAACAGACACCATGACTATGGCAACTCTTTTTAAATGAAATATTTCATTGGGGCCAGTTTACAGTTCAGAGGTTTAGTCACTATCATCATGATGGGAAACATGGCAGCATGCAGGCAGACATGATGCTGGAGACAACAGAAGGAGACAGTGTACCACACTGGGAATAGCTTGAGCATAAAAAAACTCAATGCCTACTTCTACAGTGACACACGTCCTCCAATAAAAACACACCTTCTGTGGGTGCCAATACCTATGGGTCAAGCATTCACACACAAGAGTCTATGGGGCCATATCTATTCCATCCACCACAAGGACTTAAGGATTTTAGAAAACTCCATATCCAGATGAGAAAAAACAAGTAGAGTCTTTAGTAGAATCAATTCTGGAGACCCATGGAGGCTTAAGACTTCTCTTGATGAAACAAGTAGTATTATGTTCAACTTTAGGAGAGACCCATGATTTCTATTTCTGCCAATCAGGGATAATTAGAGGAAACCTCAAGTAAGGCAAGAAAGGATACATACATCAGATAATTGGTATCAGTCTCTGTTACCTGGTCCCTGGAGCTGACCACTTTACTGTTAGAATTAGCAATCCCATCGATTCTTATCTTGATCCGGCTAATGGTGGAACCCTGTATCTTCAACTGTATCACCAACCACACTAAACACAGTAAACACAGTTAAGCTAATAGTTCTTTTTTTTTTGGTTTTACATGACATGGTTTCTCTGTATTGTTTTGGAGGCTGTCGGTCCAGCCTAGCCTCGAACTCATAGAGATCCACCTGTCTCTGCCTCCTGAGTGCTGGGATTAAGGTTGTGTGCCACTGCTGCCCGGCTAATCTAACAGTTCTTAAAACTAACTGTATTCCTCCTAGGAAAGACTGTTAAATGATTTGACTCATGCCCATAGAACCAATGAGGAAAATGACAAGGTGACACAGTGAATAGGTTTCTCCATCCTGTATTCTTACTGAGGCCAATTTTTTAGGCTTCTGTAGAGTTTGATCTCCTTGATGAGAAATCCTGTGGAAAGCTACCTAACTCTCTTCTAGGAAGCCGAGGTCAAGATGCCCAGCTAGCTTATCTTAGCTACTGTTAAACTGTTTGCTTGCACAGAATTTGCTCCAGCTAACTGCATATCTTGGTAGTTCCTGGGTAATTTTCCACAGGGATTCTCATCAAGGCAATCAAATTGTCCTCAATCCTAAAAATGGCCTCCGTGAGAATACAAAGTGGAGGAAACTTTGTCCTGTCTTTCTCTGTCACATTCTGTAGCACTCTTAATTGTATAAAGAGACTGTGTCATGTAACAAATTTTATTTTAAGTGGGTCCTCAAATTATTCCAGTGAATGCCATCAGTAGTTGTAATGTGATTCATTCTGTGGCTCCAGCTTCAACCCCAGTGGGTTTTCTTAAGTTCATGTCTACTGCTGTGTAAGCAGCTGGAACAGGAGTGTGTGGTTAGCCACATGTTCCTAGCCTCCACAGACAAGCCTTGTGGTCTTGGAAACCAAGAACCTCCATTTTCTGTTTGGGTGGTAGTAAAAGACAAAACTAAAGCCAGCCTTCCCCAGGGAAGATCACAACAGTAGGCTATCCAGTGCTATGAGCAGGGGCAAAGAGAAGTCACTGAACTGACCAATCCATGGGTGGGAAAAGGTTTTTTTTATAGATATGAGATAGACAGAACAGCCAGAGGCAAAGAAGTGCAAAGAAGCCATGATTACTATGGGGCAGAGAGGAATGTGGCAGACTGGCCGGGGACAACTTAGGAGCAGAGAGAACAGCAAATGGGAAAACATCCTGGGTTATAAGAAAAACCTGTAGTAGCAGTGTAAGGGGAGGGAATCCTATGAATGGGAACAACCTGGAAGGCTAGAGTAGACTTCGATATTACATGTCAATAGGGACCCAAGGAGCCTGGCGATTAGCACTAGCTTTGGTATGTACCATAGTTACTATCAACAGGGAGCCAGATGCCACATCAGTCAGAGGAAGGGAAATAGAAAGTGGCTCTTCCTGGAAGACAGAAACCCTTCTCACACTTCCTGAGGACAGAAGAAAGGATCTGCCAGCAATCCTTCTGAGCCGAAGCCAGGCTGTCAGCTTGAACTTAGTCGGTGGGCTTGGGGCTTTCATTAAGTCCTAACAAATGCTAAATTATCAGCCCAGAAAATAGACATACAAGTAGCTTTATATAGAATGAGCAGGTTATATTAGGAATATATATGCATATGCATATATATTCATGAACATATATAAGCACACACATATACACAGGCTCATTTGTGCACATATATTAGCAATTAATCAAATGAGAAGCCATGAATTTGAAAAGGATAGGGAGAGGTATATGCTCGTGTTTGCAGAGAGGAAAGGGAAGAGGGAATTTTTGAAATCATAATCTCAAAATATGAAGAAAAGCAAAAAATACAAACCACCTAAGGAGTATGTATATACCCTGGGAATCAATTAAAACATGGAAGCCAGAGACTGGTCATAGCAGACACATTTGTGTAGAGGGGTGTGTGTCACATGCTTCCTCCCAGGTTGCTGTGTGTTTGTGGCCTTGTCCTTCTCTGCTACAGATGATTCCCCATACAGGAGCGAATATTAAACAGGAAGCCTTTAATCCTAGAATAGAGAGATTCACATGGATCTAGCAGAAAATGATCTGGAGAAAAGAAGCAAACTGTGACTTCAGTTGGATTTGTCTTTGGGTCCTTCTTATCCCAAATGTCGCAGTATGTTGTCTGCTGTCTTACAGAGTCAACTGTGTTCTTGTTTCCAATGGATCCACTGTGGTCCAGAAAATGACTCAAGTCCATCCTTTGGCTCCAGACAGGCATGGGAAGCAGCCACCCTGGACTGTTCATAGGAGTCAAGGGAGACCACTTCCTACTTTTTAATGGGATAAGCAAGGTCCCAGTGGAGAGAAGATTTTCCTTAATTTGTCAGATTTCTGATTGAAATGCAAAGAATATTTGACATTCTATTTCCAGAAATCAGCCAACTGTATCATCTTTACCCTCCCATTCAGCGAGAGGATTCAGCAAAGTATTTCTGTGCTCTCCTGGAACATAGGAGTGACAGGGAAAGCTGAACAAAATCCATGAGCTCCCTGTGAGTTGGCACCTGCTGCAGGGACCCACTCCGATGCTCACCTCCAGATGCAGACAAGTGGGTGATTATGTCTGCTGTAGCTGATGTCTGGATCAGAGGATTTCTTCACAAGTAAAATATCCTTCCATCACTCTGGAAACAGAAGTTAGAATAAACTTTCTTCAAATATTGTCTTGAGTATTTGACTCAAAAGACAGAACATAGAGAAGACGTGTAAATAATCCTAAAGGTGAATAGCTCACACCATCATAATTTAAAGTGTTCATTTCACTTTTGTTTAGAGCACAAATTTGAGCTTAGTGACAAACATGAATGTAGTGACAAGAAATGAAAATCACTTACTTGGCTCTTACCCCTTATGTTTCTTTTAGTCATAACCAGAGACATAGAATCACGAGTGTTACAGAAAAAAGACTCTAGAAGGGTTAGATTTGTGTAGCCAAAGCACATGGGTGGAGTCTCTAAAGTTGTTGTCTCTGCATATAGATAGAGCATGATCTCCATGAAAGTCTGCTAAGCTAACATTCAGGAAGAAAGGTTGGATGATGTCAGTACACAGATGAACTATGACTTGGAAATTATGGCGATACAAAGAAGGATAATTATAAGGGTAAATTGAGTATAAAGGTAGTTACCAAATACTTGGAGTATTAAGGAAAGAAAGTCTGCTGTCCTTTATTTATGATAAAGAATTTTTCTCCCATGTCCCCCTTTTGAGAATGTCGAAGAACAAATGTGCAGTGTCCAGGATTCGCTGGATTACCCTCCCAACTCCGTCTTTTGTCTCAGTCCCTTTCTTAAGCAGCTTTACCTACGGTTTTTAAATCAACACTCCCCTCTCAGGTATGACCTGGCAAGTTGGCTGGGTCCTACTGAAGGCCCACAAATGCAGCTTACTACAGATTGGCCCTGAAATGTGGGACTACTACATAGGGCTATGACATTGAAGGACAACCTTTTTTTTGCTTCTGAGATTGTGTGAACTTGCTTAATATTCTTTCCTGCTTATTAATGAGATTCATGTTTAAAATGTAATTCGTTACTGTGTTCATTAAGCAAAACAGTGTGTTTATCTGTCCATGAGCAGACAGTCACAGATTCCCGGTAAGATTTACAGGCCCATGCAGTATGTATTCAGTCAAGGGTCACCATGTTGTGAAAATGTCTATATCTATTCATCTTTAGTCTTTATTGAGAATCGATCTCTAGCATGCTCCCTCTTAAGGCAGTAGTGCTTCACTGAAACACTACCATCTTGTGTCCAGTTAATATATTTGTGATGTTTGCACTGGCTCCATTGCTGCCTTGCAGTGCACATGTGTCAAATTATGAAAAAGCCTAGACTAATAGAAGCATCCATCCCTGATCTAAACTAAAATTCCTGGTGTGGCAATCATACCAGAAAAGATTCAGGAAAACTGGCCCTTGTTACATATGCTGCTCTCCTAGGTTTGTTTGAACTTGAAATGAAAAATGCACACAACCAAGAGGTCAAGATGGGGGAACCCTCAGAGAGAGCTGACTCCAGCTAGAGGGAGCTCATGGACACTGGCCCAACAGTCAGGGAGCCTGCATGGTGCTGAACTAGGTCCTTTGCTTGTGTGTTACTGTCCTGTAGCTTGGACTCTCAGTAAGACTTCTGACAGTGAGAGCAGGACTTCTCCCTGGTGCTTAGCTCACTTTTGGTAACCTATTTCCCATGCTTGATTATCTGCCCTGCCTAGATGATATTTCAGGTAAATTGAGGAACTGGGTCCTGCCTCAACTTGATGTGTCATGCTTTGCTCAAGCCTATGGGAAGCCTGTCTCTTTCTGAAAGAAGATCGAGAAGTGGATAGGAAGGGGAGTAAATGGGGCAAAGCAGGGGAGGGAAGGAGAGGAGGGATTGGTATGTAAAATAAATTTAAAAAGTGTTATTTAAATAAAAATAAACTGCAAATGCACTACTTAAAGAAAAAGAAAAGAGTTGGTAGTTGGTGGTACACGCCTTTAATCCCTGCACTTGGGAGGCAGAGGCAGGTGGATCTCTGGGAGTTCGAGGTTGGGCTGGATCAATCGACAGCCTCCCAAACAATACAGAGAAACCCTGTCTCGTAAAACCAAAAAGAAAAAAAATTGCGTGCTCAGGCCTGGAGAATTAGTGCTATACTTTGGGAACCCAGCTTGGCATTGATACGCAGGTGGGAGGACATTTCTTCCTGCTAAGTCAAATTGTGTCTACATCTGTGTCCCTCACTGCACTGTAGAAATATTATGAGGAGTGGACTGAGAAAATGTGCCATTCAGGGCAATTGCACAGTAGAGTGGTTTTAACTTCTATTTTTTCAGTGTATTCTAGTGTTTATATTCTATTTTCAGTACCTCCCAATGTTCCAATGTAACATTGCAATATGGTGATTTCCCAAGTAAGAAACTTGCTAGGCCAGGACCTAACATGTCATGGATCTCCATGAATTATGCTATGTAAACTGAAATGTAAGACACTGAAGAATTCTATGATCTTTATTTTATGAATCAACTTCATTTCAATTTCAGATGTGTCTGATATATCAAGTGTATCTGTGTGAGTGTCGAAGATGAGTTATTTTCTTGAACATTTGTATATGCATTCTCAGAGGAGTTCTTCAAGATTGTCTCACCTCTTCCCAGGAATGCAATGTGATGTGGATAGAGCTCAACACTATAGAATTGGAGTGGGTTTCAATTTTTAGTGGCCTTTGTGACCTTTTTGACCAACAACTTACAGAAAAGTGTGTGTATATATATATATATATATATATATATATATCATTGGTTTTTTAAATGACAATGAAAATTGCTGATACTAATATTGTCTTAATTAGAATATCATACAAATCCAAAAAATCAGAAAAAAGGAATACTAGAATAATGAGTAAGTGGAAAAGCAAAACAGCAACAACAAATTCCTTCAAAAGCAAATCAAGTATCAAGCGAGATCCTAAGTAATTGCATCAAATATAAGCCTCAAAGCATTACAATCAAAAGGGAAGAACCATAAAGTGAGTCTATAACCCCACCATGAAACTCACATCATTCTTTAAAAAAATGACCTTCTACTGACAAATACAGACTGAAAGTAGGAAATATCTATAGACCATGCTAATACCGAGCATAAGGAAAGAATAAACTTGCATTAATAATAGATAATTTTCTGTTTCAAGAAATTCATTTTACATATTTAATTCAATAATTGCAAAGGAAGAGAAAGAATCTCTTTTCTTCGGGGATGTGGGTCCTAAGAAGTTATCCAGTGGGATGGTACCACACTATGCACATACAGGGAACAAGCACTAGATGAACTCATTGGGTGTTGCTTTAAAACCAGCAAACATACAAACACACAGATAGCACATGGAGTTGGAAAGGAAAAAGTAGGTAGGAGGCTTTGAGGAATAATTGGTAGTGGATTGGATCAATCATAGTATTCTCATCAAGGAATATTAAATAAAGTATTTAAGTAAAAATGAATTGGGAAAATTCCAAGAATGATGGATCATGACTCTCGTGCCTTTTCCTTCTCTACTGAAACCTGACATGTCTCCATCTACATACTGTATTAGTTACACCCACCCAAAATATATCTGTAGGCTTTGCTCTACCAAAATTCAGTTCACAATAGTTTCTAATGTTCTATTTTATCTCTACCCTTATCAGTATCAATGGGTTACTTGAAATGTGTTATTTAATTTCCAAACACTTGGCGGTATTCTGCCATTTGTTATGTAACTTCTACATTATTTTTTGCCCAGCAAATAAATCACGTAGTTTCAATCCCTACAGGTTCACTGCTGTATTTTGAACTCTCTGACTGTATGAACTGTCTAAGAGAACACTGCTTGCCCACCGATAAAACATCCACTGCATTGGTGAGTGTAATGGCAGTACAGGAGTCAATTTGGTCGAATCAGTTGCTCTAATCTAGGCCATTTTTTATCTTGTCATATTAGCTACTAGGAAGTGAGCATTGCACTTTACAACTCTGATTGCAGATTTACCTTATTTTAATGTTCTCAGCTTTTGCTCCATGCATTTTATGACTCTTTTATTAAGTGGATACACAGAGAATATCATCTCCTCTGGACCAGGGTCCCTTCACTCATTGTAAAATGACTCCTCTATCTAACAGCTCCACTGGTTTTGACTTAACATCTAATCTTCTTTTAGCCCCAAATGTCTTAATGGTGAAGGGGGATGAAGAACTTCTCCTTCAGAATGGCATGGCTATTGGTCACAGTCAATACTACCTTTATTAGCCTATCCAACATCCACCCACTTAAAACAGGTGGATACTAATGTGTCTAGGTCAAGAAGTTCTCGTGGTTTCTGTTTCTCTGTGCTTTGCTTCATTGCTGTTCCCCCTTAGGAGTCCATGTTTCATGTAAATTTTCTTTTATTCTTTCAAGGTGTGTGTGTGTGTGTGTGTGTGTGTGTGTGTGTGTGTGTGTGTGTGATAAGCACCTCCATTAATCACCCTAGTTCCATCTGTAGACGTTCCAGGGTATTTTTTTGATGGTGTGTCATCCCAGGATTATCAAACCTGAGTGATGATGGGATTTTTCTGTCTTTTCTCCATATTGCTATCATTACTGCTTAACTAAAGTTATCGAATCTTCACAATTCTACTTGAAATTGATGAATTGGTTTCATTTTTAAAGGCAAGGATTCACATTTAGACTACTATTTCCTACATGTCTTTTTCTTTTCTTTCATTTCACCAAAGTCATTATCTTTATATGCTAGCAGAATGTTCCTTGATTTAATGTTCACTGCCAGCAAAGGCTTATAAAGCCCAGTCAAGGGCATTTGACCTCACTGTGTCTGCAAAGGTAATGGCTGTGGTTGGGGCACAGTGAGAGTGCTCTACATATGAGTTGCAAGAGCATTGTGAACTTCTTCTGTAAGAAGGAATCTGCAGCAAGCATGCTGCTAAAGATTTGTTTGTTCTCAGTTAAGCAAGGGTGGGGGAAGAGAGTTGATGGAGGAATGGGGGAGAGGGAGAGAGAGACTGGGGAAGGAGGAAAATGGAAAGGACATCTCAGATTCAAGAACCATCTGACCAGAAGATTAAACTGAACTTCAAATTGATTTCTGTTGTTCTAGATCTCTACAAAAATACTAATGAGAAAATGGTTGTAAGGCAGATTTTTTCCCTGGCTTCCTGTATTCAATAAAACACACTTTAAAGATTCAGTTTCCCGGTTTTGACTATTTCAGGGAGCAGGGCTGCTTGCAACTTATGCTTTTATATTCAAATGGTAATGGCCTCCAAATTTGCTAGTTTTATTATGTGATCTCTTTTTCGAAAGAAAATTACTCTTCCACTTTGCATGGCCTATTTTTCATTAGGTTAGGAGTCAACACAGTACAGATTAGCTTAGAAACATGAGGTATGCTCTAGACAAAAAGAACACATAGATTTGCTTCACAGTCTTTATCCTGCACTGGCCGCAAGAGGGCAATGTTGCACATAGTAGCCACTTCTGTGTCTGTAGGTGTTACGTGCATCTGGCTGAGTTCTTAGAACATCTGTTAAGTGAAGAAGTAAAGACAGCCAGAGGTTAGAAAATTCCCAGCACCAGGACCACTTCTGCAGTGTTATTTTATATTAGAATTTTATCTTAACAAGGAAGGTGTATAGTCAACTTTGTGCCTTTGTCTTCAAGAACTTAGAACTTCATGTGCCAATCTTTTCCAGAAAAGCAGCAGAAGTATTCTTCGCAGCGCTCTGCCATGCTTGCTGTCCTCATCTTGTTGCTGGGGATGCGTTTTTTCCTTGGTGAGTAAAACATCCTTGTTATTTGTAGATGCACCCAAAAAAGTGTTTTTCTCACTTGAATTTTAGCAAGAACATTCTTTTTCCATTAAGTTCGCATCACATTTATTGATTTATCATTGATTTCGCAGGACACATCCAAGCACAGTCAGTGTCCCAGGATGATGCCCATGTCACCGTCTTCGAAGGAGGCTCAGTGGAGCTCAGATGCAACTATTCCTATGGTGGAACTACTTACCTCTTCTGGTACATGCAGCGCCATGGTCACAGCCTTCAGTTGCTCCTCAAGTATTATTCCAGAGAACCCATGGTTCATGGCTTGAGTGGCTTTGAGGCTGAGTTTAGCAAGAGCGACTCTTCCTTCCACCTGAAGAAAGCCTCTGTGAACCTGAGCGACTCGTCTGTGTACTTTAGTGCTCTGGGTGCACAGTGTCTGGGGCTGCAGGGGGAGCTGAACACAAACCTGTAAGATGCTGGAGAGGACTATAGCTGAGTGACTTTTGATCATCCATGCTCCTGTAAGAAACCTAAGTAAAATTATTAGTTCTCCTGGATGGACTTCTCTGCAATCACTACTTTGGTCTGTCATTGGTCCTCTATCTATAGTATATAGGCATTTGCTCACAGCTTCCAGGAAATGAAACATAGCAGGCTAAAACCATGCAATGATTCCGGAGAAATGCTTGCTTCCCTAATGGTTGTTTTGCAGACTTCCCTGATGTTTTCTAACGACTGGTTGTCTCCAGGAGACTTGAAGATACATCTCGGTTCCACATAAACAATGACTGCAGTGTATGCCTATGTAGTGTGCACTATGGGGAGACGTGTGGGCTTTTTCCTGCTTCAGACTGCAGGTTGTGTTAGGAAGTGTAACTGCTGCACTCACGTCCTCAAGAGCCTCAGATGCACTCTCCACCTGTGATGTCAGTCAACTTGATCAGGGCAGAATCACCGTGAAGAGAATCTCAATAAGGACTCATTTGGATTAGGCTGGCCTGTGAGCCTCTGTGGCAGTTTTAGATAATCACTGTAAGGTGAAGCAGCCTGACCATGGACACTTTTTCCAGAGCCGTCCTGCCCACTGAGTGAAATGGAGACAGTGAGTACAGCATGGCATGGAAGCATTCTGTGCTCTTTCTTCTTGATGGTGGATTTGATATGACAACTTAACTAAGGCTTCTGTTGCTGTTACTTCAATGCTATGATGGTCTGTAACCTGGCAGTGTTAGGTCAAATGAATCCTCTTCCTATTAAGTGATCCTGATCAGAATGTGTTGCCATAGAAACTGGAAGGGTAAGTAGGATGCCATACTTACTCCAGCTCTTGGCCACTTTGTTACATTTGGAGCACAGAGTAAAGAGACAGAAGGCAGGATAGAGACCAGAATATGACCTTAACAGATGAAACCACTTCAAACAGTGAAAGACAGGCACTCCCTCATGGGAAGTGGGGGTCTGAAAGTAAGGAGAGGAACACTTGAAGTTTATAGAGGGAATTGGGATGAGGAATCTTATGCAGTTGCAAGGGGCTGCATACAAGTCTGCAGCCTCTAAATGATCTCCTGGAATCCAGTGTCAGAAAGGGAGAATTGATGGGCAAAGGAATCGAGAATGGGCTAGTCAGATCCACAGAAACAGTTGACCTGAACAAAGGGGAACTCTTGGTCCCCAGATTAATGTCTGTGTGGAAAGCAGTGTATTGTCCCAGACCCCCTGAATGTGGGGGTCAGTGAGGAGGCCTAGGTAATCTATGGGGCCTTGGGTATTATTTATCCCTGGTGTCCAAACAGACTTAGAGTGCCCATCACACAATGAGGGCTGCTCTCTTAGTCTGGACTCTTGAAGGAGGGCCTAGACCCTACCCTGGATGAAATAACAGTTACTGGAGATCCACCATGGAGTTCCTCATCTCCGTGGGGATCAGAGCAGAGACTGGGTTGAGGACTGGGGGACCTGGTGGGGAGCAATGGGGAGGAAGGCAGGGGTAGGGATCTGGGATTTACATGTGAAACAAACTTAAATATAAAAAGGAAGAGGAAAAAAACAAGTCTTCAGCCTCTCATTCCTCATGTTGTCTGCTAATTTGAGACAGACTGTCATGGGAAGCAGGCTCTGTCACCAAAGCACTTCCTTTCTGGATCTCACTGAGAATGGCTGGAGCAAGAAGAGCTGTGACCTCATAGGAATTCTGCTTGTACAACTGAGGCACAGAATCATGTGTGATCAATGCAGTATTATTTCTCCTTCTGTTCCAATGTTCCATAAATACACAAATGAGAAAGTGGAAAAACCCAAAGCTTTAGACAGTTTTATTTACTATTTGACAAATTATGACATCCTTTAAGTATATTCATGTAAATAAATATATCTCTACTCAAATGTAAAATTTCAAATAAAATTTAAAATATGTATACCTGGATCCATCCTGTATCAGCTCTAAGCTACAGGGCCTATCTATTCTGGACTGATGTCTTTGAGGCTGTGTTTGGAACCTGCTGAACAGCCCCTGGGTCTGACTCTGAGTGGGGGAGTGTGGATCAGGGAAGTCCTAGCTACCCAGCAGCATAAAGGTCGAGACAGAGACATCATATCATATCAGGAGGGCTCTCAGTTCACACTGGAGAAGACGGGTTATTCAGGCATCCTCTTAAATAGCTTTCCAAATACGGAGGTACTGGCAGAAGACATCTATTATCACATATATAGGGCTGACTACGATACATTTCTTTTAACCCTAGAGATGATTATAGAAAGCCTTAGAAAGCACATGCACAAGTCCTCAGACATTCCATAATGGCAAGTCTTTAGGCACATCCCATTAATCCCCAGACACATCCCACTAGCTCTCATGATGGGTGTGAGGCCTAGGTCTATTGTTACACAAACTAGAAGCCATTTTCCACTGTGGCCAGGCCATCCGGAGGTATCCAGCTGACACCTAAAAACAATAGGAGAATAGAGCTCCTGGAATTGAGCTGAGGTCTATATCTGAAATATCATATTTGGACCCCAACACATTTACCAATAAACTTGCTATTGTCCTTGTTTTTCAACTCAATGTTATTCCCTTTCATTCTCTGAAAACAAGGTTGATGAACTTTGTTTCCCAAATTTTCACTTTGAATTTCTAATACATAAGTGTATGTTATACAGTGTAGCTCTGTTTTTTATATATGTGTATATATATGTATATGTATATGCATATATATGTATATGTATATATTCAATAATAAATCATTGTATGATGATTGCTAGGTTTGCTTTTTTCTAAAAAAATTTGGAGACAGGGATGTCATAAAAATCTGTTTCAGTGATTTTAACTGATGTGCATCATCTCGATTTAAGAATATGCAATATGTCACTTTTGATGGGCATTTCGGTAGGGCAATGCCAGCAGAAGTAATCACAATCAAAAGTCAAGTTCACAAAGGTCGGTAGGTCACCACCAGTCATGTTTCCAAGGTGGTGCTTCAGCCCTGTGCACAGTTCAGTCTTCTTTAGCAGCCTTTGCCACCTCTCCTACCAAGTCAAGTCACATGTCAGGGGAAGGGGATTTCCATTCAATTCCATAGGTATTAAATATCTTCAATTTCTGTATTTCTCTAGGAATCCAAGTTTTATGGTCTTGTCTTAGTTAATTGAATGTTTCTGTGGAGAGACATTACAGCCTAGTCAACTTACAGAAGAAAGAGTTTATTTGGGGCTTACAATTTCAGTGAGTTAGAGTCCATGTCAATAATGATGGAGAGCATGATGCTGGGGCATGGTACTGGAGCAATAGCTGAGATCATCCATCTTGAGACACAATCACAAGGCAGAGAAAGTAACAAGACCATGCCTCCTAACTCTTCCTAGGTTTATCATCTGAGAACCAAGTACTCAAACATAGGAGCCTATATATACCATTCTTTTCAAACCACCAGAGGGTTTTTTTACTATTATTAGTATTTTTGAGGTGATGGAGACTGACCCACAAAGCCACATGCATAGTAGGCTATGTGCTCTAACACTGAGTAACACAATATTCAAATATTTCCAGTAATACACATATAATATGAAACTGTCATTTTTTTCTTCACAAAACTTTTATCAGATTGAGTTTCTTAGGATAAATGTTTCAAATGTGAAATAAATGTCTATTTCAAGTAGTGGCATTCCTTTAAACAAACAGCATTCATTTATTAATTTTTACATTTTTAATTTTTGATTTCATTTATATTCCAACCACACATATCCCTCCCACCCCTCCTCTCAGTCCCCTTGCCTCCTTCATTTACTAATTTAAGAAGTATATGTTAGCTATCTTTTAGGTTTATGACACCTATCTAAGTGTAGGGTAACATAATAGGAGTTTGTCTCTTTCACCCAAAGTCATCAGGTCGTGACTAAACATGTGTTGAATTCCTTGTTTGTATGATTTCTTCAGTGGACTATCACATAGCCTAATCTAGCTACACAAGAAACTTAGAAATTGAATGGAATGGAGTTCCTAGGTAAGACAATTAAAAGTGCAAATAAGCCTATGACAGTTATTCTTCAGAATTACAGAAGCACCATTCAAAAGCTACCAGGTGTCTTAGGCAAAATAAAGAAGCTCAGAATGACACTCCATCACTGACTTTGAGAATGTAGGTCAACAATCTTCTGAGGTTAGCAAATTGCCTAAAATGGGGGTGGGGGGAAGATTGCATCTCCCTGACACATATGCATTTCCTGTTTAATTCTCAGCTCAAACTCATCTTTTCACTATGACCTTAACCTTTTCTAATTTAAGAAATGAAGATTCACACACACCACTGGCTCAAAAAGTGAACTCTTCTCCAGGACTAGTGATTGTACTCTTGTAAATGTTTCATAAGTGGGATGACACTTGGAGCTTATGTCTTGTTCTATGATACTGACGTAAATTTTAAGCACAATTTTTCCTATGAGACAGAATGCACACTGACCCACACTGAATTGTTGTTATTAATTTCTCTTTTTAGGAGAAACCAGTGGAGATTTGGTGACACAGACAGAAGGTCAAGTAACACTCTCTGAAGGGACTTCTGTTACTGTGAAATGTTCCTATGAAACCAAACAGTACCCAGCCCTGTTCTGGAACATGAAGTATTCCAGAGAAGGTCCATCGCACCTCTTCAGGGTCTCGAAGGCCAACGAGAAGGGAAGCAGCAGAGGTTTTGAAGCTACATGTGATGGAGGATCCAATTCCTTCCACTTGCAGAAAGCCTCGGTCCAACAGTCAGACTCGGCTGTGTGCTACTGTGCTCTGGGTGACACAGTGTCACAACCTGCAGGCGGAGATGTGCACAGCAAACTCTGAGAAGCAGGGGTGTCACTGCTGAGTGTATCTGAGATCACTCATTTAGGGACCAGGTGCATTACTGCTAATGTGGATACTCACTGTACACCCAGGCACTGCTGCAGTGTAAACCAAGCAAATCAACACTAAGAACATATAGAGTAATAGGTAGTGAGCATTCCTTACTCTAGTCTTGATCAGAAAGAGCAAAAGCAGTCATCCACCATAGTGATTTGCTTTATTTTTTTGTGAGATGGGCTTTCCAGTAGCCCATGCTGACCTTAATTCCTCATGAAGCTGGGGTTGGATTTGGATTCTTGTTTTTTCTGCCTACACCTCCGGTGGGCTGGAGTTATAGGCATGAACTACCATACCTGACTGAATTTGTGATTTCCTGAATAAAAAGTCTCTTGTTGAATGAAACTGGCTATATGTTCATTATCCCCTATAATTCTTATCCCCTAAACCCAACTCATGTCATTCATGGGATTATCATGGCTTATGAGGCTGCATATACTCCATATCTTCCTGGTAAAGGGCAAGAAGAAAGGGTTTGGTTTTATTTACTCTCATGATCTGATAAGTAGTTTGTTATTCGTAAAGATTCTTACACTTAACTCAATTTAGTCATAGAAGCTCTCAACGGAGACAGTCTGTATCTTGTGAAAACAAGCTCCTGACATTTTTTGGCTTCCTTCATTGTTTTGGCCAAAAGTATATTATATTCTGCAGCCTCTTCCTTATGTTTCAAATGTGTTCATCTTTCAGTGAAGGAGGTCAGTGGCTGTGATCTGCATGGAGGAAAAGGATCCTGAATCTGGGTGCTTTGCTCCTGAGGGAAAAATAAATTAAAAGGAAGAGACAATGTTCTCAATTCTTCTTCTAGGTCAAATGAAGGAAACTAGATTAAGTTGGAGGTAATATTGCTGGAGAAATAAACTTGGAGTATGGTGGACATGGTACATAATACAGTCTAAGAATTAGATATAGAGTGGTATAGACAATTATACCAGGGATTCATAACCCTCGAGGAAAACTAGGGACTAATGAGTAGATATTCACCTGTTAATGGAAGAAAGTGTTCCTTCTTTCTGTAGTACATTACAAAAGACAAAGGACTCCCCCACTCAAAATGTAACAACCAAGTTATGAAGTATAATTAAAAAATGTATTCAACTTGGATGGTGTGTGTGTGTGTGTGTGTGTGTGTGTGAGTGCAGGTGTCTGCAGAGGCCAGACTAGGACATCAAATACCCTGAAGCTTTGCAGGCAGCTCACAGCTGGGAACCAAACTTTGGTTCTATGCAAGAACAGCAAGTGCTCTGAACCATTGAGCCATCTCCCTAGGCCATGTGAAACTTGTTTAAGTAAACATAGAAGTGAATTCTAATGAGATGAGTTGACAAATCTTTCTTAGTTATGACAACAAAGGAACAAGAAACAAAGTGAAGATTAATTAGTTTGTCCTCATTGAAGTGAAAAACAAGATTTTTGTCACTTTTTTTCAGTGATATGAATTAAAGTTGGGCATGAGAAATGCTAGGCAATTGCTCTATCTAGCACTAAAATGTTTATTCTTTATACTAAACCATTGATAAAGTGAAAACAGAACCCAAAAGCTGAAGGAAATGTTTGCAAATCATGTATCTGCTGAGGCAGTGCCAAAGAGAATGTGTAAGCACATCCCTATTTATTATTATTATTTAAAAATGCATTCTCTCACACAGTATTTGCTGACGACAGCATCCTCTCCCTCCTCTCTTCCTAATATCCCCTATTCTTCCCTCTCCCTCAGATTCACTGCCCTCAGTTTCCCTTCAGAAGACAGCAGGCACCTCCTAGTGATTATCAGGTGGACACGATACAGCAAGATACAGCAAGACTAGTCATAAACCCTCATATAAAGACTGAACAAGGCAACTGAGTAGAACGAAATGTGTTCAATGAATAGGCAAATAGTCACAGACAGCCCTATTCTCATTGTTAGCATTCCAGAAAAATCCCCAAACTAAACAACCAAAACATGTATGCAGATGACCTAGCACAGATGCTTCAGTCCTTTTTGCTGCTTCAGTCAGTGTGAGGCCCTATGAGCCCTGTGTAGTTCTCTGGACTATGTTCTCATGGTATCCTAGACCCTATGACTCCTATAATCTTTCTTCCCTATCTTCTGCAGGGTTCCCTGAGGTCAACCTAATGTTTGGCTGTGGGTCTCTGTATCTGCTCCCCTCAGCTACTGGAAAACCTCTCAGATGATTCTCTTGTTCTCAGTTGTGCTTGGTTCTAACCTAGGTCTCTGAGCTATCCAACTTCTGGATCCTGGCCATCCAGGCAGTGCTGGTCATTGACTCCCTCTTGTGGTGTGGGCTGCAACTTAGACCAGTAATTGGTTGTCCACTCACACAAGCTCTGAGCCACCATTGCCCCACTGCATCTTGGATGTTGGACTGGTTTTGGGTGGAAGGTTTTGTGGCTGGATTGATGTCCCAGTCCCACCACTGAGAGCCTAACCTGGTTACAGAAGAGGCCAGTTTAAGCTCCATATCCTCCACTACAAGGAGTCCTCAATGGGGTCCCCTTGTAGGTCTCAGGAAGTTTATCCGTCACTAGGTTTCCGTATTGCTCTTTAAATGTTCACCTATTGCAGTAATCTCTCCCTGTTCCCACCCTCACCTGCCTCCAGTCTACCCACAAGATGCATTCTATTTCCCCTTCCCAGAAAAATACTTGCTTCACCCTTGGTCATCCCTTATAATAAAGACAGCATACTGATACACAATAAGACACAATGTCCCCTAAAATCTAACAACAAGAATCGGTGCTGTGATGGTTCTTTTTGGTTGTCAACCTGACTGAATTTGGAATTGACTAAAAGTCAAGCCACGGGGCACTGTGGCTATGCTTCTCTGGAGAGCCCCAACTGATTCAGATCCATCCACACAACACCACACTGTTTTAGGGACTTATTTTTACATGTATTGTTGAGTATAGACAACTCTACAACACATCAGTTTTTTCCTATCTATCTAGAATTAGGAAAAACTGATGTCAGGGAAATGTGTGTGGTGGTCATTGATGATGATCATACAGCTATGTGAACAATATACCAAAAATTAAAATATATACTTGAAATAATTTAACATATAAAGAACACTTCAGAAAACCTCTTCAAAATATAAAGTTTTAGAACAATGGAAAAGCATATTGTATGAAAAAAGCATTTAGAAAAACAACAAAAGAAAATCCAGTAGCTCAACTTTTTAATTTGATCCAAAGTAGTCTCTTCTCACAGCTTCTGATCATATTGTTTCATTGGAGCTCTAGTATTTGCCTGGTCCTAGAGACTTCAAGTCCTGCATTGGGTTTCCTGAATTTCTGCTTGATAGAGGACACTTTCTTTTTCAGAAAGCAGGCCAATCAAGTCCTTTAAAAATACCCATAAATAAGTATAAAACCAAGTTAATATCAAAACAACCTCTCCAACCCAATACTTTCCTAGTTCACTCATGATGAACCCAAAAGTTTTATTAACCTAACTACTGTGTATCACAGCAAGCTCTAAAAATGATTCCTTAGTGTATATCATCATATTTGTGTTTTCTGCCTTGAAAATCTCCCTCTTGAATATACTTATAGATAATTCCCAATTATTGTTCAAATATACTTGCCTTAGCACTATATATATATATATATATACATACATACATATATTCATCTCTGTATGTCATTCAACCAAGGTTTTTTCTACATTTACAATGAACATGTATGCTATCTATCTATTTATCTATCTATGTATCTATCATCTATCTATCATTCATCTCCCTATCTGTCGTCTATCTCCATATCTATCATCTGTCTATGTAGCATCTATCTATCTATCTATCTATCTATCTATCTATCTATCTATCTACCTTTTTTTTCCTGAGACAAAGTTTGCTGCACACACATACCTTGGACTCAGATTGAGAAGACACTTAGACTGTCTGGTCTTCCACATGCTTAGATTTTTGTTATGTTCCACTGTACTGGGCTTTATATTTACATGGTTTTAAGTAAACATGTTTATCCATACACACATATTTTTAATGTAAAGTAAAAAGATTTCCACTTGGAAAGAGGGATTTGCCTCTAACCATTGTCTTTCTGTTGTCATTAATGTTTTGTGCTTGCTGAACTAGTAAACACATAGCAATACCCAATATTGCTACCACCACAAAATTATTAAGTTTGCATTAGCCGTATCTGTTTAATGCAGTTATTTGTGCCTATTGTGTGTCAGGTGATAACATAAAGTATGAAAAGAGAATAAAATTGTAGTTTTGGAGAATGTATTTCAGTGTTGTCTTACAAGGGCTTTCACCATATTGTCATTATTTTACCTGAAAAAAAACAACTATATTTTTCTCTTTAATTTTATTGCTTTTATTTGACACAGAGTTACTCTTTGTAGTCCTGGCTGTCCTGGAACATGCTATGTAGACAAGATTGGCCTCAAACTCACAGAGATCCTCCTTCCTTTCTCTCCCTAGTGTTGGGATTAAAGGAATGTGCCACACTGCTTGGTAGAACTTATTACTTTTAACTATTACTGTGCCCTATTTCTGTCTCCTACTGGTGGATCAACATAGGTTTTACTTGGTGATGTAAGATGTCTAGTTGGGGCACTGTCTGTCCTATTATTTAATGACTTCATTTAGATTCCTTTGACACATATGTATATTTTAGGATTCTTCTACAATAGTGTGTTCTCTTGTGGTTTTTCAGATGGTCATTAGCATTAGTTGTCCCTTCCCACATTCATTCCTTTACCTTTCTCTTCCATCCCCTCCCTATTTATTCTTCCTATTCTACTTTTCCTTTTTTCTCTCTATAACATCATATTCTATTTCTTCTTCCTTGGGTGACATTCTCTTCCATCCTAATCCCCTATGTGGTACACAAAATTTGTGACTGTTTGGATTGCAGCATACCTATCAAAACCTTAAATGATAATTACTATAAATAAGAGAAAACAAACAATATTTGTCTTTAAGGGTTTAGGTTACCTCATTCTAGTTGATTTTTTCCAGTTCAATCAAATTACCTTCAAATTTCATGATTTCTCTTTTTAACAATGGAATCCTATTCGACTGTGCAAATAAACTACACTGCATCATCTGTTCATCTTTTGATATTCATCTTGTATGTTACCAATTCTGATGTACTGTGAATAGGGCAGTAAAGAACATGGATGAGCAAGGACCTCTGTAGTAAGGTGTAGGGTCCTTTGGGTGTATTCATAAGGGTAGTATAGAATCTATCCGCAGGTTCCCAAGAAATCACCACATTGATTTACATGGTGGCTGTACAAGTTTGCATCACCATCAATAACAAATGTTTCCCTTTCCCCTCATCCCCACCAACATGTCCTGTCATTTATTTTATTCATTTGGCCATTCTTACATAGGTAGGATGACAGCTGTCTTTACAAGTACAAGGTCCTAAAGACTGACATATACCTTATTATTAAGATTTGGGAGGAGGCACAGCATAACATCCATCTTCAGTTCAGTTCTTATCCACCAGGGGGTACAGTTTCCTAACACGGGATCACTTCCTGTGTGATTTGTATCTGAGCAGATTTACTCTTTCTTTTTGACTTAACATTTCTTCATGTTAAGCTTCAAGACCCTTTTATAGATGACACTAAAGATGAACTCTTCCCAAGGCTTCGTGACTGCTATACTCCTCATACTCGGTAAGGAAAGTGATTTAAACTGGAAAGTTTTTAGCCTTATATCTAAGAACGAGAGTTATCCGCAAGGTGACACAGAACTCAATCTTCCTTTCTTACTCTCCTTGCTTTCTAGGAAGGACACATGGAGAGTCTGTGACTCAAGCAGCAGCCCAAGTGGCCATGTCAGAAGGTGAGTTCCTGACAATAATTTGCATGTATTCAATCACAAGCATAGGGTACCAGCTCTTTTCTGGTATGTTCAATAACCTGGAGAAAGACTACAGCTCCTCATGAAAGTCCTTACAGCTGGCAAGAAGGGAAGCAGCAGAGGTTTTGAAGCAACATATGATAGAGGATCCAAGTCCTTTCACTTGCAAAAAGCCTCCGTTCAAGAGTCAGACTCGCCTGAGTACTACTGTGCTGTGGGTGACCGAGTGACAGAAACTGCAGGGGGACTGAGCACAAGCTGAGAGGCTGCAGGTTGCCTGCCCACTGAGCTCGTGCCTCTGAAACCAGTCTGGTTTCAATTCACACTGTGTTGTGTGGCCTTATTCTTCTCTGGTGGTGAAAATCCTATAAAATTCTCATGCCAGGCCTCATAACTTCACCAGCCACTAGAAGAATGAAAGGTTCTCTGTGGCCATACTTTAAGTTATTTTCCTTCAGTGCTCAGGACATACCCAGGGCCTAGTGCCAGGCAAGGGATTTGCCACTGAACCACATATAAGCATTGTCTATTTTTAGATAATGAAATATGTTGAGAATGAAACATCTCCATAATGTGACATAACAGTCTGGTGGGAGAAGTGACAGAAAGCTACAAGACTTCCCTTAGAAAACCTGGGGAATTCTTAAGCAGAAGGAGGAAGGAACAGCATGGTTTCACTTGCAAATAGAACATGAAGAGTTGAAAGGAGGGACTCATTGTGCAGAAGACAGCTGACTTCCTTGGTAAACCAGCCAGAATTTCTTCTATTTGGAGGTAAATTCATCAGTTTTTCTCTCTTTCTTTAATACTTTCTCTTTGTTTCCATTCTTCCATCTCTTTCCTTCCTTCCCTTTTTTTTGAAATGTGGTTCTCACTATGTAGCCCTGACTATCCTGGAACTCTCTATAGACCAGGCTGGCCTCAAACTCACAAGTGTCAACACCTGCCTTCCAGGTATTGACATGAAAGCCATGAGTTACTATGCCTAACTATCAGTTTCCTTTTAAATCCTTCAAATGATCACATGAAATCCCCTATTTCACAGGGAGATTTACATTAGTGATAGATTAACTATCTGGGTACTGGCGACATTATCACAAATACAGTGATCACCACTGTCTTCACCTCTGTAACTCTCTGTTAGAATCCTGTTTTGTCCCATACGAGTAGATTATTCTAGATTCCTTTTGATTTGTTGCTAGTTATATTTCCATTGTTTTGCTTTCTCCATATCTATGCATTACATCTCAGATGAACAGGAAATTTTCATCTACCCAAATAATTTTCACTTTTTCATTGACTTCAATTTCTCTGAGAAACAGGAAGCTTAAAGAAAGGAAATTTCAAAACTTTCAACACTCACCACTCGTCAGTACCTGTGCCAGATCCTCAACTTCTCCATTAGTGTATAATTTGGGAGCACAGAGAATTGATGATTCTTAGCATTTGTCACCATATTTGAGAACAACAGGTCTTGGAAAGCATTGTTAAAAATATAGTGTATGCAAACATGAAATTGTCAAAGAAATAATAAAAATATGTATTTTTAAACAAAATTTTAATTTGTCTATTTACTAACGAAACTCACTTTTTGAAACTGGTGACATAGTAGCAAACAGAACAGGGGAAAATGCACATTCTAAAGAAATTCACATTTTAAGTTCAGACTAAGTTCAGGCTACATGTTACTACATGTTACTACTATTCCCTACCATGAGTCAAATGTCCCTATTAGATAACACAGGATAACAAACAAAAAGGTAAGTGCCAGGAATAGGTTACATTCCTTGGATTATATTAGTTACATACACCTCACTGTATTATGGGATATTGTCTATACGGTACATCACCTTTTGAAACTTGATGAGGGAACCTATTGAATAGATCAAAGAAAATGGAGTAATTAAGCCTATGATCACCTTGACTCCTCCTTCCTACTGAATAGCTTTAACAGGGCTAGAATGTACCATGCAACCTGCTGGAGGAGAAAATGGATTGCTGCTCTTTCCTATCTGTGGACCCTGTGAGCTACAATTACAGCCTGGCTGACATGCCCATTATTTCAATAGTGGCATAAATATCATGGGAGTAGCCAACTAACTTCTGCTTCGATTTAAGGTCTGTTTCACAAGCTGAAAACCATATGTGGCACCAATTTGGGGACTAAAGTCTTGTGACTAGACAAGACATAGATCCCAGGGGAGAACCTGTGGCTATTACTGTGGTAAATGGACATACTATCAGATCAACTCCTAATGAATTCTGTTATGAACACACATTGGTGTATCAGTCACAGTCTTCTTCAGGGAAGTGTCTTGGTGCACCACGTGGTGATTGACACAGAGAACCAGAGCTCACCATGCTGCAGAGGAAAATATGTAGCTCAGTCAGCCCCAGATGGGACATCCATCACACACCCTCCTCCCCAGATCAGAGGCCATTGAGGAAGAGGGGGTGGAAAGTCTTCGAGAAGCATAGGTAGGGAATGATTATAAGGAGACAGTGTCTTCTGGATACAGCAGGGCGGCTGCACACATAAACTCACAGAGGTCTATAGCATATGTAAGACTTGCCGAGGATCAGGCCAGACACAGTTCCAGCAAGCAGAGGGAAGTTGGGTATTCCACCCTTAGCTAAGGAGTGACTGGTAATTGGTAGCTGTTGGGAAGGAGATGTATGTTTCTTCAATGGTGCAGCCCTGGGTACATATATCACCCTCCACTGAAAGCTTCACATAAAAGAGTATATGGGCATTACAGCAGTAATGCAAAACTTGAGGTGATTTTTTGCAAATGAATGTGGCACAAAACTCGGTAGGTAGTAAAGAGTGGATTCAACTGTCAGGATTGGAGGGATCAGGGGAATATAAACAAAACACATCACATAACATTCTCAAAAAAATAAAATGAGAAAAAAGTGAAAAAATATATCAGAGGGGTGTGTGTGTGTGTGTGTGTGTGTGTGTGTGTGTATTCTTTTATGTACACTCATCATCCTAAATACCACAGGATACACATAATTCAGTAACCCTGGTGATTTGGGGCATCCACTGTGGACGTGAGACCTGCCTCCTTTGGGTGAGGTTTCAAGTTTATTCATAATGTATTGTTTAGATTTTGTGGTGCAGTTTGAAGGGAAAACAGCAGAGGGTACTGCCTCTTCAGATGTGGTTAATATCCCATCAGGTGGTTGCTTCACATGACAGACTGTCACTGTGCAGATGGAGGTCCTTGTACATGAGTGAGGAGTTTCAGTAAGTTCCTGAGGAGACTTGTCCTGTGAGTTTGGTGACCTCAAGAAGCAAGTGTCATTGTCGTCTGTGAACATGGCTCCTGATGCCTGCCCAATTCTGCTGCCCCTCTTGATGCTCAGTGAGTTACATTTACCTAAGTGTTGATTATTTCATCTTCTTACACCTATTGGAGTCTTTTCATTCTTCTTCACATAGCAAAATAATTTCTCCTTATATTATTTATTTATTATTTTCAGGGAGGAGCAATGGAGACTCAGTGACCCACACAGAAGGCTTACTGTCACAGAGGGGTCACCTGTGATGCTGAATTACACCTATCAGACTACTGATTCAGCTCCGACAATTTTTTGGTATGTGCAATATCTCAAAAAAGCCCCTCAGTTACTTCTTAAGAGCTTCACAGACAACAAGAGGACAGAGAAGCAAGGGTTCCACTCCACTCTCCATAAGAGCAGCAGCTCCTTCCACCTGCAGAAGTCCTCAGTGCAGCTGTCAGACTCTGCCCTGTACCACTGTGCTGTGAGTGACACTGTGAGGGTGATGCAGGGGAAGCTGCACACAAACCAGGAGGCTGAGGGGAGTGGCCCTGTGAGGGAGAGCTGTGTGACTCTCTCAGTGGGTTTTATGTATCATTCTGAAAAACAGCAACAAAACTCAGGTCAAATTCCTACAAACTGCCAGGCGGTGGTGGTGCACGCCTTTAATCCCAGTACTTGGGAGGCAGAGGCAGGCGGATCTCTGTGAGTTCGAGGCCAGGCTGGACCGACAGCCTCCAAAAAATACAGAGAAACCCTGTCTCGTAAAATCCAAAAAAATCCTACAAACCTAGGAATCTGATTTTTCTGACAGGATGGAAGTCATTGCCAGAGACAACACAGGATTTGATCCCCAGAAATACTGCTCTCTCCTTAAGTGGAGGACTTTTCACAAATAAAACACCTACAGGAAAACCCAGACACAGGATTTAACTTTACTGAAATGTCTTACAAAACTTACTGATTTAAATTCTCCAGCAATCTTTTGGATTTACAACACAAATTTATGACTAAATGAGGAGCATAGACTCTAATCTTTAAAACTCTGCTTCAGACTCACTCCACAAGTAATTTAAATTCCTCCTCTCCTTGGACCATGTTACACTGTGTTCTGGTTAATTTCTGGTCTCAGCTTCTGTTCTATTGCTGTAAAAGACACCAAAACTATGTCAACTTAAAGAAGAAATCATTTAATTGAGGGTTTGATTACAGTTTCAGTGGGTGAGTCATGATAATTCTGGTGGCAAGCATAGTAGCATTCAGTCATCCATTTTCCTGGAGTGGTGGATAAGACCTTAACTCTGATAACCAAAAAGAAGCAGGGAGAAGGAGACTGGATCAGCCTGGCATGGTCTTTGAGATTCCAATGTCCATCACCAGTGACACATCTCTTCTGACATGGCCACATCTCCTGAACCTTCCTAAACAGACCACCAGCTCAGAAGCAAACATTCAAACAGATGAGCTTATGGGGCCATTCTCACTGAAACCATCACACTCCCCAACAGCATTCACTTTGAGAAGCTGCTCAGGAAACACAGCTGTTGGGACTCTCAAGATGATGATGATGATGCAGCTCCTACCCTTTCCTACTCACTATGTTGGAGGCTGCCTGGTCATGAAAGACTCTGTCCAGAAAGGTCTCCCTCTTAATGTCCACTCTCATAGACCATTGCACTCTGATTAAATCCTGAGGATATGATATAGTCACTCACTTGATTAGATTCTCTGATAATTCTGCATTGTGGGGAAGGAAGTCAGGGTTTTGTGTTGCTGGAGTTTCTTGTCCCACCAAGTCTTTCTGCTTCAGCCCCAAATGAACACACAGAAAATCCATATTAAAGTGTTAGCCGATGGCTAGGGCTTCTTATTGGCTAGCTCTGTCTTAATTATTAACCCATTTCTATTAATCTGTGTATTTCCACGTGGTCTTGGCTTACCGGAGAATGCCCAGACTTGTTTACTCCTTTGGCATATACATGGCATTTCTCCCGTGGTCTCACCTGCCTACCTTTCCCATAATTCTCCTTGTCTCCTATCCCTGCCTATCTTCCTGCCTCTATTGGCCAAACAGTGTTTTATTCATCAACCAACAAGAGAAATATATACAGAAGAATATCCCCCATCAGTTTTGATCCATCCCAATTCTAGAAACAAAACACTGGTTTAAAGTAAAATCCTCTAGTACTCATATTCATCTCTCTGTAAGGAACAAAGTTCTGAAATCAAGGACCATGGTGTCTAACAAGCAAGATTCTTGTTTGTGTTCACTAAGAACAACAAAGTAGTATATGCTGTCTTACTGGTTAGGGAGCAAAATGGAATGCCAAACACCATTTTTAAACTCCAAAAACTACTATAACAGTACAGCATAGAACAGAATCTCTCAGAAGAGTGCTTGTCAAACCTAGAATGGTTGCCAAATCTAATGAAAATGCCAGTGTCAGCCATGGGGAACCTCCCTTCAAGTTGTTTGTTAGGGAATTTCTGAGTCTCCTCCAAATAAAATATGCTATTGTCATTGACATTGATTTCCCTCATAGACTTTGATGGTAAGATCTCATTACTGAGGGCACCACATACTTTAGACAGAGGAATTGGGAAATTTATCTAGAAGTGACCTGAAGACTCCTCCCTAAGGAGGAGTTCTCCTAGTATATGAAGGTTCCATGTAAGACTCACAGGGAGAAAAGCTATAAATAATCCTACAAGTAGTGTAATGTCTATGAACCAACACAATGTCCACCATGTCAAGATGTTCACAAGGTGCAATAGCAGCACTTTTATCTTTGGGGAAATTAATGTAGGCCTTATTTACCTCAAGGTTGCTCAATAGCATTGAATTTAGTCCCAATACTGTAAACCTAGTTAACTACCCATGGCTGGCAAGGTCATAGAACCTAGAGTAGAACCTACTTCAGCCACTTTCTTAAATCAACATAGCTTCTAACCATAGTCTAAACACTTATAATTATAGACTACAGGAATCCAGCTACACCAAGACAGAGAAACTGGACAGGAGATGTGGAGTTGGGGCCTAAACACACACAGAAAGCTTAGCTGAGGGGGCAAAAATTAATTTTCCTGTCTTTGTTTTTCTCTTAATGACTTGATATCAAATAAAACAAAAGTCTCTATGTAAGAAAGAAATCACCTCACAACTGCAAGTTACATACTTTCCAAACCAAAATCTAACACATGAAGAAATCACATTATGATCACAAGTTACATGCTCTACTAGAAGCACACATGTATTAATTTTCCAACCATAACATCTTCACCCAAAGCAATGATTCTTTGTTTTCATCAGCCAGTATCACATCTCTGTGCTTCCTTACCCTATACAAATCATCTAAATTATGATCTGCAAGTAAATTGCTCAGTGAGGAGTAGGATTTTCTCATAAAACAACCACACTCTACTAGATACAGTGGGAAACTTTCACTCAACAATCATACCATGCCAAACCCAGTAAGTACATGATAGCAGCAAGTAGAAGAATGGCCAGTAGAAGTGCGGGGCATTATCAGACAACACTCCAGGTGCGGGGACTTTGTCTATCCTAAGTACACTCATGCTTGCTGGGCTCACTGGTGAGCCATACTCCATAGACTTCATTGCCGACTGCTGTTCCTCTGACATGGCCACCACCAATACATAGAGATAAGTGTAGTTCTATCCCCTTGTGAAAGAAGCTTCATTTTGAAGCAGAGACTGGCTACTACAGCCAGAGACAACTGCTCAAAATGCAGAATAAGTATTGTTAGGTCTCTAGTCCCAGTTAACACATCTACCATTCAATTCCCACACCTAAGGCTCAGGGAACATAATAGTAAAGGAGTAGGAAGGATTGTAAGAACAGAGGAGCAGGACACCAACTGAGAGAATGACAGGAGGAAGAAAACTTGCTCATTGCTGAATGGATGAAAATGGGTACGAACAATGTGGAAATCAGTATGAAGCTTCCTCCAAACCCTGAACATAGATCTACCATAAGATCTAGCTATACCGACCTTGAGGATTTAACCATCATTGTACATCTTTCCACAGAGATACTTGCTCTTCCAGGTTCATCAGTGCTATATTCATAATCACTAGGAACTGAAAACAATCTACATGTCCATCAATTGATGTGTGCATTGTGAAAATATGACACATTTACACAGTGGGGTATTAGTCAGCTGATAAGTAAAATGAAATGAGGAAAATGTCAGGGGTGGAACTGGAAAGAATCTTCCTGAGCAAGGTAACCTAGATCAAGATGAAGAAACTTTGCTGTCTCACATATGTGGCTGTGGTTTTAATATGTGTGTTTCATTTGGAATATTTGTAGAACATCCAACACAGATATCAGTAAGAGGCCATGAGAGAGGAGGTGATCTACAAAGGAAGAGGAATAGAAAATCAACCATCAATAAAGGAGGAAATGGAACAGGAAGGATTAAAGGGGTGGTGATAAGAGGGCAGGACAGAGGAGGGAATACTAGGGAGGGATAACTAACAATAAAGGCATTTTGAACAAAACAGCATAGAAACCCAGGTATAGAAAACTCCTGAAACACATAATCCAAACTAAGTTGAGTCTAGCAACAATCTGTGATTAAAAACACAGAGGACAGTTTGACATGACCATTTAGCAAAATAACATTATAGTAGTTTCCCCCTAGGGCCTTTGACCTCCTGAACCATGTGATTTTTGCCCATGTTCCAGTACTAGGTATGAATTCCCTCCCATGGAGTAGGGTTCAAATCCCATCAGAAAACATCGTTATTCTGCAGCAGTCAGGACACTGTTTCACTACTGAGCACATATTACCTGGGTATTCAGTACTGCAGCATGCAGGGTTCGCTTCTGGTTAATACTCTTGCTGTCCTTTACTTTCCTGGAAGCCTACATAGGACCTACCAGCACTATGAAAGGTAACCAGCAGGGAGGATCTTTTCCCAGTCAGCTCCAGGTTGGTTTCTCTATGCCATGCACAGATCCATAGCATCTCACCATTTGGTTAAAGTGGGCACCAAGAAACATGACAATAGCCTGTGTTGATGTATACCTCTAGAGCTTCTCTGAACAATACCTCCCATGCCTGATACCTCTGAGGTTCTTTTTGGATAAATTCATCCAATTTCTCCAAAGCTAGATTTATACTTGTAAAAATTATAATGTGACTATTAATGTGATAAATTATTATATTAAGACATTATTTAGAACATGTAGGTGATAAATTATACAGGTTGGAAGAATAGTTAATATGGGTTAATGGAATGGGAACTCCAGAGTCCTTTACACAAAAGACTCAAGGTCTAAGCTGAGCCAAGTGCTGTGATCACATGGTGTTCAGTTTAAATTGTGTTCATGTAGTAAAACTTTTTAAAGACTGTTCTTCCTCATATTGTCTTCAAGTATAATTTTCATTTGCCAGTTGATGATAAAGAGACTATACATATATTTTGGATATGGCTAGGGTGGATGATGAAATGGACTTATTCTATTCGTGTGACCCAATGTATCCTCATTGTACACATTGGTGTAGCCACCAAGATTTCACAGCCTTTAACTAGTGGCATTTTACATCATGACTGTTTGACTCGTGGTTACTTAGATCAAAGTCATGATGGTTTGATTTGATTAATTCCCAGGCATTTTCCAGTGTTGTAATCTGCATCTCCCTTCCCTGACTGCTTCCAGTGTTCTTTTCTGCTCTCACTGCTCCCTGCCACACTGTGCACTCTGATCTGTCTACAGAGGATGCTGTCCTCTGTGGTCTTCCTTTGACACAAAATTATCTCACTGAATGGTGAGTGTTAAGGTCTTCAATCACTTTGCTCTGATTGATACCACACACAGAGAGACTCTCCCCCACCTCTCTCTCTCTTGCTAGAGAGAGAATTGTGGCAGTGGAATTGAAATGTGATGCTCATAGCTCCTGTGCCCTGATGTTCTTGTATGGCACAGTCTACTCAGTGGGCATGACCTAGAATATGGTCTGTGACATTTCTGAATAATGTATTTTACAAGAAATGCAAAGGGACTGCACAAGTAACTAAGTCTCTCATCAGTTTGATATTTGTTATATTTGACTCAGCATCTATCAAAGTAAAGATTGTCTATAGTAAGCTTGCCAGCTTTTTAAATGTATATTTACAATGTTTACTTGCATTTATACTCTCTAATTTACTCTTAATGTGCTACTGCAGCTTCAGCATTTATAGCTACATCAATTACATGTTTTTCTCAGATACTTTAATGGTGTTGTGTAGAACTCTGGTGACTATGCAGAGTTCTGATTACTATGTTCCTAATACTTGTTTGGAATGTGTAAAGATGCTGCAATTTTGTCACTGTAAAATATCTCATATCTCAATTCATAACTTGATATTCTTTTCTAAAAACTCAGAAGTCTCTATTTAGAAAGCATTATACTTCCTCTATGAATGATGAGAATGCCTTAGAACTCACAGTCAGAATTCAGCAGACAGGGGGAGGTCACTGCAGCTGTGAACTTGTTATTTCTCAACTGGGCCACTAGAGGACACTCATCTCTGAAAGGTAAATGATCCTTTCATAGATTAGAATAACCTCACAGAAACCTTCCTTCTCCCCCTACTATGCCACAAACTCTCCTTTGAGAACCCCTCACACTCCCTTTGACATTTCACTACCCTACCTCTTTCTCTTAAGCTCTGCCTTCTTGCCATAATGGACCCTTCTAGTTTCCTGACATCTGCAGGGGCAGGGGGATATAGTGGGTTCTGGGAACCTTTGTAGGGAGAGTTGCATATGATGGTGCATTATGTTCATGTATAAAATTACTAAATAGATATTCTTTCTAAACCTCCTCCTTGCTGCAGTAGGTGTTCTGACTAAACATTCTTTACACAGATGCCTCATGCAGGCCAAGGGAAAGAAAATGTCTCCTCCTCATTGTCCCTAGAATGAAGGTATCTAAACCTCCCTAAGCTTAGAGCAACCTCTGTCTCCAATCTCACTCTTCAGGCTGTGTGTGCCTTCCTGAGAATCTCCAGGAAGGAGTGAGCTGCTTCCTGCTCACCTTGGTGATCTTGCTGTGTATCCTGGGGCTCAGAGTAGCCCTGCTGCTCACTGTCACTCTGCTTTAGGTCCTCATCAGCAGAAGGAACACTGTGCTGCTTCCCTCTTAACAGACCCTCCTTAGTGCTGAGTTCCCCACACAGCACTGATGCTGCAGGAGGATTCAAAGCCCAGGTGGTGCCCAGCCTGATGTCTGCATCTGTGCATCTGCAGCAGCAGCTTTGGGGCTGACTGCAGCTCTCATCCCTTGTCCCTCAGTGTCTCTTCCTGAATGAGCAACACCCTAAGCTTGGATTCAGAAAATCAAATTTGTCATAGTCATGGTGAGAGTAAGTAGTGTGTCACTGCTATGGTGCTTCACCTGGAACTACATAAAGGTCAAATTATTGGATCTGGAGCCACCTGTGACAGTGCATGTGCCCTTAGGAAAGGGAAGACAGCATGCTTAAATTACATATCATTGGAGCATGTAGTGGGTGGGGAAAGGCCACAAATGACAGACAGTTGGTGTTCTTTGCCCTACAAATTTCCAAGAGCCACACTCATACTTTTGAATTTACTAAAGGTCATTAAATGAAGAGCTAGCACCATGTTCAGTGTGGTTGTTCACCAGAAGACTTGACTGTGGCTTCAGAAGTCTTCTTGGTATATCCACAAAAAAAACAATTGATGTGGGCTAAACTGTGTCAATTCCTAAGTTATGTCACAATAACAACAACATTAGACAAGATTAGATATCTCAGTAATACCCAATCCTTGAAGTCAAATGACAGCACCTGTACTCCCCATGTGTCAAACGTGAAACACTGAAGGCTGCTTAGGAATTGACTGACAGATGAACGTTTGCCCTAGCAGGTTCTGAGAGACCAGACTTGAGTCTCATCCTCAGTGGATGTTAGTTCTCCATTCTTTCTATAGGGAGGTGGATGTCTCAGAAGTTACCTGATTTCCTCTTTCTCCCTGCACAAGATGACCCAGAGAGCAGCCTCCGAAGGCTAATTACCAGCTACAGAGGATGTGGCTTCACAGCCCTCAGCCATGTGCTTTCAGAAGCCTGGAAATAATTGTATGATCACAACACTCTGGTAGTGTAAGGATGTCAAAATCACTTGCATGATGCTTCAGACTCTCATGTTAATGGAGGGACAGAACCTAGTCACCAGATTCACAACGCCATCCTCATTGACAGTCACTATCATCATGATGGGAAACATGGCAGCATGCAGGCAGACACGATGCTTCAGACAACAGAAGGAGACAGTGTACCACACTGGGAATAGCTTGAGTATAAAAAACCCAATGCCTACTTCTACAGTGACACACGTCCTCCAACAAAAACACACCTTCTGTGGGTGCCAATACCTATGGGTCAAGCATTCACACACAAGAGTCTATTGGGCCATATCAATTCCATCCACCACAAGGACTTAAGGATTTTAGAAAACTCTGTATCCAAATGAGAAAAAACAAGTAGACTCTAGTAGAATCAATTCTGGAGACCCAAGGAGGCTTAAGACTTCTCTTGATGAAACAAGTAGTATTATGTTCAACTTTAGGAGAGACCCATGATTTCTATTTCTGCCAATCAGGGATAATTAGAGGAAACCTCAAATAAGGCAAGAAAGGAGACATAGATCAGATAATTGGTGTCAGTCTCTGTTACCTGGTCCCTGGATCTAAGCACTTTACTGTCAGTATTAGCAATCCCATCGATTCTTATCTTGATCCAGCTAATGGTGGAACCCTGTATCTTCAACTGTATCACCAACCACACTAAACACAGTAAACACAGTTAAGCTAACAGTTCTTTTTTTTTTTTTTTTGGTTTTACGAGACAGGGTTTCTCTGTATTGTTTTGGAGGCTGTAGGTCCAGCCTAGCCTCGAACTCATAGAGATCCACCTGTCTCTGCCTCCCGAGTGCTGGGATTAAAGGCATGTGCCACCGCTGCCCGGCTAATCTAACAGTTCTTAAAACCAACTGTGTTCCTCCTAGGAAAGACTGTTAAATGATTTGACTCATGCCCATAGAACCAATGAGGAAAATGACAAGGTGACACAGTGAATAGGTTTCTCCATCCTGTATTCTTACTGAGGCCAGATTTTTTAGGCTTCTGTAGAGTTTGATCTCCTTGATGAGAAATCCTGTGGAAAGCTACCTAACTCTCTTCTAGGAAGCCGAGGTCAAGATGCCCAGCTAGCTTATCTTAGCTACTGTTAAACTGTTTGCTTGCACAGAATTTGCTCCAGCTAACTGCATAAATTGGTAGTTCCTGGGTAATTTTCCACAGGGATTCTCATCAAGACAGTCAAATTGTACTCAATTTTAAAAATGGCCTCCGTGAGAATACAAAGTGGAAGAAACTTTGCCCCGTCTTTCTTTGTCACACTCTGTAGCACTCTTAATTGTATAAAGAGACTGTGTCATGTAATAAATTTTATTTTAAGTGGGTCCTCAAATTATTCCAGTGAATGCCATCAGTAGTTGTAATGTGATTCATTCTGTGGCTCCAGCTTCAACCCCAGTGGGTTTTCTTAAGTTCATGTCTACTGCTGTGTAAGCAGCTGGAACAGCAGTGTGTGGTTAGCCACATGTCCCTAGCCTGCACAGACAAGCCTTGTGGTCTTGGAAACCAAGAACCTCCATTTTCTGTTTGGGTGGTAGTAAAAGACAAAACTAAAGCCTGTCTTCCCCAGGGAAGATCACAACAGTCGGCTATCCAGTGCTATGAGCAGGGGCAAAGAGAAGTCACTGAACTGACCAATCCATGGGTGGGAAAAGGTTTTTTTATAGATATGAGATAGACAGAGGCAAAGAAGTGCAAAGAAGCCATGATTACTATGGGGCAGAGAGGAATGTGGCAGACTGGCCAGGGATAACTTAGGAGCAGAGAGAAGAGCAGCAAATGGGAAAACATCCTGGGTTATAAGAAAAACCTGTAGTAGCAGTGTAAGGGGAGGGAATCCTGTGAATGGGAACAACCTGGAAGGCTAGAGTAGACTTCGATATTACATGTCAATAGGGACCCAAGGAGCCTGGCAATTAGCACTAGCTTTGGTATGCACCATAGTTACTATCAACAGGGAGCCAGATGCCACATCAGTCAGAGGAAGGGAAATAGAAAGTGGCTCTTCCTGGAAGACAGAAACCATCACTCTGGAAACAGAAGTTAGAATAAACTTTCTTTAAATATTGTCTTGAGTATTTGACTCAAAAGACACAACATAAAGAAGACATGTAAATAATCCTAAAGGTGAATAGCTCACACCATCATAATTTAAAGTATTCATTTCACTTTTGTTTAGAGCACAAATTTGAGCTTAGTGACAAACTTGAATGTAGTGACAAGAAATGAAAATCACTTACTTGGCTCTTACCCCTTATGTTTCTTTTAGTCATAACCAGAGACATAGAATTACGAGTGTTACAGAAAAAAAAGGCTCTAGAAGGGTTAGATTTGTGTAGCTAAAGCACATGGGTGGAGTCTCTAAAGTTGTTGTCTCTGCATATAGATAAAGCATGATCTCCATGAAAGTCTGCTAAGCTAACATTCAGGAAGAAAGGTTGGATGATGTCAGTACACAGATGAACTATGACTTGGAAATTATGGCGACACAAAGAAGGATAATTATAAGGGTAAATTGAGTCTAAAGGTAATTACCAAATACTTGGAGTATTAAGGAACGAAAATCTGCTGTTCTTTATTTATGATAAAGAATTTTTCTCCCATGTCCCCCTTTTGAGAATGTCGAAGAACAAACGTGAGGTGTCCAGGATTCGCTGGATTACCCTCCCAACTCCATCTTTTGTCTCAGTCCCTTTCTTAAGCATCTTTACCTGCGATTTTTAAATCAACACTCCCCCTCTCAGGTACGACCTGGCAAGTTGGCTGTGTCCTACTGAAGTCCCACAAATGCGGCTTATTACAGATTGTCCCTGAAATGTGGGACTACTACATAGCGCTATGACATTGAAGAACAACCGTTTTTTTGCTTCTGAGATTGTGTGAACTTGCTTAATAATCTTTCCTGCTTATTAATGAGATTCATGTTTAAAATGTAATTTGTTACTGTGTTCATTAAGCAAAACAGTGTGTTTATCTGTCCATGAGCAGACAGTCACAGATTCCTGATAAGATTTACAGTCCCACACAGTATGTACTCAGTCAAGGGTCACCACATTGTGAAAATGTCTACATCTATTCATCTTTAGTCTTTATTGAGAATCGATCTCTAGCATGCTCCCTGTTAAGGTGAAAGACCCCAAACGGGGGACTTTCACGGGAGGGAGACCCGAACCCAAGGAACACCGAGACCACGAGCTTGGATGCAACAGCAAGAGGCTTTATTGATAATACACGGGTACCCGGGGCATCTCAGTCTCGGGACTGAGAGCCCCGAGCTGGGGACTCAGGGGTCCTTTTATAGCAAAAAGCGGAGTACAGAAGCAAGAAGCCTAGTTACAGGACCTTGATTGGGCAATTTAAATGAGGCTATGGCTCAGAACGAGGGCAATTAAGGTTTCTCTCAGAACTCAAGTCTCGGCCTTGGCCCTATCTGAGGAACAATAGGAGGTCTCTGTGCTTGCCCAGTCTTGCTGGGCTGGCTATAGACACCTGTGTCCCTGGGCAGAGTTCCCTTCTGATAAAGAAATGACTATTCAGCTGAGCTGTGGGGGAAACGGAATTTTCCATGAGCCTCAGCTTGCCTGTGTAGGCTGGGCCGGGGTCTTTCAAAGGCAGAAGTAGTGCTTCGCTGAAACACTGCCATCTTGTGTCCAGTTAACACATTTGTGATGTTAGCACTGGCTCCATTGCTGCCCTGCAGTGTACATGTGTCAAATTATGAAGAAGCCTAGACTAATAGAAGCATCCATCCCTGAACTCCATCTCGAGGGAGCTCATGGACACTGGCCCAACAGTCAGGGAGCCTGCATGGTGCTGAACTAGGTCCTTTGCATGTGTGTTACTGTCCTGTAGCTTGGACTCTCAGTAAGACTTCTGACAGTGAGAGCAGGACTTCTCCCTGGTGCTTTGCTCGCTTTTGGTAACCTATTTCCCATGCTTGATTATCTGCCCTGCCTAGATGATAATTCAGGTAAATTGAGGAGCTGGGTCCTGCCTCAACTTGATGTGTAATGCTTTGTTCAAGCCTATGGGAAGCCTGTCTCTTTCTGAAAGAAGATCGAGAAGTGGATAGGAAGGGGAGTAAATGGGGCAAAGCAGGGGAGGGAAGGAGAGGAGGGATTGGTATGTAAAATAAATTTAAAAAGTGTTATTTAAATAAAAATAAACTGCAAATGCACTACTTAAAGAAAAAGAAAAGAGCCGGTAGTTGGTGGTACACGCCTTTAATCCCTGCACTTGGGAGGCAGAGGCAGGTGGATCTCTGGGAGTTCGAGGTTGGGCTGGATCAATCGACAGCCTCCCAAACAATACAGAGAAACCCTGTCTCGTAAAACCAAAAAGAAAAAAAATTGCATGCTCAGGCCTGGAGAATTAGTGCTATACTTTGGGAACCCAGCTTGGCATTGATACGCAGGTGGGAGGACATTTCTTCCTGCTAAGTCAAATTGTGTCTACATCTGTGTCCCTCACTGCACTGTAGAAATATTATGAGGAGTGGACTGAGAAAATGTGCCATTCAGGGCAATTGCACAGTAGAGTGGTTTTAACTTCTATTTTTTCAGTGTATTCTAGTGTTTATATTCTATTTTCAGTACCTCCCAATGTTCCAATGTAACATTGCAATATGGTGATTTCCCAAGTAAGAAACTTGCTAGGCCAGGGACCTAACATGTCATGGATCTCCATGAATTATGCTATGTAAATTGAAATGTAAGACACTGAAGAATTCTATGATCTTTATTTTATGAATCAACTTCATTTCAATTTCAGATGTGTCTGATATATCAAGTGTATCTGTGTGAGTGTCCAAGATGAGTTATTTTCTTGAACATTTGTATATGCATTCTCAGAGGAGTTCTTCAAGATTGTCTCACCTCTTCCCAGGAATGCAATGTGATGTGGATGGAGCTCAACACTATAGAATTGGAGTGGCTTTCAATTTTTAGTGGCCTTTGTGACCTTCTTGACCAACAACTTACAGAAAAGTGTGTGTATATATATATATATATATATATATATAGCATTGGTTTTTTAAATGACAATGAAAATTGCTGATACTAATATTGTCTTAATTAGAATATCATACAAATCCAAAAAATCAGAAAAAAAGGAATACTAGAATAATGAGTAAGTGGAAAAGCAAAACAGCAACAACAAATTCCTTCAAAAGCAAATCAAGTATCAAGTGAGATCCTAAGTAATTGCATCAAATATAAGCCTCAAAGCATTACAATCAAACGGGAAGAACCATAAAGTGAGTCTATAACCCCACCATGAAACTCACATCATTCTTTAAGAAAATGACCTTTTACTACCAAATACAGATTGAAAGTAGGAAATATCTATAGACAATGCTAATACCGAGCATAAGCAAAGAATAAACTTGCATTAATAATAGATACTTTTCTGTTTCAAGAAATTCATTTCACATATTTAATTCAATAATTGCAAAGGAAGAGAAAGAATCTCTTTTCTTCGGGGATGTGGGTCCTAAGAAGTTATCCAGTGGGATGGTACCACACTATGCACATACAGGGAACAAGCACTGGATGAACTCATTGGGTGCTGCTTTAAAACCAGGAAACATACAAACACACAGATAGCACATGGAGTTGGAAAGGAAAAAGTAGGTAGGAGGCTTTGAGGAATAATTGGTAGTGGATTGGATCAATCATAGTATTCTCATCAAGGAATATTAAATAAAGTATTTAAGTAAAAATGAATTGGAAAAATTCCAAGAATGATGGATCATGACTCTCGTGGTGGATGTCCACTGATTGTTTGACCTTTTCCTTCTCTACTGAAACCTGACCTGTCTCCATCTACATACTGTATTAGCTACACCCAAAATATATCTGTAGGCTTTGCTCTACCAAAATTCAGTTCACAATAGTTTCTAATGTTCTATTTTATCTCTACCCTTATCAGTATCAATGGGTTACTTGAAATGTGTTATTTAATTTCCAAACACTTGGCGGTATTCTGCCATTTGTTATGTAACTTCTACATTATTTTTTGGCCAGCAAATAAATCATGTAGTTTCAATCCCTACAGGTTCACTGCTGTATTTTGAACTCTCTGACTGTATGAACTGTCTAAGAGAACACTGCTTGTCCACCGATAAAACATCCACTGCATTGGCGAGTGTAATGGCAGTACAGGAGTCAATTTGGTCGAATCAGTTGCTCTAATCTAGGCCATTTTTTATCTTGTCATATTAGCTACTAGGAAGTGAGCATTGCACTTTACAACTCTGATTGTAGATTTACCTTATTTTAATGTTCTCAGCTTTTGCTCCATGCATTTTATGACTCTCTTATTAAGTGCATACACAGAGAATATCATCTCCTCTGGACCAGGGTCCCTTTACTCATTGTAAAATGACTCCTCTATCTAACAGTTCCACTGGTTTTGACTTAACATCTAATCTTCTTTTAGCCCCAAATGTCTTAAAGGTGAAGGGGGAAGAAAAACTTCTCTTTCAGAATGGCATGGCTATTGGTCACAGCCAACACTACCTTTATTAGCCTACCCAACATCCACCCACTTAAAACTGGTGGATACTAATGTGTCTAGGTCAAGAAGTTCTCGTGGTTTCTGTTTCTCTGTGCTGTGCTTCATTGCTGCTCCCCCTTAGGAGTCCATGTTTCATGTAAATTTTCTTTTATTCTTTCAAGGTGTGTGTGTGTGTGTGTGTGTGTGTGTGTGTGTGTGTGTGTGTGTGTGTGATAAGCACCTCCATTAGTCACCCTAGTTCCATCTGCAGAAATTCCAGGCTATTTTTTTTGATGGTGTGTCATTCCAGGATTATCAAACCTGAGTGATGATGGGATTTTTCTGTCTTTTCTCCATATTGCTATGATTACTGCTTATCTAAAGTTACCGAATCTTCACAATTCTACTTGAAATTGATGAATTGGTTTCATTTTTAAAGGCAAGGATTCACATTTAGACTACTATTTTCTACGTGTCTTTTTCTTTTCTTTCATTTCACCAAAGTCATTATCTTTATATGCTAGCAGAATGTTCCTTGATTGAATGTTCACTGCCAGCAAAGGCTTATAAAGTCCAGGCAAGGGCATTTGACCTCAGTGTGTCTGCAAAAGTAATGGCTGTGGTTGGGGCACAGTGAGAGGGCTCTACATATGAGTTGCAAGAGCATTGTGAACTTCTTCTGTAAGAAGGAATCTGCAGCAAGCATGCTGCTAAAGATTTGTTTGTTCTCAGTTAAGCAAGGGTGCGGGCAGAGAGGTGATGGAGGAATGGGGTACAGGAAGAGAGAGACTGGGGAAGGAGGAAAGTGGAAAGGACATCTCAGATTCAAGAACCATCTGGCCAGAAGATTAAACTGAACTTCAAATTGATTTCTGCTGTTCTAGATCTCTACAAAAATACTAATGAGAAAATGGTTGGAAGGCAGATTTTTCCCCTGGCTTCCTGTATTCAATAAAACACACTTTAAAGATTAAGTTTCCCTGAGTGTAGCCTAGTGACGGTGGCCCGTAGTCACTCAGCAGCTGGCGATATTGGGAGGATGTCGCCATGCTAGTAGATGGTGATGGTGAGTGGACACTTCTGGCGTTGAGGGCGGCGGCGGGCATGTGCGCGGTCAAGTTCGGCTTATATGACATCCCCGCGGGCGGCGGGCGCGAAGGGCAGAGCCGGGCCAGGCTGCGAGCGCGGCGGCGGCGGCGAGGGCGAGGAAGAGGCCCGGGCTGGGCGGCGCCACGTCCCCGCGCCCGTCCGAGAGCCCACCGGGCGCCCGTGCACTTTTTGTTGTCGCCGGCTCGGGCAGCGCTGGCAAATATGGCCGTCCCTCACCCTGCCGCCGCCGCAGTATATCACCCATACATCGGTGAAATAATTTAACATATAAAGAACACTTCAGAAAACCTCTTCAAAATATAAAGTTTTAGATCAATGGAAGAGCATATTGTATGAAAAGAGCATTTAGAAAAACAACAAAAGAAAATCCAGTAGCTCAACTTTTTAATTTGATCCAAAGTAGTCTCTTCTCACAGCTTCTGATCATATTGTTTCATTGGAGCTCTAGTATTTGCCTGGTCCTAGAGACTTCAAGTCCTGCATTGGGTTTCCTGAATTTCTGCTTGAAAAGGACACTTTCTTTTTCAGAAAGCAGGCCAATCAAGTCCTTTAAAAATACCCATAAATAAGTATAAAAGCAAGTTAATATCAAAACAACCTCTCCAACCCAATACTTTCCTAGTTCACTCATGATGAACCCAAAAGTTTTATTAACCTAAGTACTGTGTGTCACAGCAAGCTCTAAAAATGAGTCCTTAGTGTATATCATCATATTTGTGTTTTCTGCCTTGAAAATCTCCCTCTTGAATATACTTATAGGTAATTCCCAATTATTGTTCAAATATACTTGCCTTAGCACTATATATATATATACATACATACATATATTCATCTCTGTATGTCATTCAACCAAGGTTTTTTCTACATTTACAATGAACATGTATGCTATTCTATCTATTTATCTATCTATGTATCTATCATCTATCTATCATTCATCTCCCTATCTGTCGTCTATCTCCATATCTATCATCTGTCTATGTAGCATCTATCTATCTATCTATCTATCTATCTATCTATCTATCTACCTTTTCTTCCTGAGACAAAGTTTGCTGCACACACAAACCTTGAACTCAGATTGAGAAGACACTTAGACTGTCTGGTCTTCCACATGCTTAGATTTTTGTCATGTTCCACTGTACTGGGCTTTATATTTACATGGTTTTAAGTAAACATGTTTATCCATACACACATATTTTTAATGTAAAGTAAAAAGATTTCCACTTGGAAAGAGGGATTTGCCTCTAACCATTGTCTTTCTGTTGTCATTAATGTTTTGTGCTTGCTGAACTAGTAAACACATAGCAATACCCAATATTGCTACCACCACAAAATTATTAAGTTTGCATTAGCCATGTCTGTTTAATGCAGTTATTTGTGCCTATTGTGTGTCAGGTGATAACATAAAGTATGAAAAGAGAATAAAATTGTAGTTTTGGAGAATGTATTTCAGTGTTGTCTTACAAGGGCTTTCACCATATTGTCATTATTTTACCTGAAAAAAAAACAACTATATTTTTCTCTTTAATTTTATTGCTTTTATTTGACACAGAGTTACTCTTTGTAGTCCTGGCTGTCCTGGAACATGCTATGTAGACAAGATTGGCCTCAAACTCACAGAGATCCTCCTTCCTCTGTCTCCCTAGTGTAGGGATTAAAGGAATGTGCCACAATGCTTGGTAGAACTTATTACTTTTAACTATTACTGTGCCCTATTTCTGTCTCCTACTGGTGGATCAACATAGGTTTTACTTGGTGATGTAAGATGTCTAGTTGGGGCATTGTCTGTCCTATTATTTAATGACTTCATTTAGATTCCTTTAACACATATGTATATTTTAGGATTCTTCTACAATAGTGTGTTCTCTTGTGGTTTTTCAGATGGTCATTAGCATTAGTTGTCCCTTCCCACATTCATTCCTTTACCTTTCTCTTCCATCCCCTCCCTATTTATTCTTCCTATTCTACTTTTCCTTTTTTCTCTCTATAACATCATATTCTATTTCTTCTTCCTTGGGTGACATTCTCTTCCATCCTAATCCCCTATGTGGTACACAAAATTTGTGACTGTTTGGATTGCAGCATACCTATCAAAACCTTAAATGATAATTACTATAAATAAGAGAAAACAAACAATATTTGTCTTTAAGGGTTTAGGTTACCTCATTCTAGTTGATTTTTTCCAGTTCAATCAAATTACCTTCAAATTTCATGATTTCACTTTTTAACAATGGAATCCTATTCGACTGTGCAAATAAACTACACTGCATCATCTGTTCATCTTTTGATATTCGTCTTGTATGTTTCCAATTCTGATGTACTGTGAATAGGGCAGTAAAGAACATGGATGAGCAAGGACCTCTGTAGTAATGTGTAGGGTCCTTTGGGTGTATTCATACGGGTAGTATAGCATCTATCCGCAGGTTCCCAAGAAATCACCACATTGATTTACATGGTGGCTGTACAAGTTTGCATCACCATCAATAATAAATGTTTCCCTTTCCCCTCATCCCCACCAACATGTCCTGTCATTTATTTTATTGATTTGGCCATTCTTACATAGGTAGGATGACAGCTGTCTTTACAAGTACAAGGTCCTAAAGGCTGGCATATACCTTATTATTAAGATTTGGGAGGAGGCACAGCATAACATCCATCTTCAGTTCAGTTCTTATCCACCAGGGGGTGCAGTTTCCTAACACGGGATCACTTCCTGTGTGATTTGTATCTGAGCAGATTTACTCTTTCTTTTTGACTTAACATTTCTTCATGTTAAGCTTCAAGACCATTTTATAGATGACACTAAAGATGAACTCTTCCCAAGGCTTCGTGACTGCTATACTCCTCATACTCGGTAAGGAAAGTGATTTAAACTGGAAAGTTTTTAGCCTTATATCTAAGAGCGAGAGTTATCCGCAAGGTGACACAGAACTCAATCTCCCTTTCTTACTCTCCTTGCTTTCTAGGAAGGACACATGGAGAGTCTGTGACTCAAGCAGGAGCCCAAGTGACCATCTCAGAAGGCAAGTTCCTGACAATAATTTGCACGTATTCAATCACAAGCATAGGGTACCAGCTCTTTTCTGGTATGTTCAATAACCTGGAGAAAGACTACAGCTCCTCATGAAAGTCCTTACAGCTGGCAAGAAGGGAAGCAGCAGAGGTTTTGAAGCAACATATGATAGAGGATCCAAGTCCTTTCACTTGCAAAAAGCCTCCGTTCAAGAGTCAGACTCGCCTGAGTACTACTGTGCTGTGGGTGACCGAGTGACAGAAACTGCAGGGGGACTGAGCACAAGCTGAGAGGCTGCAGGTTGTCTGGCCACTGAGCTCGTGCCTCTGAAACCAGTCTGGTTTCAATTCACACTGTGTTGTGTGGCCTTATTCTTCTCTGGTGGTGAAAATCCTATAAAATTCTCATGCCAGGCCTCATAACTTCACCAGCCACTAGAAGAATGAAGAGTTCTCTGTGGCCATACTTTAAGTTATTTTCCTTCAGTGCTCAGGACATACCCAGGGCCTAGTGCATGCCAGGCAAGGGATTTGCCACTGAACCACATATAAGCATTGTCTATCTTTAGATAATGAAATATGTTGGAGAATGAAACATCTCCATAATGTGACATAACAGTCTGGTGGGAGAGGTGACAGAAAGCTACAAGCCTTCCCTTAGAAAACCTGGGGAATTCTTAAGCAGAAGGAGGAAGGAACAGCATGGTTTCACTTGCAAATAGAACATGAAGAGTTGAAAGGAGGGACTCATTGTGCAGAAGACAGCTGACTTCCTTGGTAAATCAGCCAGAATTTCTTCTATTTGGAGGTAAATTCATCAGTTTTTCTCTCTTTCTTTAATTCTTTCTCTTTGTTTCCATTCTTCAATCTCTTTCCTTCCTTCCTTCTTTTTTTTGAAATGTGGTTCTCACTATGTAGCCCTGACTATCCTGGAACTCTCTATAGACCAGGCTGGCCTCAAACTCAAAAATGTCAACACCTGCCTTCCAGGTATTGACATGAAAGCCATGAGTTACTATGCCCAACTATCAGTTTCCTTTTAAATCCTTCAAATGATCACATGAAATCCCCCTATTTCACAGGGAGATTTACATTAGTGATAGATTAACTATCTGGGTACTGGCCACACTATCACAAAACCAGTGATCACCACTGTGTTCACCTCTGTAACTCTCTGTTAGAATCCTGTTTTGTCCCATATGAGTAGATTATTCTAGTTTCCTTTTGATTTGTTGCTAGTTATGTTTCCATTGTTTTGCTTTCTCCATATCTATGCATTACATCTCAGATGAACAGTAAATCTTCATCTACCCAAATAATTTTCACTTTTTCATTGACTTCAATTTCTCTGAGAAATAGGAAGCTTGAAGAAAGGAAATTTCAAAACCTTCAACACTCACCACTCGTCAGTACCTGTGCCAGATCCTCAACTTCTCCATTAGTGTATAATTTGGGAGCACAGAGAATTGATGATTCTTAGCATTTGTCACCATATTTGAGAACAACAGGTCTTGGAAAGCATTGTTAAAAATATAGTGTATGCAAACATGAAATTGTCAAAGAAATAATAAAAATATGTATTTTTAAACAAAATTTTAATTTGTCTATTTACTAACGAAACTCACTTTTTGAAACTGGTGACATAGTAGCAAACAGAACAGGGGAAAATGCACATTCTAAAGAAATTCACATTTTAAGTTCAGACTAAGTTCAGGCTACTTGTTACTACTATTCCCTACCATGAGTCATTTCTATTCATTTGAAAAGTTGTTAGGCATCTCCATTCAAATGAGAACAATAAATATTACCTGTCCTATATAATGTCTTAAGTAGAGCCAAAATTGAACTGAGGTCGTGAAATATATCCTAATTGGCACTTTACCATGTATTTATGGATACATCATGCATCACATTGGTAGCAGTGAAAGGAACCACAAAAGTTTACTCAAAGGTTTGAGCGAGCCCACCTTTGACCCCAGGATGACAGTCCTTGCATTGGTCCTGTCTCCAGGAGCTAATGAGGGCCTCAGGTTTCTGGTTGGCTGGCTGTACTTCCTGAGAGTTCCCTTATGTTATAAGAAAGATCTGATGAATTAGGCAGCAGCTTTTGGACAGACTTCTGCAGAACAATGGAGAAGCACTGGAGTGCCTGCTGCGTAGTTTTGTGGCTGTACTTTCAGTGTAAGTTAGTGGAGTTTTTATCCAGGGAGCCACAGGAAGTCAAAGAACATTTTCTTAGCAGCTGGGGGAAAGATGTGATTCCTTAGAATAGGTGGAGAGTGCAAACTCATTCTATTCCTAGTCACCTTAGATCCATGTGGAGACTAAGGAATACAGTCTACAAGCACTACGTGTGGATGATTGATTTCTGCAATTTCACGTTGTTTTCTGAATAGGGGCTGCTGGCAAGACCCAAGTGGAGCACAGTCCTCAGGCCCTGGCTGTCCTGCAGGGAGAGAACTGCATCCTTCAGTGCAGTTACACTGTGCACCCCTTTAACAACATAAGGTAGTACAGACAAGACACAGGCAAAGGTCTTGTGTCCCTGGCAGTCATGACTCACAGAGAGAACAAAAAGTCAAACGGAAGATACTCAGCAACTCTGAATACAGATGTTCAGAACAGCACCCTGCACATCAAAGCTACCCAGCTCGAGGATATGGCCACTTACATCTGTGTGGTGGGTGCACCGTGCTCCACAGACACTTGCAGTCAGCACCAAAACCTGCTACTGCAGGCTGCAAGGAGGCACAGGGGATAGAGCAGTCTTTGCAACCCTGTACTAGGGAACTGAGTTTCCCTTTGGGAGTTATTAGTCTCATTAGAAAGACCATTTCAAAACAATTTGAAGAGCATAAAACAATTTGAAGGGCAAGCTTGAGAACAATTTAAATAGATTTTTCACAGAAAAAAACAATAATTAAAACATCTTAAAAGCAAACTTGAGAACAATTTTAATAGATTTTTGAAAGAAAAACAATATAGGAAAGCAGGAAATCTAGGCAGCCATCATTAGGTGAGGAGGTGGAGAAAATATAGCCATTTCAGTTCACCACAGATGTCAGAGAAACAGCAAGAAAGCTGAGAATGACAAAGAAATTTGCTTAGAATCCCTGAGCCATGGATCTGTTTTCAGAGGGTGGCCAGTACCACACTCCTGCGTTCCAGGAAAAATGGTTTGCATCAGAAATACATACTGTAAATGGAAATAGAAATAGCTTATTAAGAAGGAAGACACTGCTAAGAATGGGTGTGTGCTAATGAACTGAGGTGAGCATCTAAAACACATCTGGCCACACTGCAAACAGTTTTCATAAGACCTGTAGAATCCCCATCTCTACCATGCATATTGCCTCAGTGTTCTTGCACAATCCATGTTCCTTAGATGAAGTCTGGGTTGGGAAAGCCATTCAGGCTTTCTTCTTTCGTATGTTAACCTTTTACAAAGAGCAATTATTATTTCTAATTTAAACATGTTTGAGAATTTCATACATGTGTACAGTACTCAAATTATTTCTGTATCACCCTCCTTCTTTACACCTCCCACATTTTCCTTACTCCATCTAAATCTCATGTCCTCTTCTTTAATTAGTGTTTCATACACACACGAAAATACATCTACCTGAGTCCATTTAGTGTTGCTCTTACGTGCATGTGTTTAGGGATTGGATAACCTATCAGAAGTCTTATCTCTGGGGAAAGTTGATTTTTCCCCTCTCAGTAGTCATCTAGGAGTTGGGACCTTATGAGGTTTTCCATATCTATGTTGACATCTCAGTTGACACTCTCATTTTGCAAGTCTTATTTAGTTGATCACATTTTTAAAATTTATTCATTTTACATATCAACCACATTTCCCCTGCGCTCCCACCATTCCTTTTGCTCTCCCCCACCACCTCCAGCATAACTCATCCCCCATGGACTCCTCAGAAAAGGGTTCTGCCTCCCATGGGGCGTCAACAAAATCTGGCATATCAGGTCGAGGCTGGACCAAACCCCTCTCCATGCATCAAATCTGAGCAAGGCATCCCACCATAGAGAATGGGTTTCAAAAAGCCAGCTCCACAGGGACAGATCATGGTCTCATGTCAGGGACTCCTCAAACAGACCAAAATTTTTCAGACATCCTTAGAATTCCCTTCTCTATTTCTCTACCTTCCCTCTTCCAAGTTAAATATTATTTTCCTTCTCAGTTTTTCCCCATTGTAGCACTGTGTCCTACTATCCACCATTCTTGGACTCTCTCTTTCATTTCTCCTAATGGCATTATTTTAGTTTCCTGGTTTCTGTGGTGACTGGAGGCTGTGTACTCACATCTGAAGATTCAGACCAGGGACAACAAATCAGACAGAACATGTGATTTTCTTCTCTCTGGACGAGGGTTACCTCACTCAGTATAATAGCTTTGGTTTCTTTCCATTTACCTGCAAATTTTATTATTTCATTTTCTTTACAGTTGATTAGAACTCTAATCTTGGTGATTCTCCTGCCTCAATAGAAATAGTGAGTGGGTTTCTACTGTCTCAAAGGGATATACTGCCTGTACTGGGTAGTTTTATATCAACTTGACACAAGCTAGATCTATCTAAAGAGAGGGAACCTCAATGAAGAAATAGTTTCCATAAGTTCTGGCTGTAAGGCATTTCCTTATTTAGTGATTGACTGGGTGGGGAAGCCCAATTCTGGTTGCTGCCATTCCTTGGCTGGGTGTTCTGGGTTCTGTAAGAACACAGGCTAAGCAAGTCATGATGAACAAGCCAGTAAGCATCATCCTTCCATGGCCTCTTCATCAGGCTCTGTCTCCAGGTTGCTTCCCTGCTTGAGTTCCTGTTCTGGCTTCCTTCAATGATGGACTACAGTGTTCAAGTGTAAGTCAAATAAATCCTTTCCTTTCCAAGTTCCTTTGGTCATGTTTCATCATAGCAATAGTAACCCTATCTAAGACAATACCTTATAATTCTAGGTTGTATTCTGATGCCTTAACTCAGAAGTGGTAGAGTAGTCATTATTGGCAAACACAATAAAATGTGTACTGTACAAAAGATTCAAAAGAGCTGACTATTTTTATTTTTCTGCACTATAATAATTGATCAAGAACAAAAGACAATTATTGCACACCCTTCCACAGCATTAAGGGACAAGGAACTTCCCTTGCCATTTAACAAGTTTGTTTCTCTTTCTCTACCAGAATAAAATCATAAAGTTCCTTCTTTCTTTTTCTTTATTTTGTTTTCTTGTAATTTCTTAGTCATAGTTGAACCTTGTTTTGTAAGTATGATGGTTTGAATGGGAGAGACTCACATATTTGAATGCTTGGTTACCAGTTGGTGGAGTTATTTGGGAAAAATCAGGAGGTGAGTGTTTACTGCAGGAAGCCACTGGAGGTACATTTTGAAGTTTTAAAAGACGCATGCCATTCCTAGTTAACTTTTTGATGTCTGCTTCATCCATGTTCATCAATGTAAGCTTTCAGTCTGTTCCAGAGAAACTGGTCCAGAAGGACTGGGCAAAGCACAGAAAAACATTCAACTATACTAACATGTTAGAGTTGGACAAGACAAACCAAACAAAGGAAAAAGCCCAAACAAGGCACAAGAAACAGAGAACCACTTGTTTGTACATACAGGAATCCCATAAAAAGTATAAACTGGAAACCATAATATATACCCTAAGGAACTGTTGGACATCCATGAGTGTCCAGTACATACTGTCTCAGTATTTCTGAGTTCATATATTCTTTAATCATGTTGATTTAGAGGGCCTTGCTTTCTTGGTGTCCTCCATCCCTTCTGGCTCTAATAGTCTTGCTGCATCCTACTGCCTAATCCCTGAGTAGAAAGATGTGATGGACACATCTCACTTTTGGCTGAGTGTTGCAAGGTATCTCATTCTGTGCATAATGTTTGCCTGTAGGTCTCTGCATTTGTTTCTATCTGCTGCAGGACAATGTTTCTTTGGTGATTACTTCTTCCAACAAGGCTACATCTCCTAAAAGTGCCATAGAGCAATACCACTCATACCACAAGGACATTTGTTCAAATATGTACATAGCAACATTATTTGTAATAGCAAGAACCTAGAAGCAACCTAGATGCTCCTCACCTGAAGAATGTATAAAGAAATTGTGGTACATTTACATAATGGAGTACTACTCAGTGATAAAAATAAATGACCTCTTAAAATTTGCAGGCAAATGACTGGAAATAGAAAAAAACATGCTGAGTTAGGTAACCCAGACACAGAAAGACAAACATGGCATGTACTCACTCACAGAAATAAAACAAAGGATGATCAGCCTACATTGTACAACTTCAGATAAACCAGGGAACTAGGAAGTCCCTAAGAGAGACATTCTTGGATCCCCCACCTCAGAAAGGGAAAAAAGAAAGATCTCCTGAGTAAACTGGGAGCATACAGGAAGTCGGAAGGTGATAGGAGAGTGGGGAGACGAGGAGGGGAATGGAGGACAAGGACATGAGGTACCAGTAGGATTTAGTTGGGTGAAGGACAGAGAGGGAGAGCAAGGCACAAGAATACCTTAATAGAGGGAGCCATTATGGGATTATCGAGAAAACTTGCAGTAAGAAAATTCCCAGGAATGCATAAGGATGACCCCAGCTAAGAATCTAAGAAATAGTGGAGAGGGTCTATTAACTGTCCTTCCCTTGTAATCAGATTGATGACTACCTTAAGCGCCATCATAGAGACTTCATCCAATAACTGATGGGAGGAATTCCAGAGTTCCACAATTTAGCACTGGGATTAACTGCTAGAGTTCAGTTGTAGAGAGGGAAGAGCGATAATATGAGCAAAGGGTTAAGACCTTGTTGGGGAAATTCACAGAAACGGCTGACCAGAGCAAGAGGGTGCTCACTGACTCTGGACTAACAGCTGGGGCACCTGCATGAGACCAAACTAGGCTCTCTGAATGTGGGTGACAGCTGGGTGGCTTGGACAGTTTGTGGGGCAACTAGCAGTGGAACTAGTATTTATCCCTTGTGCATGTACAGGCTTTTTGGAACCCATCACTTATGGATACGTTGCTTTGACTAGATACAGAAGGAAGAACCTTGGTCCTGTCTCAAGATACGTGGCAGATTTATTAATTCCCCATGGAAGGCTTCATGCTCTCCAATAATGGATGGGGGATGAGGTGGGGGGAAGGTAGAGAGAGTGGAAGGAGAGCAGGAAAAGGGAACTGGAATTGGCATGTATAATAGGATTGTTTAAAAATAAAAAAGACAGGTGCATATTTTTAGAACATCTTTTGTCACTGTCAGTATCCACCAGTTAGCAGTCTCTTCCCAGATGTTAAGCGGACTGTCAGTTTCCCCAGGTTGGAAGGCTCCTTATAAGCACTGTGCAAGGGAACCAATACTCACATTGCATCCTTGATACTGTGTATTCAGCAGTTGCTAAGATACAGTGCACTGTGTTCATTGTTGATTATTTGCTGTGCAAATCATTGGATATCATACAATTGATGTGTGTGTACAATCATTTCAGGAAATGAAGACACTGCTTAAAGAGGTGTCTGAGAAGATCAAGTAAACTAGAGATAAAAAGCCTCAAAGGCAATGTCACAGCAGAAGTATAGCCTTTCCAGATAAGTTGGGACACAATGTCTAGTGTCTCACTGGGGCAGCTGTGCATGACTGTGCAAGTGCTTTTTCTTCCTACCCTCACGAGCTGTACCGGTTGCCCATATCACACCCACACAAACACAGAAGTTTCTGGACACGTTGATGTCAAGAAAATAAGGTAGGCATTCTAACTGTCCTAGACTGCCAGGCATACATTCAGGACTCCTGTGTCCATGAGAAACTCATTGGGTTCAGCACTCTAGCTGGCCTGATGTTGCTCTCAGACATGACGATCTTAAAGGTGTGAGAGAAGGGAGGTTCCAGTTTGTCAGGTGCATTTATATCCACTATATGACAGTGTCTGAGAGCTCGTATGGTATATAAAAGCACATTTCTGTGAAGACCAATGTGTACAGGAAGTTAGATTTCACTATAAAAATGCCCATGTGTCCTGATGGAACCAGGTGTTTTGGGATATTCTCAGTATAAGAATTTCAACCCAGACAGTTGTTGGAGGAGAAACCCATGAAAGTGACTTTTTTTCCATGTTCTGAGTCTTATTTTATAGTCAAAGGACTACTATCAAAATCAGGATGCCTATGGTGCTTTGGGGTGGTGGTCTCTGCTTCTGCAGCCATTTCCAGAGAGTAGGTCTAGGGTTGTAGGTCAGTGGTAGAGAGCTTGTGTTCTGTGTTCAGAGCACGTGTGACACACACACACACACACACACACACACACACACACAGAGTTAACTTGCTCACAGATGGGAATGTAGGGGGAATCTGCTATGGGTGGTTGCTTCCTCCTCATAAAGTAGTGCATTGTGCATACATGACCCTTTCCTGATAAGCCTACACTGACTGCAGTAGAGGACATTATGGAACCAGAGGTATAGCTGAGGTGTACAGGTCATGGTAAATATCTTTTAGTTACTGGGCTCACCACCAGCATGCAAACATAGACTACACCAGGTTTGACCATGACAGCCCTGAAGGAAAGGGTGTGTCCAAGTATGTCTTCTTCTGCTCTTATTTTTTAATGGTTATGGTATTTCACTGGATCTACAATACTGGTTTTATACATATTTGCTGTATGTATATGTAGGTACACAGTTATGTGGGTGCCCCTCCATTTGTGTGGAGGCCAGAGGTCAACCTTGGGTACATTTTGCCAAGAGCCATTGATTTTGTTTCCTCAAATGCATTCATTGCCATAAATTAATTATGCATGACACGGATTTCATAATGACATTTCTATGTATGTATATAATGACATACTTTGGTCATATTCAGCCTTGAACACACAGAGATTTGCCCGTATCTTCCTCACTAGTGATGGATGAAAGTTATTTGCCTCCACTGCCCTGCTAAATTTCTGGAATTGAAATCATTTGTCAGTTATTCTAAAGTTACTGTCCTGGAGTAGACAACCTGACAACTGAGTCTCTTCATGCAGTCTGCCCTATAGTCGTTGTAAATGATGAATGGAGTTCCAGACCTGGAATGTAATTCAGTGGAAGACTAGTTGCTGAGCATGCACAATGATGTAGGTACAATCCTAGCCCTAGTGCCTAGAGGCAAAAAAATAAAACTCCATTACTCCCAGAGGTGTGGCTTACAGCTAAAGGGGAGTATCTATAGAGGTTTTTAAGTACTGCACAGCCAGCACACTGAACATGGCCATGAGGGTAGAGGAGGAAATGCAGAGGAAGACATAGAGATGGGAAGGAAGGGATCATCAGCCACCTGTAGAATACCAAGAGACCCAAGAGAATGACAAGAAAAAAGAAAGCTCATGACTGACTTGTCTGGGTTATGTAGGAATGTGAAGCTTGGGAAAGGAAAGAGAAAAGAGGAGCCCCTGGGCTGGTGAAACTTAAGGTTGAGTAGATCAGAGGGGGTCACTGGTGCTAAGGGATTCTGACTCTCAAGGTGCACTGTGCTAAGATAATAGGCACCACTGTTAACCATTTGTCCCAGTTTTCTTTGGGACCAGCCACTGAGTTCAGTTCCCAACACACATCAGGCAGCTTACAACTGTCTACAGTTCCAGGTCCAGGAGATCCACCTTTTTCTGCAAGCCGGAAGCATGTATGATGCAAATAAGCTACCACAGACACAAATGAGTATGAATACTTTCGTTTGTCTTTCAGCATCACTTATTTTGTGTCGCTGGCTTGACTGAAACTTGCTATATTGATCTGGTTGACTGTAACCTCATAGAGGTTCACCTACATCTGTCTGTTGTCTGTTGGATTTAAAATTATGCAACACCAGACCTTGCCAAAAATTAAGAAATGCATACATATATTTTAAGTTTTTTGAGTCTTGGAGACAGGGTTTCTCTGTGTAACAGCTTGTGCTGTACTTGAATTCCCTGTATATACCAGGCTAATCTCAGCACTACGGAGGAAGAAGAAGCATGAGCATCTATGAGAGTTCAAGGACAGCCTGGTCAAAAAGAGTAATTTCAGGACAGACAAAGCTACCTATAGAGAGAAACCTGGTCTCAAACCCCAAATAAAACAAACCAGAAATTTAAAAGCAGCGAGCCTGAAATAAGTTGAAAGGCCAAATATAGTAAGCAGTTCCTGGTAGCTAAGCCACACTTCTACAAAACAACCTGTTGCTCTATGAAGTCACACGGGTTACTCTGTGTCTAAGTAGTCTACCTCCATCTGCCTTGATCAGGATCAGGGGACACTTGAGCCACCCTTATCTCTCCCACTATCTTGCCTCTCCTTAAATCTTCCCTCTGCTGTCACAGCAGTGTCAAAATTCCACATTCAGTGTCTGCATCTATTCACTAACCATCCAAAGATTGTATGCGCTATAATCCAGTGGGGGGTCTAGGAAGTCATTGAGTCCACAGGGGGAGATGCTGTGCCTTCCCCCTGCAGCCCTGTGAGCCTGCAAGGGGCTTGAGGCAGTAACCACGAGGGCACAAGGCTCTGGAGACATGTCCAGGAGGAAGCAGGTCAATACCTGGCAGAACAAGTGTGAGTCAAACTTTGCCAATGGTGTCCACCTGAACCTAACTCTTGCCTAATCTCCCTGCTCCAACCTCTGTGGCTGCTCAGTCCACTATGTTCATGACCTTCACCTGGCCCTGCAAACCACACCTTAGCACAGAATGCCAAGAGCACTGTAATCCAATCTCTGCCCGGATGACAGGATCCCAGGCTCTAGCCATGGGCACCCAGGTGTTCTGGGTCCCAAGAGCCATAAGGAGACTGGCTGGGGGCGCTGCTCCACCAGAATCCAGCACCTTGTAGCCTGCACCTCCCCCACTACTCAGAGATGAGGCAGAGATAGAGCTGCACTGATAAGGGCTAGACGAAGTTTTAAACACTCCGTTCTATTGAGTCCCATCCTGGTAAGATCGCTCTGTAAAAACAGGCTGAAATTGTAATCTTCTCTAAAAGCTCTTGACTCTCCCATCTTTGTATCTAGAGGCTGTAGGAGAAAGACCTGGTAATGAAATTTTCCTGGGGCTCCAGCGCCTATCACAGTGCTTTGGCTGCAGGTCAGCCTTGGTGCTGGGTGAGGTAGTGAAGGCTGCTGCAGCCCAGGTGGGTGGCACTGGCTAACCAACCCCCTTTATCTGCACAAACTCTGCAGTTTTTAATCTAACCTCTGCCTGCTTGGTCAGATATATGGAGGTCTTACCCACCAACTGCCCCTAACAAAGCTATGCGGACAAATAGTGCCCTTGTGTGCCCATGGGAACCTGTCCTTCCAACCACACCCGAGGGGGTGTTCTGAATCAGTCAGGGACCTCAGAGACTGGAGTGCCATTTTTGAGTGTGTCCAAGCTTCTTGCAGGTTCTCCATGGGTACTTTCCCTACTAGGGCGGGCCCCATACTCCTACATCACCCATGAGCCCACCACAGGAGCTTCTTGTGCTCTGTGGGCCCCTGGTGGCAGGGCCACTTGGATACACTAGGAAGGAGTGAGCACACAGGAAAGCTCCCCAGACCACAGCAATGATAACTTCTTGTATCTCCTGACAGGGCAAAGGCTTCCTCCCTGGAGCTTTCCCCTGGACTGAGAAACAAGTCATCTGGGCCACCCAGGAGGTGACTAGGGAGGGAGGCAACAGGCTTCACTTCCGCAGGCACTGGTTTCCCTCCTCAGCCAACATGCATCTGCCAACAGGACCCCACGTACATTCTAGCCTGTGAGAGTGCCCTACTACTGAGGTCCCAGGAGAGGGGTGTGGACACTGACAGTGTTGGTGAAGATGAGAGAGGGAGGATGCACAGGTCTCATGGGTGAACAGAGCACTAAGAGGATGGGGCACACAGAGTGGGTTTGGACTATTTGCTCAGAACACTGTGCCCTGCCTGACTGCCACAGCCACTGTGGGCTCAAGTTGGGCATGGAGAGGAGTGAGCACAGCCCAGCCTTCTGAGAGGATGACTTCTCACACTGAAGCCCTCTCCTCCTGATAAGCCATCTGCCCCCATCCTTCTGACCCATGCCATGCAGCTGGGCTTCTCTGGCGAATCCTGTTCACATTGCTCAGGTCTTATCAGCCATCTAGAGAAAGAATAACTCCAGGTCTCAGCGACCCATCGCAACAGTTCTCTTTCCTCCTCTCTTGTCCCAGGCACTGAGCTGTATCCTCCTCAGCCTCTGCCTGGCTTAGGTCACAGTCCTCACTCACCATCATCAGGGTGCACAGCTCCAGCCCCCGTGGTGTCCTGAGGCCTCTCCCCCACAGCCCCTCTCTCAGAAGCATAGGCCAAGGATTTTCTGAATGAAAAAAATTTGTGTAACGTATCAGTGACTACCAGGCCATTGGGGGTAGGGACTGGGTTGTCTGGGCCTAGAGATGGCACCAACATTTCTCATTGATAAAGTTTCTGAGTTTGGCTGTGCTGAATGTTAAGCACAGGCCCATATTTGATACGGACTTCCAGGCCTGAGGAGGCTCCAACTGATTCCAACCTCAATCAGCCTGGCTGGGCTTTCTCAGGCCTCCAACCTACTTCCCTCCTCCTAGCATATAGCCTCCGTTTCTTTCCACTTTGTCCACCCAGGCTCCTCACCCAAGGGACATGGTAGCAGACCAAATTACAGGTCAGTTCTGACCTGACAGAGGGACAAGGCTCAGGCCACGGGAAGATCCTGTCGAGGGAGCCCACAGAGGTAGCTGTTGAAACCTAAGGGAGCAAGGACCCAGTGCACATCCATCATTGACAGGTCCTGTGTCTTCAAGCTTGGCATCTGGCAGTGCTGCTCGCAGTACCCAGGTTATACTTTAGCATTCTCCTTTAGCCCCGGGAGCTCAGCTGGGACTTTCTGTGCCCCATTCCAGCCCTAGCCTTCCTGCAGGCATGCCTGAGTGCTCTCCCTGGGATGTTCTCAGTTGTCGCTTAAATTCCACCTCCTCAGTGAAGCCCCACTATCTCAATATCCCAGTGGACTGAGCCAATCCTCCAAGGTAGAGAGGTCTATATTCTTGTCTCCATCCAAGACTGAATTCCCTCTCCTGTCTGCACAATCAATTCCCAGCCAGAGATTAACCTGCCTGGAACTTCTTGATCCCTCCAGAACCCTCCATCAACTCTTCAACAAAGCTCTATAAGGTCAGATGTGAGTCTCTGAATCTTTCATCCTCGTCAACTCTCCATAATATGTGTCCCTAAATAGCAGTATAAGTGGCTAGCCTAAGGCCAGGTACCAACAATGACATCAGTCAAAAGATCAACGTTGAGTATGCAGCACAGCTGAGGTGGAGGGAGGGAGGAACTTGACAGCTGACACAGCAGGGTCCCATCTGGCCTGTGTCTTAACTGCTTTCCTTTCCCAGGTCCACACAACTACAGCCTGAGGTGGAACAGGACAAAGACCAGGGTGAGAGCCACTTGCAGAAGGAGCTGCAACAGCAAGAGCCACCTGCTGAGCCCCATCCCCAGCAAGTACTGAACTCCTGAGATGCCAGAGAGGAATTGCTACACTCATCTTGAAAAACCTGTTAAAATTGGTGACTTTCTTACAAGGCTTTATGTCTGTATCTTTCAAACTGTAGCAAATCTCATTTTTTCCTTTGGTTTTTGGCTTATATTTTTGCTTTTCGTTGTTTTGTTATAGTTTTGCTATTTGATTTTTTTGTTCTTGTTATTGATTTTCCTAATTTGCTAAGGCTATTCTCTGTTTTGTATTGAACGTCATTTTAAACTCCCTTTTGAAAAAAATTGTTTTTATGAATAAAATCAGTTTGTAACTGTTCAATCTTAACCACAAGTCTTTATTCTGGTGTGGTATCCTATATCCTCACAGCTCACCTGTATAGGTGGATTTCTGCAAGTTCCATGCAGCATAGTGAGTTCCCAGCCAGCGGAACCATGTTGGTGTTTGTTGACCTTGAGTGTGGATAGCAGAACTTAGATATTGGATTCAGACTTCATGGTGGAATCCATTTCCATTCTGTATTCACATTGTTGTATATTTAACTACACCTATTATATGGTCTCTATAGACACACTTTCACGAATTGGTCTTAAGGACCAAATTATTGAGAAATATAAATATATACTCTATATGCTCTTGAGTAATAAAATTATTCAAAATGTCAAATTATTTCATAAAAGAAATCAGGAAACTCAGAGCTATGTGACTCTGTTTTTCTTGTAATACGGCATCATTAATAAACACATAACACATCACTATGGGAAAAAGCTTTTGATAACCACCTTTGCTCCTGATACTGCAATTGCCTCTAATGCTTGCAGTTCTCGCAGAGGCCAGAAGAGAGCATTGGGTCCCTTGTCATCAATGGTTGTTAGGTGCCATGTGAGACAGTAGCAAATGTTCTTAAATTATGTGGCATATCTCCAGCTTCTGTTCTTGACATTTGTCCTTCAAACCCTAGGTGCTGATATTAGTTAGACTGGATCACCCCTAACTGTGGTTACAAATTCAAGGTCATTTTCCTCATGCTATAATCTGTTTAATGATTGTTTATTATATATACATATATATATGCATATATATAATGCTTTAGTCATTAGGCAATATATGTTATTAAAAATTACAGGTTATAGTAAACTGGGATACTCATACCTTGTTATTTTAGTCAGGTTCCCTAGATGCTCAGAAATGTACTCAGCATAGATATTTGATCATTAAAGACTTCCAAGAACTACATAACATGGCATTCATATGTTTTAGTTATTTAGAATGCTTTTGACATGACACAGAGTTGCTGCTGACATCATGATGCTATACTGGTTAATAATGTGGGCACTCGAGACCCTTCATTTGGAGTTTGTTTTCTATTGGCAAAATTGTCCTACTGGGAAAATAACTGCCGTTGCTACTACTGCTGACAATGGACTTACTGTCCTACTGACCAAGCAGGAGAGAAGCAAAAAAGAATGCCCAAACTTGCCAAGATATTGTAGGACAGTATTTCAAATTTTCCTGCTTGCGGTCAGATATTCCAGGCCTCAGCCAATGTTGACTCACAGACATTACTATGAGATCTTGGGTATCTGTCCAGGTAGCCAGCATTTTTTGTCATTTCTTCCACCTTTAAGTAGTTACCTGTTAGTACTTCCTACTTACTGGATTAATGTTATTTTCCCTTTTAAGTCTGTAATGAGGTAAAGACTAGATAGTCACAACCAATATCCTATTTTATCTTATTTAGAGCATATTAGGTACAAGACTTTCTGGAATAGGAGAGCTATTGGAGTAATCGCAGTAACATGCCATTTACACTTGACCTGAATACTTAGTATGTGTCCCTCGCTTAATGCTGGGTGTAGGTCTAAATTTGTGTGTTTTACCTTTCTCTTAGACCAAACTTTCTATGTTATCATTGTATGTAATGATTGTATCAGAGATAAAACCCTTTTATTTAGACAAAGGGAGGAAGCATAGGGGCAACATGTCCTGCCAATACATTTTTGGTACCTGCCATAGGGTGTGGATTTGGTGTGCATATGTGATCCCTTATAAGGAAGAGAGGTATCACCCTCTATCTCTTATGTGGGGGTCTGAGCATCCTGTATCACATCATATCTAATGAAATATAGGGCATATTATTCCATTCATGAGCCAGGATGTGGGGAAGAGTGATTTTGGTAACAAGAAAGGTCTCCAGCTAAGCAGTGTTTGGAGCAGGAACAGTGCATGGAGCCTGGAGCAGAGGACACATGCTTCTGGTGGAGAGCATGGCCTTGCAAACCTGAGACATGAGAGGGACAGTTAAACCTGACATTTCCCATGGCTCATCTCAGCGTATATTGAGGAAGCATTTCTTTCTAGTGAACTTTTTAATTATATAGTTCTGGAGAGTGGATTATACTTCTAAGACTGAGGTGAGTCATAGACTTGAAATATGAATTAAGTAATCTTGTGGATCCCCAGACAGGTGCTGAGACTCTAGGGCCTCCACAAGGTCAGCATTGAGAGAAACAGGGCAGAAGATTTGGTTTCTCTCTGTCATTGTCCACATTCTCTTTCTGAGCTGACCCTGACACAAAAGTACCATCTATAGACATACTGAAATCTAGGTCAACCATGGTTTGGACTACACAACCATGTTCCTCCTATATTGAGTGGAGCACCTTGTCTATGTCACCAGTATCTGGAAGGAGTCTGGGATCAGCTACGACTCACTCACATATGGGTCCTCAGCAGTGTTTGACTGGTTTGGCAAAAGCTACCAGATGGATAGATGAGCCTGGCTTCTTCTTACATTTGAGCAAGTAGATAATAAATTCATATCAGCATTTCCCAAGGTAATCTCTCCTTTATATCCTGTGTGTACTAAACATTTTAGGTGGGTGTTTTGTTGTTGGTTTTGTTTTTCATTTTTCTAACACATGGTTTCACTGAGTAAGTGTCCTGTCTTGGATGTACTGAACTCACATGATGTAGATCATGATAGCCTTCAACACGAAGGGCTGTCTGTGTCTGCCTTCCTAGTGCAGGGATGAAAGGTATGTGCCTCCACTGCCCAGCTAAATTTCTGGAATAGAAAGCATTCTGTCAGTCATTCACAAGGGGACATTCTTGGAGTAGACAACCTGACAATTGAGTCTCTTCATGCAGCCTGCCCTGTAGTTGTTGTAAATGATGAATGGAGTTCCAGACCTGGGATGTAATTCAGTGGCAGACTAGTTTCTGAGCTTGCATAATGACCTAGGTACAGTCCTAGCCCTAGTGCCTAGAGGCAAAGAAAATAAAACTCCATTCACTCAGACATGTATGTTACATTTAAAGGTGGGTCTTCGTAGAGGTTTATTTAGTAGTCCACAGCCAGCACACTGAACATGGCTGTTAGTGTTGAGGAGGGAGAAAAGAAGACATGGAAATGGGACAGGGGCCACCAGCCATGTGTAGAAGACCAAGAGAACCAAGAATGGACAGGGAAGAAGAAAGCACATGGCTGACTTGTCTGGTTTATGTAGGAATGAGAAGGTGAGGGCAGGGAAGACCCTGGTCTGGAGAAACTTAAGGATGAGAAGAGCAGAGAGGAGTCACTGGTGCTGACGGAGCCTGGCTGTCATGGTGCACTGTGCTATCTTATAGGCAGCACAGTTATCCTTTGGAACCTGAGACTGAGTTCAGTTCCCTACTCACATCAGGCACCTTACACCTGTCTACAATTCCAGTTCCAGGATACAAATTTTTCAGCCAGCCAGACTCATGTGTGATGCATATAAGTTAATGCAGGCACAAATGTGTATGAATAAATATTTTTTCCTCTCTGAGACAGAGTCACTTTCTTCCTGTTGCTGGCTTGCGTGGAATTTGGTATAAAGGTCTGGTAGACTATGAACTCATAGAGTTTCACATGCATCTGCCTGTTGACTCTTGGTCTTAACTGTTTGCACCAGAAGGACTGGCCAAAAAATTAATAATCATCTACATATATTTGTTGGTATTTTGACTTTTTAAAATAGAAATTCTCTGTATAAAGCGTTGCCTGTCCTTGAAATCCCTTTATATACCATGCTAAGCCCAGCCTTAGGGAGGAAGAAGCAGGAACCTGTCAGGGAGTTCAGGGCCAATGTGGTCTAAAGACTGGTTCGGGACAGGTAAGGCTACATACAGAGACAAACTTGTTCTTAGAATCAAAATGTAACAAACCAGAAAATTTAAAGATAACAGTGTAAAGCCAGTTTAAAGCTAAAACACTAACCAGTCAGTTCTCTGAAACTAAGGCATGTATTCACAAAACTAGACCTGCATTTCCAAGATTGATAAAGAAAGAAAGCTCTGCACATTTTTGCCTCCACTCACTTTCCAGACTTTTACCCAGACACTGGGGCCAGGCGCTCTGTTATAATAAGCCTGCATATATGCCATAGAATTTTATCAGGAAGACTCCAGGGATCCAGGGTCCCATGCATTGCCTCCAGGAATAGACAAAAAGGTTTGTGTGTGTTATAGCATTCAGCATATTACAGCTTCCCTGACTTATACCTAAGGCTTCTATGCCCTAGGTTCAGCATTTGTCTTCCTAGCCTTGGCTCTGCTGAGTGTCCAGGGAGGGCTCTGCCTGCTATAGGAAATCCAGGCTGGGCTGTCAGACAGAAAAAGCTTTCAGCTCCCCTACTGCTACCTCATTAGGAAGCCAGGTCTTGAGATCACACAAGGCTGCATCAGGCCATGTTGCTACACACATCTCTCTCAATGACACACAATCGTGAAACCAAGTATTTATTTTTATTTTTCTATTAGATAGTGTCTCCTGAAGTTCAGGGTGGCCTCAAATGCCCTTCCAATCCTTCTCCCACTACTTCTCTGGTGCTACATCACTATGCCTAGCTTCTCCTTTTGTGAGTGTTCCATTCAGTGATATACTTTTCCTGTTACAGACACTTTAAGGACATTCTGTAATTATCAGCTCAAAGAATATGTTAAGGACAAAGAAGACAGACTTCTTATCAGCTAATAGTAATATAAGAATAGTGAATGAATGCTAAATGGTAGTAGGTTTTCCACAGATATCAGAGATAGAAGGGAGGAAAGATGCTGTCTCCCCTGCTGTCACAGCAGTGTCTCTATTCCCCTTTCGGGTCTCCATCCATTTAGAAGGTTGTGTGTGCTGTGACTGAGAGACCCCATTCTCCTTCTGTGAGCAACAAACCTTCTAGAACTTCTAAAGCTTTTCTGGTACCCTCCCTAGTAACATGCTGGCAGGCTCCCTTACCACATCCAACGTCTGTCCTGGTTATGGAGAGGACCTTTCCTTTCCTGCATGAGTCTATGTCACTAGATAATTTAGTGTTTAGTCTTGTCTGATTTTGAAATGTGTTTCCAAAATTTAATTACATTTATTTATTTGTTTGTGTATATGTGTGTGGGCATACTTGTGCCATGGCATTTGTGGGGCTGAGGACCACTTTCAGGAGTTGGTTCTCTCTTCCTACCATGTCAATCCCAGAGTTCATACTCAGGTTGCCAAGCTTGGCAGCAAGTGTCTTTACACACTGAATCAATTCATCTACTGCTAGTTTTGACATTTCTATGCTAGTATTATTTCTATTGTGTTTATATTGTGTGTGTGTGTGTGTGTGTTTGTGTATTGTACATTTTTTTCTTTTGGTGGTGTTGAGTACTGATTAGGGACTTATACATGTTAGGCAAACATTTTATCAGTTTAACCCCATCCATCCCATCCTCCTTCACTTTATTACTTTTTCTCCTTTGTTGTTTAAATTTCTGTTTAAACAGGGTTTCATGAAACTCAAGGCAGCCTCAAAGTCCTGATCTTCCATGTTCCACCTCCTCGAGTGTTGATTGGAGATGAGCAAATGATTGGGAAGATGTTTTGTGGATCTTAGACATGAATTCACTAAGTTGCTCAGTTTGGCTATGAGTGTGCTGTGGTTCTACATGCACCTGCACACACGTGCACACACACACACACACACACACACACTCACACCAAGTAAGTGAGATTACATGACTCCACAACAGATCTAAGTACAAATATTTTAAAGCCTGATTTTTCAATTCCACACTTGACAGTCTTCTCTGATTTTCCAAGTCTGGGCATTCACTCTGGTCTCTGCTGAGCAGTCCCCACCTGCCCCCTCTTTCACATATGGGCACTGCTGCAGACACTTCGGTCAGGATGGACATACATCCAGGCCAAGTACACATTCACAGGGAACTGCAAGGAAAACTGAAGTCCTTGCCACAAAGTTAGCCCAAGGATTCTAGCTACTGAAGCATGCCTGAACTCAGGGTGCCCATAGGAGACACTCTGTAATTAAATCAAACTGCCTAATCTTTACCTGCAACCCTATATTAACCAAAATACAACCATGAAAATACTATTTCAATAATTTGAGTTGCAGAATACAGATGTCTATTTGGAACCTAGTTTTATAATCAACTTCTCTCACTTACTCCTATCTGAAATCTTGCATTGCTGGTATTTTTGTTGTTTTTTCAGATCAGGAAACTGATCAGAGATGTCTTCCCCATAGCCATAAAAATGCTAAGTATGAGAAGCAGCAATCTCTCGTCTTCTGAGAGCTGCCCATCTTTCCACAGCTGCACTCGATTTCTTCATGACCCACCCATCTGCCTGTTCCTTTATTCTCATTGGACTGGATTTCTCCCTATTTGCATCACTTTCTAATAGATGATCCATGGTGACCCATGTCATGCATATGCCATGGCCCTGCCCTTCTTGTCTGTCCAAGTAAATGTGAGTGAGATGATGGAAGGAGATCTGTCTGTTGCTGTTAATCAGAGTTTTAGGGACTGGAGCTGTGATTGGGTTGGGTTAATTTCCTCCCAAGAAAGCACAAGAATTATACTTCCTCCTTACCATCCCAATACCAGTTATTCTCGGTAATTTTTTCTGCATGTTTTTGAGACAGGTTCTCTCTGTGAAGAAAATGTGTACCAGAAAGCTGTGTGAGCCCTCCTACCTGGATCTCCCCCTCAACCTCCTCCAGCCTCAGTTGACCATCATAACCTCATGCAACACTTTTAGTGGGAAAAGTCTAGATGGGATCATAAAGGTGATGTAGCAGTAGAATCATTGGCACTTCCCAGGGAGAGCATCAACCTCATTTCTTGGGACACATTCCCTTGTCCATACACTGCCAGTATGAACCTCAGGAAAAACAGGCACAGATGATAACCTGATCACATTGTTCCAGAGGAGTGACACTTAGGGACTGTGAATACTGTTCCCTGTTAGTTACCACAGTCAACACAGTCCCCTCACCACTGACCTGGTTTGGATGAAGTTCCAAGCCTACAGGAAGGTGAGAACACAGTCAGGCCACCTCATGCCCATCCTCTCCCCAAGTCTCTTGCCAAATCCTGACACTCTGTGGCAACATCCAGGTTCCCTAGAACATGTGCAGACTCAACTTAGGGCGATAGTTTCATCACCACAGAGAAGACCACTGAGAGAGCCAGACATCACAGCCAGTGCAGATAAGGAAGTTACCCTATGGAGTCACCACAGGTTTTGGAACTGGGCAGGTACAGCTTCCTCAGTGAACAGATGTCCACTCTAGGACCAGTCTCTGGCTGTCCTAGACCAGAGTTCAAAATATATATGTTACTTAGAGTTCCCAAGACAACTGAGATCAACCTCACCTCTTCAGGGAGCAGAGGATCTTCAAGATGCAGTGGGAAATGATTTAGGAGCTAAGTTTCGTACTGACAGTGAGATGTGAGCTGTATGCCAAAGCATGTGCCCCTTGCCGTCTAGCTCCTCTAGATGAAGTGTTAACCCTATGTTATTTGCTGCCTTAGAAGTTTAAGTGACTCAAAAAGAGAAACATGGCATGTACTCTCTCATATATGGATTTTAGACATAGATCTGGGGAGTGCCAGCCTACAATCCCATGGCCACAGAGTCTGGGAAACAGAAACTTCATTCAGTGGCTGATTGAAGAAGAGGCAGACTCGCTCAGTTAAGTACTGAGCTGAACTCAAGAAATCCAGGAACAGAAAGGGAGGACTGATGACCAAAGGGATTAAGACTGGGCTGGTTTAACCCCCAGAAACAGCTGACCTGACAAAGGTTAACTCTTGAATCCCAGGCATCAGCATGGGAATCCAGCATGGGACTGATCAAGACCCCCTGAATGTGAGTGTCAATGAGGAGGCCTAGGTAATCTATTGAGCCTTGGGCAGCAGATCAGTACCCATCCGAGTATACACATGGACTTTGGACTCCCATCCAACAATGTGAGATGCACTCTCACCCTGAACTCTTGGGGGAGGGTCTAGGCCCTGCCCTATATGAAATGTCAGACTATGGACACCCCCATGGAGGGCCTCACCCTCCCTGGGGAAATGAGGGGATAATGGGGGGTGTTGGGAGCACGGGAGGAGGGGAGGGAAAGGGAGAGGGACCTGGAACTGACTTGTGAAGCAACCTTTGTTTCTTATCTAAATTTAAACTGAAAAATAAATTAAAAAACCCAAAACAACAACAAAAAAGAAGTTTAAGTGACTGATATGGGCCTTGGAGAGCCACATAATTGCTTCAGGCTATTGCAGTACTCTCTGTGTTCAGGGAGGGCTTTCTAGGGATGTTGGTGCCTCATCTGAAGGATGGTCCTGGGAGGCTGTGTGATTTCCTGCGGAACCTAGTTGAAGAGTCAGTGAGCAAGGTTCCAACAGGCTTGTGCACAGCTGATGTGTGCAGTCTGAGTAAGCAAAGCCTCCCCTCCCAGGACCAGCATCATGCCTGTTAAGCACAAAGAATGAGGAGATGATGGCCAGCACCTGACCTTGCCCTATACCATCTCTAAGCTATTTGGACAGCAGGGTGTACCTGTCTTCAAGCAGGATTCTTGCCTCCCCCACTGCTACATTCTTGTCATCTTGGACAACATTAATGTGTCCCCACACTCTCTTATCTCCCTCCTACTAAAGGATCTCAAATGTGTACCCAGGGCTGGGCATGATAGCACCTCTAGCTACTCTAGAGATTGAGACAGGAGGATTGCTTGAGTCTAAGAGTTTTGGAGTGTAGTGTGCTGTGCATATTGACCTGGTGTCCCCAGTGAGTTGTCCATCAATATGGTGACTTCTCAGCATTGGGGGAACCCCAGGTTACCTAAGGAGGAATAAACTAACATGGCTCAGATATGGACCAGGTAAAAATGGCACCCCAATAATTTAGTGCAGTCCATGCTCCCCAGCACCTTCTCAATGCCAGCCTCAATATTTTCCAGAGTAATTAAATAAATGCAGCTGATAATGTGTGCTCTATTCTCAAGCACACCTTCTGGGTTACATCTGTGATATAATTTTACCTGCACAGGTTTATCTGAGTGCCCAGGTAACAGTTTTTAAGGAAATCAGTTGTGTTTGAAGAAACAGGAAAGGGGAATCCCTCAAAGGTACATCAAGGCACTGTACCTGCAAAACTCCCAAGGATACTTACTGGGCAGCACAGGCAGCTGAGAGAAACGGAATGCCCCACAAATCAAGGGATCATGGTAGCAAGTGGGGATCTGGACTTGGATCTCTCCTCTAGTTCAAAGGGATCCTCTCCTGCAGAAACCCACATCAACACAAAACATCACCAAGAGGCTGTGCCTGGAGCCCAGGCAGAGGAGAACCCTGCTCATGCTATCTATGGTTCATGCACCTGTACAGGGAGCCAGGGTCTGGTCCTCTATCCCTAGGGTACTGAAGGCAGAATGTGGGTACAAAGACCAAGGACAGGGTAGATTGAGTTTTGTCACATTCTGAACAATTGGAAACAGAGCTGTTTCCTGTGACAAGGCAGAATGGAAGGAATGACAATCAGATGTCGAGACAGGGACTCCAGGCTTTGTTGGGTGTAAGAGAGTGAAGGAAGGACACATGCTGCCTGCATTTATATCACTGCTTGGCAATGTTCCCACTGTGTCATCCTTAGCAAGTCAGACCTCTCTGAGCCCGTGTCCATGCCATATATAGCTGTGTGTTGCTTATGTTTACAGTAACCTGGAAGCCATGAATCAATCACACCTCATGCCTGCAGACACAGAATATGGTGCGCATATGGACTAGTGGATGAAAAATGAAAAGATGGATGATAGATGAATGGACTGATGATGGGAAGATGGATGAAGGCATGGTGGGTGTTTGTTTGGACGAATGGATGGACAGATGGATGGACGGACAGACAGATATATGAATGGATGTATGCACTGATGAATGCATGATGGCTGAATGGGTGAATTGATGGTGCCTGGATATACGATTTGTCATGGATGTTGTTGGGTGAATATACTTTTGTGTGTCCCCCAGGGAGCAATCACTTTTTTCAGCCTCTGCTACCCATGTCAGAAAAGGTATCAGGCAAGCCCCTAGAGTCTGCAGCTGTGAAGAGGCATGTGAACCTCTTGGGCATTCTTTACCAAGCAGTCATCAATTGGCACTTCAGCAGCTGCAGGGTGAGTTAGGTCCCTAGGCCCTGATCATCTCTAGGATCTGGAATGTAAGTACAGCTGGTGTCTCACCAGGTTGCAACCCAATGCTGTTGTAGCTGACAGTATCATTAGCACTCAGCTGAGGCCATGCTTCTCCATAGGTGATTGTTCACACAGAAGGCCTCAGCTCCTTGCCATGTTTTCTTTCCAGATGGTCAATCTATGTCATTTCCCAAGAGTGCAGTCAAAAACCTAGAGTTTGCTGGAGAAGGAGAGTCCAGTACCCTCATTGCCACCAGGATCTGTTCCTCAGCACATTTTTCTGTTTTGTCTGTAGGGATGAGGTCAGAGGATACTTGACTATGATGCTTTTTTACATTTATGCATTTAGTTTGTTTGTGGAGGAACACATGCCACAGTACTAATGTGAAGGTCAGAGGACAACTTGTGTAGCAGTTAGTTCTCTCCATTCACCATGTGGATTCCAGGAATGAACCTTGAACTGTCAGCTGTGGTGGACAATGCCCTTACTTGATCAGCTGTCGTGGCAGTGCCATTTTATATTTAAAACTACACAGAGGGTGTCTCCAAATTAGGATTCCCACAAGCTGCCCCTTCACATAACCTACTCCATGTGCAGGAGCCAAAGTAAGAGGCAGCTTAGCATCTCTGAGAGATCAGGACCTAGAGGCATCCATGTCTGGTACAGATGAGTAAACGGATGAGATCTTTATGTGGTATGACCTGGGGTGAGTACCAGTGCTCACATGCAGGGACAGCAAGCAATGAGCAAATGCCAAGCAGAGGCTTGTTCAGGAATGGGGCACACAGGTGGGAATGCTAATTTCAAGGTCTGCTCTTTCTGGCTGACAGGTGATTTGAAGTCATGGCACTGGGGCTAGAAGCCTCAGGTCTGACAACTCCTGAAGTTTCCAGTAGTAGCTAAAGCATTGCTGTGGAGGAATGTCTTACATCAAATGACAGTAGGGCTGTCATTTTCTCTGTCTGCTTCAAGACACATTGGAAAAGAGCAGTAATATCCCCTGTCACTCAGGAACAAGTAAGGATCCTCTTGAGACAGAACACCCCAAATTCTTGTTGGCTAGCCTTCTCCTGATCCAGGCCATCTCAACAGGAGTTTGAAGCCATATCTCAGAGCAGAGTAGATGACAGCATCACCTCAGAACCATGGGACCTAGCAGACCATCAGCTCTGACAGCTTCTAGAGTCTGTAGTAGGTGGGGCACAGCTGAGGTTGACTGGCCTTCACCCACTATCTCACAGGAACCACTGTTCTGTCAACTGTGCCTTGCTGAATCCAGATGTTTATCAGGAGCCCCATCTTCTCATCAGACCTCACTGAGGGCCTCCATTCTTATGTGGTAGTGTCATCCATCAGGTAGGTGCCTCCGGGGGCACACTGTCTCCTTAATTCCTCTACCACATTCCCTGGGAGTTTCTGGACACAGTTTGACATGGCTGAGTACTGCAAGTGACTGGGAGGTGCCTGTTGGTGGACCAACTCCCTTCACTAACTGTGAGGCATTGGGAAAGTTCCCTGGGTCCCTCACCCATGATCAGAGGTGACAGAAACAGTTCTGACTGTCTGTGCCTTGTGAGTTCAAAGGAGATACATTCAGCAGTGCAGTACTGGAATGAGCACCCTCAGTCTCATGGCAAAAACAGTCAACAAACAAGTCTTTGCCAAGACACCGTTGTCCATCACAGTGAGGACCAGAGAAGGAGAGGAGACATCTCAGCAGGTGGTTAGGCTGGAGAGGAAAAACCTGTGCTGTACCCATGACAGGGCAGATGGCAGAGGATGGACAACAGAGAGGTTAGAAGGGGAACACAAAGAGCACAAAAGACCTAGGCAAATGGCCCAGACAATAACGCTCTTGCACAGAGGCTGGAGGGCTGAGTTTGAGCCTCAGCATCTGTAACATCTAGTTGACATGATCCATGCTTATAATCTCAACACTGGGAATGAGAACACAGGTGTGACCCTGGGTTCACTAGCCAGCCAGCCTAGCCAGACTGGTTGAGTCCATCTCTCCTTCCTATACTTCCCAAATCTCTCGCTCCTTCTCTCCCTCTCACTTCTCCCTTTCTCATGGGTATGTGTATGGTCATACATGCATTTTAAAGTTTGTGTTTCCCACAACAAATTTGGGAGCCATAGCCCTGTGGTGGGTTCTGAGGATTTTTCCTATCTCAGTTTCAAGGCTATGATAGAGCTAAGATCAGGAAACCAATTTTAATCATCAATACTGTTGTTGACATCTATGTTCTCACCATGATGCCACCTAGGAATCTTTTGGAAGTTTATACAGCTGTCCTGATGTTGAGTCTTAACTCATGTATTACATGCTGTAACTGTTCAGTAATAGTAAACTGGGCCATAGAGTCTATGTTCTAAAACATGAGAAACATCATTGTAATGCATGGAGTGCCCAGCCTTTGAAATGGACTCCTGGTAACATAGAGAGATAGATGGACAATCCAGGACTACTGAGTGAGCTCATGCATCCAGGCCACTCTCCCTGTGAATATCCATCCTCTGCTGACCCAGGGACAGGATAACAAGATTAAAATCATGAAGAAACCCTGCATTTAGGTCCCAAAATGAAGCATCCACTGGTCTGAAGCAGATCAGAATACAACTTGAGTTCACATGAAGCTTGAGGCCTTGTTCATGGGTTTTTCCCCTGTTTTCAGACCCTACCACAAGTCAAATCCATTCTATGACAAATTGAAGATGGAACACAAACAGGTCATGTGGGAACTAAAGATCTTTGAGAATGAGAACACCGAGGCATCAGAAAAGTTCTAAAGACTGAACAAGGAGACAGTCTTCTATCGGTGTGTACCCATTTTGGCATGGACCATATTAACAGTGGAATTGCTACTTCTGTCTTTTTTTCCTCTTGACTGAAGAGTCCACAGGTCTGGTTGTAACCTTTCTGCTCCTTAGCAAGCAGCTCTTGGTTATGTATCTCTTGGACTCAGTTTTGCTAAGTGGGGCAGAGATTGTTTGCTAGCCCCTGCCACTGTTGTCCTAGAGCCCCAGCAGCCTCTATTTACAAAGGCGATTTGCACTGCGAGTGTAATGTCAGGAAGCCAAGGGCTTCTGGAGCTCAGACCCAGGCTTTATAGATATGATGGCTGTGGAACCAGTAGATACTCACCTTGTGTCTCCTGTCTGCATTTGGAGGGTATCTGCTCACTATTTGCTGATGTCTTCCTTTACTATGTAAAGGACAGTAAGGGTGATCCACTTTCTATGGAAGGGTCATGGATTCCTTATTGGTGTTAGTGTGCGTATGTAGCAGTTTGATTTTTTCTGGAAGTAGCTCTTCTCTCATTTTGGCCCTGACTGGAGCTGTCATGAGTGTATCAGGATCTGGCTAAGTTTTCATGGACACATGAGGCCTTGGGGAGGTGGTTACTGGATGCAGGGCTGGCAGGGGGAGGCTGGCAGGGCCTTAAATGCAGAGTGTGTCTCCAGAGGTCTGAACAGCTGGATCCTGATGGAAGAGACTCAGCTACACAAGAAGGTGGACATGCTAAGGCGGGAGAAAAAGAAACTGCAGGAGGATTGGGTCCTGCTGAAGCACCACTTGGAGGACTGGATCTTGATCTGTAAAAACCAAGTTGAAGAGAGCAGTGACCTGAAAAACCAGCAACAACAGGTAGGGGCACTTGACTGCCGGTATGCACATCCACCCATCTGTGCTCTCACCCATCATGTTACTCATTCACGCTCCTATCCAGCCACCTTCTCATGACATCCAAGTATTCAATTCAGTGTCCATGTATAATTACCTGTGGGAATTTAGCCTCTTGTGAAAGTGAATCATTGGCAACATCCCTGTTGCTTGGCTTGAAGCTGTAGTCCAGTGAAGGAGATAGTTTAGTAACATAACACACACTTACATTTGACTATGATACTTAGGATTTTTCCTCTTGCTTTTCCAAGATAGGGATTCTCTGTCTGTCTCTCCTGGAACTCACTGTGTAAACCAGGCTACCCTTGAGTTCACTGAAATCTGCCTGGCTCTGCCTCCAGAGCCCTGTGATTAAAGGCATGAGCCACCATGTCAACTCTTTGCTCAGCTCTTGCTTCACAGTGACAGAAGGCTCAATAGCAGGTTGTCAGTCCCATTTTCTGTAAGTTGTTCTAGATATTTCTCCCATCCCAGACAATATACTCTGGGGTTGATTGGGTCATCAGATGGGAACTTGGTAAGCTTGTGGTGGAAATTGGGGGATTTGGGCCTTCTGGAGAAAAATAATCTAACTAGCTCAACATAATCAAGCCAAGAAAATCAACATATTTTTCCACAGAGGCATTAATCCCCATGGAATGATGGCTGAGTAATGAGACTGACTATTCTAAAAGTGTTGGAAAGGTTTGTCTCAACTCAAGATCAACTGCCAGGATATTTCTATCTGCTAGCTCCTTTTCCTTATATTTTTTGTCTCTCTTCTTGTGTGTGTCTATGTATATTTTTCTCTCTGCATTTGTGTGAGTGAGAGAGCTTAAGAGCACATCTTGTAGCTGGGTGGTGGTGGCGCACGCCTTTAATTCCAGCACTCAGAAGGCAGAGGCAGTCGGATCTCTGTGAGTTCAAGGCCGGGCTGGACCGACAGCCTCCAAAACAATACAGAGAAACCCTGTCTCGTAAAAAACCAAAAAAAAAAACATCTTCTAATCAACAGGAGCTCAAGACTTGAGGTACTACTAAACAGAAGGAAATGGCCATTCAGAAAAATGATTTGGCAGAAAAGCTGCAGGATCACTTTGATGTCTCCCAGGTGAGTTAGGAGCCCAGGGCTGGGGAGAGTTAGAGCAAAGTGGGTCCACATACCTAGAATCTGTATCATTTATGGGCTTCTTCTCACTTGTATGGATCTGAGTCTGAAGCAGAGAACCTCAAAGAAATGTGCTAGTCCACTTAACAAGAACATCCATCCAGAAAACAGTACATGTTATACAAGTGTGTCTGGTTTCCTGCCTCCTGAAATTCTTGTGTTCTAAGCAGGAGTTTCTTGAACTGATAGAAGTTTGTCTTCTTTAGCCTCCCAAGCAATGGGATTGGAGAGTGTGCATCACCAGTCCTGATTAAAATTGCAAATTTATTCAGGAAGCTCCCCTGTAGAGAAGATATTCCAACCTTTGAACACTTCTCTCTAACATTTATCCATATCCTGTACAAATTGTTCTCTTGATACAGTAGGTGAAGAACTTTCCAGGTTGAAACCTGTGGATACCTAACCTACAGGTGAGATCATTACCTTCTTGGTCCATGTTCTGTCACAACCTAACAAAGGGAGCCTTGATGTCCATTGCTAGCTCTAGCCCTAAGGCCATCACAAGCTTCTGTTTTGTCCCTGGCAGGGCCAGTGCACACAGGGACACATCTCAGGAAATGCTTCTCTATCGTGACAGGTTCTATATTGTGTGTTGTTTATGTTCAACGTGCCCCCTGGATATGATAATTGAGCTAGTTTAGTGATGTTTTTTCAGATTCTCATGTTGCAGAGCTTTATTTTATCTATGTATAAAATGATGTGGTCAATAAATAACTCATCATGTGTAACTTGTATATGCTCATAAGCTGTTGACTATTGTATTAATATGCTGTTGATCATTACAAAATGATGTGCCTGAACTTTAGGAGAACATCCTATACTTTCTAGTAGAAAGTACAGTATCCATTGCTTACTTTAAGTCATGAATTGTATTTAGGCCTGGGAAAGTTACAAGTCCAGCTACTCTGTGATCCTTATTCTTTGGGAGTAATGGCAATGATATCATTCAAAAGATGAATGTTGACTTTCCAGCACAGCTGAGGTGGAGGGAGTGAGGAGCTTGACAGAGGCTACACTAGGTTCCTGTATGTCTTGTGTCTTACCTGATTTCCTTTCCCAGGTACACAAAACTACAGCATGAGCTGGAAAAGTTCAAAGGCCAGGATGAATGCCAATTGCAGAAGGAGCTGCTACAGCAAGAGCCACCTGCTGAGCCCCATCCCCAGCAAGTACTGAACTCCTCAAATGCAAGAGAGGAATTTCTACACTCATCTTGAAAATCCTGTTAAAATCCATGACTTACTTACAAGGTCAGGCACAAGCTGTACATCTGTGCCTTTTAAACTGTAGCAAGAGAATGCCACTTAACTTCATAGAGAATATTGCTTTTGGTTTTTGTTATACTTTTGCTATTTTGATGTTTTTTGTTCTTGATATTGTTTTTCATAATTTGCTTAGGTTATTTTTGTTTGCACTGACTGCCATTTTCAATCCTCTGTTGAAAAATGTGTTTTTATGCATAAAAATACAATATCCTACTCTATTCATTCAAAGCCACCTTCATTATTCATGTTTGGTGTCACAGTCCTATGGCCCTAGAACTCACATGTATAGGTGGATCTCTGCACATCCCACTCATCATTGATTATGTAATGAGTTCCGAGCAAGCCAAGGACATTGTGCATTTGTGCTCCAGTGATTCCAGATCATGAAGTAGGTGTCCACTGAGAAATGAGGGGACAGTATGGTTGAAGTAGCATTCTTCAGAGTAATCTTGAGTAGAAAATATCCAGATGTTCAGCATCAGTGAATGAAAAAGCACAGTGTGGGTGATCCCTTTTATGGAATATCGTTTAGCATTACACATACATGGAATCATTTGGCCTGACTTAGTCAGCCATTTGTTACACAAACAAATCCCTGCAGCAATCATTTATTAGGGAGGAATTGTTTCTTTTGTGGTGATTTTCTAGTTTCCTGAGCTCATTGCTTTGGGTCCAAAATGAGGCAGCTGGTGGTAAAGGAAGCTACTTTTGGAGGAAGATGATTACATTGGGGACAATGGGGAAGAAGTAAACAGTATCAGTGAGCTGGTCAACCTCCATTCAGTGGTCCTCTGCTGGGGAACATTCCTATACTTCACAGCCTGGATAACTTCCTATACAGGGTTAGCTAACAGGACATGACCCTAGAGGTCTACCTGTTTATGCATCAAGTTTACAGGACAGGCACTTCAATGACTGAGCTGTCTATCTATAGCAAAATAACACCCTTTACAGTCCTTGGGGAGGAAAAGTCTAGCAAAGACCATTCATACTACATACAATCTCATTTAGTAAGCAAGTTAAATTGTAAGGAACCCTAGAACAAAAGCATGTATTGTCAACATTTTTAACAGTCCAGGGAAGAAAATCAACTGGTGTGCTGGTCAACTGATTTTGTAGGCAATGATGTTTCCATTACGTAACTCCCAATTAACTTCCAACTTCTTCCAACTTCCTGTCTCTCACTACAGGCACCCAGGAAAGGAAAATTAGGCAAAAGGAATGTGAGTCATGGATTCCTGTGACTTAAGAATAGTTTCCTTTGGTTTCATAAGATAAACAAACCTATATTTCAAGTAAAGAAAAGCCAAACAAACCAGAAAACCAGGCAACACTTCGGCAGGTTATTTACATAGAAAACAGAGCCAAGCGCCCCAGATCCCAGGTCTTCTCTTCCAACAAGGAGACCAGGGGACCAGCTGTTCCGGCATGACCAGGTAAAACAGGCCCTGCATCCAGGCCTGCCATCCTGTGCCTGAAGATTGCCTGGGAACTGCACAGTGCTTCCAATCCCGGTGGGAGCCAAGCACACCAGATTCCAGGTCTTCTCTTCCACCAACGAGACCAGGAAACCAGCAGATCCAGCAAAGGGAACAGGGGACCAGGTGGGAGGCTAAGCACCCCAGATTCCTAGTCTTCTTCTTCAAAGACGGGACCAGAACGAGGACGAGGATTCAAAGAGCTACCAGATTATTGGACTTGCTATCACTCACCAAAAGGAAACTCTGGTCCCATAACCACCAGACCAGTAAAGGGGCTCTTTCTGTACCCACTAGAAGAAAAGATGGGAAAGAGACAATACAAAAACACACTCAGCAACAGAAAAACAAATATGACACCACCAGATTCTAGAGACTCCAAGCCAGCAAGACTCCAACATTCCAATGCAAATGAAGCAGAAGAGAATGACCTTAAGAACCACTTTCATGAAAATGATAGAGGCCCTAAAAGAGGATATAGGAAAATCCCTCAAAGAAATGGATGAAAAAACAAAGCCAAAAATTCAAGAAATGGAAGAAAAACAAAGCAAGAAATGCAAGAAAAAGCAAACCAAAAAATGCAACAAATGGAAGAAAAAGCAAACCAAAAATACAAGAAATGGAAGAAAGAGCAAACCAGAAAATTCATAGAATGCAACAAATGGATGAATAAGATAAAACGAAAATTGCAAGAAACAATTCAAACAGTGCAAGGTTTAAAACTGAAATAGAGACAATAAAAAGCATAATCTGAAGAAAGGCTGGAAATAGAAAAGCTGGGCAAATGGTCCGGTACTACCGATACAAGAATTACCAACAGAATACAAGAGATAGGAGACAGAATCTCAGGTGTTGAAGATACACTAGGAAAAATGGATTCATCAACCGAAGAAAATGTTAAGTCCAACAAATCCTTAACACAAAACATCCAAGAAATATGGGACACCATAAAAAGACCAAACATAAGAATAATAGGTATAGAAGAAGGTGAAGAAAACACCTCAAAGAGGCAGAAAACATATTCAACATTAATGGCCTTAACTCACCCATAAAAAGACACAGGTTAGCAGAATGGATTCTAAGAAAGAACCCATCCTTCTGCTGCATACAAGAAACACACCTCACCCTCAAAGACAGACATTACCTGAGAGTTAAAGATTGGGAAAAATTTTCCAATCAAATGGACCCAAGAAACAAGCAGGGGTAGCAATCCTAATAACTAACAAATTAGAGTTTAAAATAAAATCAATCAAAAGAGATGAAGGAGGTCATTACTTACTCATCACAGGCAAAATGCACCAAGATGAAGTGTCTATCCTGAACATCTGTGCCCCAAATACAAAGGCATCCATGTTCGTAAAAGAAACATTACTACAACTTAAATCATCATCTAAAGCCCCACACACTTATAGTGGGAGATTTCAACACACCACTCTCCCCACTAGCCAGGAATACCAGACAGAAACTCAACAAAGAAGCAAAGGGTCTAATAGAAGTAATGACCCAACTGGGATTAACAGACATCTATAGAACATTTCATCCACATCAAAAAGAATATACCTTCTTCTCACCACCACATGGAACCTTCTCAAAAATCGACCACATACTTGGCAACATATCAAACCTCAGCAGCTACAAAAAAATTGGAATAACTCCATGCATCTTATTAGACCACCATGCGTTAAAATTAGAATTCAACAACAACACAAACTGCAGAAAACCTATAAAATCATGGAAATTGAATAATGCACAACTTCTCCATTCCTGGGTCAAAGAAGAAATAAAAAAGAAATTAAAGAATTCCTAGAATTCAATGAGAATGAAGACAAAACATACCCAAACCTATGGGACACTTTGAAGGCAGTGCTACAGGGGAAGTTCATAGCACTAAGTGCCCACATGAAGAAACTGGAGAATAGTTATACTAGAGAATTAACAGCACAGCTGAAAGCTCTAGAACGAAAAGAAGCAAACTCCCCCAGGAGGATTAGATGCCAGGAAATAATCAAATTGAGGGCTGAAATCAATAAAGTAGAAACTAGGAAAACAATACAAGCAATCAATGCAACGAAGAGTTGGTTCTTTGAGAAAAATCAACAAGATAGACAAAGCTTTGTCCAAACTTACCAAACAGCAGAGTGTGAACATACAAATTAACAAAATCGGAAATGAAAAGGGGGACATGACAACGGACTCTGAGCAAATTCAGAGAATCCTCAGGTCATACTTTGAAAACCTGTTCTCCACAAAATTCAAAAATTTAAAGTAAACAGATGACTTTCTGGATAGCTATCACTTGCCAAAATTGAATCAAGAACAAATAAGCAATTTAAATAGACCTATAACCCTTATGGAAATATAAGCAGTCATCAAAAGTCTCCCAACCAAAAAAGGCCCAGGTCCAGATGGCCTCAGTGCAGAATTCTACCAGAAATTCAAAGAACAGCTTATACCAATTATTCTCAAAGTATTCCACACAATAGAAGCAGAAGGGTCTTTGCCAAACTCTTTCTAGGAGGCTTCAATAACCTTGATCCCCAAGCCACACAAAGACACAACTAAGAAAGAGAACTTCAGACCAATATCCCTCATGAACATTGATGCAAAAATACTCAATAAAATACTGGTAAATCAGATCCAAGACACATCAAAATAATCATTCACCATGATCAAGTAAGTTTCATCCCAGGGATGCAGGGATGGTACAACATACAAAAATCCATTAACATAATCCACCATATAAACAAGCTGAAAAACAAAAACCACGTGATCATCTCACTAGATGCTGAGTAAGCCTTTGACAAAATCCAACACCTCTTCATGGTAAAGGTCTTGGAGAGATCTGGGATAACAGGATCATAACTAAATAGAATACAAGCTATATACAGTAAACCAACAGCCAACATCAAACTAAATGGACAAAAACTCAAGGCAATTCCTCTAAAATCAGGAACAAGACAAGGCTGTTCACTCTCTCCATACCCTTTCAATATTGTACTTGAAGTTCTAGCCAGAGCCATATGAAAACAAAAGGGGATCAAGGGGATACAAATTGGAAAGGATATGATAGTTATATAAATGACCAAAAGAACTCTACCAGGGAACTCTTACAGCTGATTAACACCTTCAACAAATTGGAAGGAGACAAGATCAACTCAAGAAAATCTGTAGCCCTACTATATACAGATGATAACAGGGCTGAGAAAGAAATCATAGAAACATCACCCTTTACAATTGCCACAAACAACATAAAACAACTTGGGGTAATGCTAACCTGTATTGCAAGAATTTGAATCTTTATAGAAAGAAATTAAAGAAGCCCTCAGAAAATGGAAAGATCTCCCCTGCTCTTGGATATTTAGGGTCAATGTAGTAAAAATGGCAATCCTGCAAAAAGCAATCTACAGATTCAATAAAATCCCCATTAAAATCCCAGCACAAAAATTCTTCATGGACCATGAAAGAATAATAATCAAATTTGCATTGAAAAGCAAAAGACCCAGGTTAGCCAAAAAAAAACCCTGTTCAGAAAGGCAACGTCCAGAGGCATCAACATCCCTGACTTTAAACTCTATTATAGAGCTATAGTCCTGAAAACAGCTTGGTATTGGCACAAAAACAGACAGGTAGACAAATGGAATCGAACTGAAAAACCTGATATTAACCCAAACATGTATGAACATCTGATGTTTGACAAAGAAGCTAAAAATATACAATGGAAAAAAGAAAACATCTTCAACAAATGGTACTGGCATATGTGGATGCTGGCATGTAGAAGAATGCAGATTGATCCATGTCTATCACCATGCACAAACCTTAATTCCAAATGGATTAAAGACCCCAACATAAATCCAGCCACACTGAACCTCTTAGAAGGTAAAGTGTGTAAAGTGTGTAGTATCCTTGAACGAGTTGGTACAGAAGACAGCTTCCTGAACATAATACCAGTAGCACAGACTGTGAGGTCAACAATTACTAAGTGGGACCTCCTGAAAGTGAGAAGCTTCTGAAAGGCAAAGGACACAGTCAGCAAGACAAAAAGGCAGCCCACAGAATGTGAAAAATAATATTCACTAACCGCACATCTGACAAGGGGCTGATCTCCAAAATTTACAAAGAACACAAGAAGCAAGTCTCCAAAACACCAAAGGATCCAATTAAAATGTGGGCTACAGAACTAAATAGAGAGTATTCAATAGAGGAGTATAAAATGGCTGAGAGGCACTTGATAAAGTGCTTAACATCCTTAGCCATCCGGGAAATGCAAGTCAAAACAACTTTGAGATACCAGATTACTCCTGTCTGAATGGCCAAAATAAAAAACACCAATGACAATTTACACTGGAGAGGATGTGGTGAAAGGGGAACACTCCTCCAGTGCTGGTAGGAGTGTCAACTTTTCAGCCACTTAGGAAATCAGTATGGAGATTCCTCAGAAAAATGGGAATAAACCTACCACAAGACCCAGCAACTCCACTCTTAGGCATATAATCAAAATATGCCCATTCATACAACAATGATGTCTGTTCCACTATGTTCATAGCAGCATTATTTGTAATAGCCAGAACTTGGAAGCAACCTAGATGTCCCTCAACCGAAGAGTGGATAGAGAAAATGTGGTACATTTAAACAATGGATTACTATTCAGCAGAAAAACACAATGGAATCCTGAAATTTGCAGGCACATGGATGGCACTAGAAGAAACCATCTTGAGTGAGGTAATCCAGTCACAAAAAGAGAAGCATGGCATGTACTCTCTCATATATGGATTTTAGACATAGATCTGGGGAGTGCCAGCCTACAATCCCATGGCCAGAGCATCTTGGAAACATAACTTTCATCAGTGGCTGATGGAAGAAGTGGCAGACTCCCATGGCTAAGCACTGAACTGAACTCAAGAAAGCCAGTAACAGAGAGGGAGGAATGATGACTAAAGGGATTAAGACTGGGCTGGTTTAACCCCCAGAAACAGATGACTTGACAAGGGTAGCACTTTAATCCCAGTCTGATTACTGGGAATCCAGCATGGGACTGATCAAGACCCCCTGAATGTGGGTGTCAGTGAGGATGCCCTAGGTAATCTATTGAGCCTTGGATAGTAGAACAGTATTCATCCCGGTTTACAAATTGACTTTGGACTCCCATCCAACAATGAGAGTTGCACCCTCACCCTGAACTCTTGTGGGAGGGTCTAGGCCCTGCCCTGGATGAAATGACAGACTATGGACACCCCCATGGAGGGCCTCACCTTCCCTGGGGAAATGAGGGGATATTGGGGCAGTTGGTGGGAGGGCATCAGAGGAGGGCAGGGAAAGGGAGAGGGACCTGTAATTGACATGTGAAGCAACCTTGTTTTTAATTTAAGTTTAAATTTAAAAATAAAATAAATAAATAACAAAAGAGGCCTGCCTCAATATATCTCCCTATAGCCAAGGAAAACTTTATTGTCTGTACACTTTAATTTTGGAGGCAGTGTCTACCATTTATTTATATTATATAAATATGCCAAAATAAAAATGAAGTTCAAGAACATTTAGATGTATTTTCAAACAAAGAAAACAGAGCAAAATATCATTTGCAGTATTTCTCAAAGAAAACTTTTAGCTTTAACAGATGCCAAAGAGAAATAACTTAAATTAATGTGAAATGGCAGGGTTGACATGATCATTGTGTTTCAATATGACAGATAGAATAAGCTAGTTCCACTTGGGAACTAAACGAGGAAAATCATCATATCATATCTCCAGTAAACCAAATGTAGTGGAGTGAAAACACCCAAAATTTAAAAAGGCAATTGCTTAATGCAGTTTGTAAATTCCCAAAAAATGATGGCATACAAAAATGACACCGATTTATTTCAGAGTTTACTCACCTCATTTGAACTCTCTATAGACAAGCACCTTTCAAGAACTGGACTTCTGCTGACCTGAGAAATCCAAAAGTTTAAAAAATTAATAAGCAACTTCTGTAAATAAAAAGGGAGGAGGGGGTGAAGGTAGTAACCAAAAGAGGCACATCTCTTTGGCAATAAACTCTCAGAATAATTCATTATGGAGTGGAAAACCAAAGACTGAACACTAAAATGTTGCTCACTCCAAATCCTCATTGTGAATTCCTGAATCCTCAGTAGGGTCTAGCAAATTAATGTGATGCAATCTTTCTGCTGAAAGATGGGATGGGAATGGAGATACACATTTTCTCAATGAGAGGAAATTTTATGGTTTTCCCAATCAATGGTTTGATGGTATACAAAAGTCCTACTTACTCTCTAGGTCTGCAAGTGGTAGCGGCTGCCCTAGGGCTTGGTGGCTGAGGAGATTGAAGGACAGTTCCTGGTCTTTGCCCCAAGGAAATAGGGTTGAAAGGCTCCAGAAGGCACAGAGCACGTGGTGTTTACCCAGCTCAACTGCCTCAGGGAGTTCCTCTCATGGCCACAGACTGTCCAGGTTGAGCCTCACCAAGCTGTCTTCCCTCGGAGGAAAGCCTCAGCTGAGACACTGAAGCTTGCAGCCTGAGAAAGCAGATTTCATGAGGCTGCCCACCCACACAGGTGGCTCGTGTTGCTGAGGATCCACCATCCTCTTCCCGTCCATGCGCCCCTCCTCAGAAGCCCAAACTGTCTTCCACTCCCTCACTTCGGTTCTGCTCTCACCAAGCAGCCCCCAAGGCTCCTGTGGGCTTTTCAAGAGCTGCTCTGTTTCTTCAGGGAGGAGAAGGACTTAGGTGGCTGCTATCTCGGAGGCAGCTGGGGCCAAGTACAAGTACAGTGGTGTCCATGGGACCACACATGTAACAGCCTCTGCTCAGACTCCCACTGACCGGATCACAGCCCGGCTCACCCACACATGCACTGTCTGCAGACCGGGAGTAGGCGGGGTAGCATGCCAAGCCAAGAATTAGGATTGGACAGCTCGGCTGCCCATCACGAGTGTGAGCCCATTAGAAAGGCTTAAGAATGTTGGCCAAGTGCTAGGTTGATTGCAACTGTGGCCAGGGAGCAAAGTGATCAAAGTTGGGTGGCTGGGAACAGCTGTTGGGAAAATACCCACCCAAGTTCTCCTACAGGCAACATCTCCTGGAGCCTCCCTTCCTCAGTGCTCCTGATGTTTACCTAAGTCCAAGCACTTACCACATATTGACAAAGTTTACCCTTGTGTTTCAAGTCCAACCAAGAAATGGTGTCTTCTTACTGTCCAACATGGAGCAATGCCAGGTGTGGTGATATCTTTCTTGCACGAATAAAACCTGTCTGGGGGTCAGAGAATGGGGCTTGCCACTAGCTAACTACAGAGGTCTGGAGGTCTGTACAGTCACTATGGCTAGGCACTCAACAAGTGCATTGGATGGGTGGGTGGCTCACTGACAGGATGAAGAGTATCACAGTGAATCTTGTGACTTTGATCTGTTAGATCACCACAAAACCATTGTCTTCAAGTTGCCATAGACTTCAGAAATTATCTAGTGGCATCAAAGAAACAAAGTATGGACCTATGGCCAGTGGTGACCCAAGAGATAATATTAATTGGTACACGAAGAAACTTCTATAATTACATATTGTAATATGTTATTAAGGGTAAACAGGCCTATCATGTCAAACCATTTGGACAGATTTTATTTCATTGGTGAAAAAAAGTTGAAAAAAAAGCATGAAAGGTATAACTATCATGAAAGTAATGTGAGGTTTTCTATGCAGTGCAAACTAAATTTATATTGTTTAAGTAAGAACGATGGTTTCCTAGGGTAAGAGGGGTATTGACTGGGAAGGAACAGGACAGAGTCCCTGGCTCTGTATTTTTATGGCTATGAAAATGTCATGCAGCCAGCAAGCACCGCAGCAGCCAAGAGACAGGACCTGGGAGAATAGAAGCCCCATGAACAGCCCCTCTGCATGTTTAAAGGAGGCAATCTCATAATTGGATTGGGAACAGGGGGAAAGGGAGAGGGAGATGGGAGAAAGAGGGAGGCAGAAGAGGAGGCATGAGGAGGACACGGGAAAGCAGGAAGGTTGAGCCATGCAGCTGTCCCCTACTTGAATGCCCCTTCAGAGGGTGAGGCTTATTAGGAGCTATTGACAGTTGATTGCTGTTGGGAAGGTGAGAGTCAGTTTCCTTTCTGGATAGTCACTCAGTGGATGAGCCCACACATCTGCATGTTGGAAAGCATAAATTGAACACAGTGAATTACAGTTTTAAAATGAGAATATGAAGCTGAAGTTGAAATTCATGCAATGGGTGAGTATGACCAAAATATATTATAAGAATATGTGAAATTGCCAATTAATTGTATGAAAAGATTAATCTCATTACTAAAGTCTGCTTTTAAAAAATACTAAGTAAGACATGGACCTTCATAAAACTGCAAAAATAAAATCCCTACAGTTTTGGACATTTTAATTCAGGCAAGCTCACTATAAACCATCTCCCATATAGCTAACAGAGGGTATTTTGAGTACTGGATGATTCTATCAGGTATTCCTCTTGTTAAATGGCTCTTTCCTTTTTAACTATTTTAGTAGAAAGGAGCTTCATACAATGTATTGTAATCATGCTTTACTCTCCCAGTTCCTCCTATAGCTTCCTCACCTCCATCCCCACCCAAGTTTACGGTCGTCTTTCTCTTTCAAAGAAATCCAAAATTGAAAGTAGGAAACACAAAAATGGAAATCAAAATACAAAGAAGACCCCTCCAAAAAAGCCAAAACATAGCTATATGAAACAAAACATCCAAAAAGATACAACTGAGATAATTTTGTGTTGGCCAGGTCCCCATAATGGGTCTGCCTTAAAGTGTGATTGATATACCCTTTGAGACTGTATTGGAGAATATTTCTGTCTTTTCTTTTCTTCCTTATTTATTTTCTTTTAATTCTAGACTTCTCATGTAGCCCAGGCTGGTCTCAAACTTGCTATTTAGCATGTAGCCAAAGATGACATTGAACTTCTCAGCCTCCTACCTTCATTTCCTGAGTCCCTAGACTAAAGGTCTGCATTGCCACACCCAATCTTCTCGGTTTGTTTTGCTTTGAGGCATTGTCTCACCACATAGCCTTGAGAACTCACTATGTAGACCTGGGTCGCCTGGAACTCATAGAGCTCCTGCTACCTTAGTCTTCCAAGTGCTGGGATTCCTGGCATCAATAACTAGCAAAGCTTGAATGTGTCCTTTAAACTCCAAAGCCCTAAAAGTAAATTTGACCAAAAAGTGACTGGGGTGGCCAGTGAGATGTTTCATGAGGTAATGATGAACACATTTGAGTTGTATCCAGAGGAATCACATAGTGGAACCAACTCCTGTAAGCTGTCCTCCAACTTCTACACTCTCCACAAAATCCCTAGAGTCTGACCCTCCCAAAATTGATAAATTAAATACCAACGATAAAAACAAATGTTCACAAATGTTACAGGGCTATGAAAGTGAGCTCACAAACTATTCCAGGCACTTCTGTAGACTTCTTGAAAACATTGTATTTTTAATTAGATGAACTAAATTCATTAGAAAGTAGAAAAGCACCTTTAGTTATGGCCAGATATAGAACACAAGCCCAATTGCGCCTTAATGGCAGGACTTTATGGTCGTAAACTGCTTCTGCTGATATATTTCATGGCTGGACAACAGCTATTTCCTCACTACTGTCAGGGCCTTATCTGGCAGCTGGCTTCTGCTGGAGACAAGGCTCTCCCTCCTGGCAGTGCCAAACCATTCCAGTGAAGTGAGAAGTCTAGGCCCTATACCAGCCAAGGAAGGGGGATTCCTGTTTCTCCTGATGGTCCTCCCCAGCCCTCCAAGAACAGCAGTTGTGACAATATCCATAGTCTGTGCTCCCAGCCATTGTGCCTTATGGCTGTGTGTTGTACTCCAGCCTCCACAAGAGGCCGCCTCTCATTTTCCAGGAGAGATGGTCCTCTTTTTCCTGGTGTGCACCGTCCTGCTTTGCCACTACTTCTCCCTGTGCCCACTGGCTGGGAGCCCCTCCTCTTGTCAGTCCTTGCCACCTCCTCCAGGAATCCCCTCGCATAACCCCTATCCATTGGCCCGTTTTCCTTTGGGGAAAAAGTTTGGTCAGTGTTTGTCTCCAGCTCCTGGTCCTGAATCTGGCACACAGAGCAAGGGAAAAGAATGGTGAGTGAATCCATGAGTATATAAACAGATGAAAAAACTGTGATTAGGAGTGAGGGTACCTGGTCTCTGGGGGTTTGCCTGGGATCCGTTTCTGAGCTCTGTTGCCCAAGGATGGAGAGGTCCCTATCATCTTGGTTCCATCTATAGGAAGGGAGGAACGTCTCTCTGGGTGATCCTAAAAAAGAGGACCCTGTGCCAGGCAGGCTCCAGTGGGCCTAGGTCTGTGAGTCCTACTGTGTTTGGAAAGTGAGTGCTGCTCTGTTTTTGCAGTGGTTCCGAGCGCCATGTGTAGTCTGCAGGGATCTCAGCCATGACCTTGCTGCCTGGGGGACACAGACTGGGGACTTTATCTCCCTCCTACTACCTGCATGGCATCTATGTGGTGATTTCAAATGGGCCACCATCACCGTTCAGTGCAACTCATCAAAGCTGAACTAGGGCTGTACTCATCCTCACATACACAGGGACATGGAAGGGAGTGGGCACCACCCTGACTAACAGAGCCTGTGTCCTTAGTTTAATTTTAAATCACAAGTAAGGGAGTTGCTGAAATCCTGCTATGAGATCTGAGGCAATATGCAAATTATCTCATCTCCAGTCCTATAGACATAACATTTTCATTCCCAAACAGTGTTCAGCTTAATGAGGAGGAGACCAATGGTTGCTTGGACATCTGCTCCTTGTGATAACCAAGGGTCCTATGGGGTTTGCTCCCAGTTCTGTCTTGGCTAGGTGACCACCAGGGTGGACTGTGGATGCCACTGAGCAGAAGAGCAGACTTGGGTGTAGGAGAAACCTTGGCCAGACTATACAAGCTGTCGTCACCTTGCTCCCTGAGCCAAGCTGCCAAGCCAGCCTCAATGCCCAGAGATTGCTGAGGGAGAGACGCCTGACCCAGAGGCAGCAATGAGGAAAGGACATGCAGCAGAGTCAGGCATCTGAGACAATAGGACCTTGGGAGGATGTATAAAGCAGGCCTAGCTTCCTTACTAAAGGAGTCTGCAGCACACTCTGCTGCTCACTGACTCCAGGTGCCTGAGTGATTGGTGCTGCATCTTCTCACTCCCAGGTGACAGGAACAGCATCAGCCTCACTGTGGGTAATGGGAGATGTCCTTTGAGACAGAACAAGGATGCAGCACTGAGGATGTCAGATCCTAATGTTGTCCAAGTTATCTCTCCATGCATCATGCCCTTGCCTTCCTTGATGAAAAAGGTCAAACTAATCTGCCTTAGTTGGATGTCCTAGATAACCTGTCCATAAAATGGGTGTATTTCACACCAAATCCAGTACATTCTGTGTGACCACTTTCACAGACTGAGGCGATAACTTCAAAAGAAGGAAGCCTCCTAGAACCAGTCATGAAACTGTCAGCCAGAGAAAAATATTGGACTGTGATTCTCATGGCAATTTCTGTTTTTTCTTCTATTTGCTTTTCATACTAACAAAATGTTCCTAAAAGCATATGCTGATATTCTAAACGAAAGAAATAGATAAGAAACCATCCACTGAGATGGAGTCACTAGCCATGACCTTATCTCCGGAAAAACCAGCATTTCCCAAATCATTCATATCATTCACATAAGCACAAATAGTAGTACCTTTCCCAACAATAAAATTTCATATGGCTCTACATGTGCCATCGAGAGTGGGCTTAAGTGTTTGGTAAAGAAAGCCTTTAATAAGGAAGAGTTGAAATAGTTAAAACAGCTCAATATTTCAAAAACACACAAGAACTAGGTAATAGATGTTAAATAGTAGCTGACCATAAAATTTATTCATCTGATTTAACAAATATGCAGTTAGCCTTGGACAATCCTACGTTTTGATTAGCCAAGGACAATTCTGTGTTTTGATTAACTCTGGATGATTTTAGGTTTTGGATTTCTGTGTTACTGTGGCAAGTAACAATAATGTCTTCTGTTTGGGTTTGCTTCACAAAAACATCCCGAGATTAAATCTGTATTAAAATAAAAAAACCCTTCCTGTGAACTGCAAAATACTCTCAGATTCAAACTGCCTCTGTATTTGTTTCTGTTTCTCACCAATGAATCCTGATCAACATAGCCTTCGAGGACTTTGAATCCTAGGGAGCCCCATACCTGACTGGGGTAGTTCATGGCAGGTGCAACCCAGACTTCCCAGTAGGTGGGTGTTTGGCAATTTACGGAAAAGGAATTTAGATAGCACTGACCTTAGGTTCACCACTCTGTTCTTTAGTACATTCCCACAGCACCCAATCTGGTCCACATAATATATTGTGTGTTGCATCTACATACCAAGATCTAACCCAGCACAAACCCTCTGTGACTGAGCTTCCCCATCAGAGACAGGACTGGAAGGTGACCTCACTGGACAGTGCAAGTGAGAAAGGATAAGCAAGGACAATTGTGAAGAGCTGAGCCAAGTCCCTGTGTACACAGTTTGTGCTTAACAACCTTGCATCCAATGTCCTGGCCCTGCTGGGCCTTTGGTAAAGCAAGCAGTGACAGCTAGTGTTTGCAGTACTGGCTTCCAGCACCCCTAGATGCACTCTGATAGTGCAGAAAGCAGTCCTGGGAGGCTACAGCTGTGGGAGTTTTCATTCATAGATGAGGAGATGGGAAACAGAGATGTAGAATAGCTTGTCCGAATCACAGAACAAGGACATTGTTTTATATGTCACTATGCCTGGTTGGGGATATTGAGAGTCCCCAGAAAGATCCTAGCATTGGGCATTCTGTGGAGGGACAATGTCTATCCATGGTTCATGGATACCCCTGATGTACAGGGCAACTTTCCTCTTTTCTACCCTCCATAGCCCTTTTGGGTCTCAGTGGACCAGAGGACTTAGTGACAGCTTAGGCTCCATTGAAGCCAACTGAGGGATCAGAAAACCATGCTGGGACCAGGCAGAAGTGCCACTTCCCAAGTGGGCTGTCTCCATTTGCTAGTGGTGAATGCCTCCTGCATTACCATAGGTAATTGCTCGGGAACTGAAATAACAACTTCAGATTGAGCTGCCCTGCACCTGGTGTCTTTCTCCATGCACAACCACAGGATTTGTGAGGAACACACATTTTGCTCTTGCAAATGGAGGATCATCCCAGCTCCAGGTGCCTGTTGAGGGAGATCCACCAGGATGGGACAAGGTTGGGCTCCATGACATTATTAGGGAAGGATGTTTCTGCTTGTGCTGCCACATTGGCCCAGCTCAATGCCAGTCCCTGAGTTCCTATGAGCAGCTTCATCATTTTGATGGAAAGGTAACTGAGACTCAAGGTGTTTCCAGCCCTTGGAGAAGCATGGAGCTCCTATGTGATGGGTGCATGAGCCTAGGCAGGGCAGTCTCCAGTATCATGATGGGTGGCTCTGCTCAAGGTGGACTTCCACCACAGCACTGTTTCCCAGCCCTAGTTCAAGGTCATTCATGTCACAGCATGTGTCTGCCACTATGAGCCTTAGCCCTGTTTCTGGGAGGCTGAATCCAGAACTAGTACCCGAAGAACTGAAGCTAGAAAACCTATCTCATTTCCCCTTCCTGGTACTTGTGATGTCACCCCAGTACCCCAGGCTGAAGGTAGAGACTCTTCTTTCCAGACCTCAGAGGCCAATTTGGCAGGACTCTGGCTGTTAGCTTTCAATTCCACCCACCACACACTGTTGGAGGTGCAGCTACCTTCTCCACACATCATGACTCTGGGTCTCACCCTCTGCACTAGCCCTCATGCCTGGCTTCAGAAACACTATGGTTCTTTAGTTACAGGCAATGTCATGGGTTCCTGCATGACAGTGTGAGCAGGAAGGAACTGACCCCAGCAGTGTGGTCTGGATTACAGCCACCATACTCCTGCAGACACAGAAATCAGACCCCATCACATATGAAAGATTGCTCTACAAACCAGGTCCCAGCCTGGCCTGTATTTCACCCTCATGGGTCCCCATGCCCTTCATGAATGGCCAGTACAATGGATGCCCCAGTGGTTTCAGTATCGAGTATGGGATAACATGTGTTGGTATTGAAGGCACTGCCAGAGGGCTGTGGGTCTCCCACAAAACCCCCATTTTTTGTGAAAGGGAGCAGCAGGTGTCATTAGCTGTGAAAGGCTGGGCCCAAGCTGCAAGAGCATATCAGTGTGTATCTATTATTCTTTTCAGAGTCTGATTTAACCACCACTAGAATCTTACACCCCCACCCCAGTGTCACATACTGAATCAAGATTTTAAAGCATGCTACAGAGTGTACCATTGAGCCAAACCCCAACCTTGCCCTTCAGCCTCTGACTGGCCATTTAGGAAGACAGTCAACTGGCAACATCAGCAGAAGTGGAGGAGAGACAGGTGGTGACTTCAAAAGCATAGATCCTCACGGCCCACACAGGAAAGACATCAGCCCTTCCAAGACCCCAACCCCAGTGAGTTCAGCTTCAGGAAAGACATCAGCCCTCCCAGGCCCCAAACTCTGTGTCAGCATCCCCAGCTTCAGCTTCAGGAAGGAAGGAGACAAGTGGAGATGGAAAGACCCCACCAGCACCCACTGGAAGAAGAGATGGGAAGAATGACAGAATAAGAGCTCACTCAGCAATAGAAAGACCAACATGACTCCACCAGAATCTAGGGATCCAACACCAGCAAGACCTGAAAAGCACTACATAGACGAAGAAGAGGAGACAGACATTAAAAATTATTTCATGAAGATGATGGAGACCCTCAAAGAAGAAACAAGGAAATCCCTTAAAGAAATAGAAGAAAAAACAAACAAAAACATCCATGAAATGGAGGAAAAATTCAAGAAATAAACAAATCTCTCAAAGAATCTAAAGAGCACCAAGAAAAAACAACCAAAAAAATTAAGGAAACAACTCAAACAGTTGAAGGATTGAAAGCTGAAATAGAAACGATAAAGAAAACACAGAATGAAGGGATGCTGGAAATAGAAAAGCTGGGTAAACGATCAGGAACTACAGATGCAAGTATCACCAATAGAATACAAGAGATAGAAGAGAGAATCTCAGGTGTTGAAGACTCATTAGAGGATATAGAGTCATCAACCAAAGAAAATCTCAAAACCAACAAATCCTTAACACAAAATATCCAGGAAATATGGGACACTGTGAAGAAGCCAAACCTGAGAATAATAGGTATAGAAGAAGGTGAAGAAATACAACTCAAAGGTACAGAAAACATATTCAACAAAATCATAGAAGAAAACTTCCCTAACCTAAAGAAAGAATATGCCTATGAAAATACAAGAATCTTACAGAACACCAAATAGGCTGGACCAGAAAAAGAAGTCACCTCGCCATATAATAATCAAAACATCAAACCTACAGAGTAAAGAGAAAATATTAAGAGCAGCTAAAGAAAAAGGCCAAGTAACATACAAAGGCAGACCTATCCGAATTACACCTGACTTCTCAATGGAAACGATGAAAGCCAGAAGATCCTGCATAGATGTCCTACAAATGCTAAGGGAACAATGATGCCAGCCCTGACTACTATATCCAGCAAAGCTTTAGATTACCGTAGATGAAGAAAACAAAATATTCCATGAAAATGCCAGATTTAAACAATACTTATCCAGCTCTACAGAAAGTGCTAGAAGCAAAACCTAGATCCAAGGGAGATAACAACATTCACAAAGACACAGGAAATATATAATCCCACTTTACAAAACACCAAAAGAAAAGGGGAGAAGAAACTACACAAAATAACCTCACTAAAAATAAATCAAGCACAAACAAGAATCATCAATCAATGGTCATTCATATCCCTCAATGTCAATGGCCTCAACTTGCCTATAAAAAGACACAGACTAGCAGAATGCATACAAAGACAGAATCCTTCCTTCTGCTGCATACAAGAAACACATCTCAACATCAAAGACAGACGTTATCTCAGAATAAAGGGTAGGGAAAAGATCTTCCAATCAAACGGTCCCTAGAAAGAAGTGGATGTAGCAATCCTAATATCTAACAAAATAGACTTCAAAGTAAAATCAATCAAACGAGATTAAGAAGGACACTTCATATTCATCAAAGGAAAAGTCCATCAAGATGAAGTTTCAATTTTAAACATCTATGCCCCAAATATAAACGCACCCACATTCATGAGAGAAACATTACTAAAACTCAAATTACACATAAAATCTCACACATTAATAGTAGGAGACTTCAACACTCTGGTCTCACTGCTAGACAGGATCTCCAGACAGATAATTAACCGAGAAACAAAAGAACTAATTGAAGTTATGATCCAACTGGGTTTAACAGACATCTATAGAACATTCCACCAAAACACAAAAGGATATAACTTCATCTCAGCGCCAAATGGAATCTTCTCTAAAATTGACCACATAATAGGAAACATAGCAAATCTCCACAAATACAAAAAAATGGAATAACTCCCTGTATCTTATCAGACTACCATGCATTCAAATTAGAATTCAACAATAACACAAATCGCAGAAACCCTATAAACTCATGGAATTGAACAATGCACAATTGCACCATCCCTGGGTAAAGGAAGAAATAAAAAAAGAAATTAAAGACTTCCTTGAATTCAATGAGAATGAAGGCACAACATATGCAAACTTATGGGACACTTTGAAAGCAGTGCTGAGAGGAAAGTTCATAGCACTAAGGGCCCACATGAAGAAACTCAAGAACAGTCATACTAGAGAATTAATAGCACAGCTGAATTTCTCTAGAAAAAAAAGAAGCAAACTCCCCAGGAGGAGCAGATGCCAGGAAATAATCACATTGAGGGCTGAAACCAATCAAGTAGAAACCAGGAAAACATTGAGAAGAATCAATTAAACAAAGAGTTGGTTCTTTGAGAAAATCAACAAAATTGACAAACCTCTGTCCAAACTAACCAAAAGACAGAGAGACAGCATGCTAATTAACAAAACCAGAAATGAAAAAGGGGACATAACAACGGATTCTGAGGAAATGCAGAGAATCATCACGGCACACTTTGAAAACCAGAACCCCACAAAATTCGAAAATATAAAGGAAATGGACAATTTCCTGGATAGATATCAGTTGCCAAAACTAAATAAAGAGCAGATAAACAATCTAAACAGATCTATAACCCTTAATGAATTAGAAGAAGCCATCAAAAGTCTCCCAACCAAAAAAAGTCCAGGCCCAGATGGTTTCAGTGCAGAATTCTACCAGAAATTCAAAGAAGAACTAATTCCAATTTCCTCAAAATATTCCACACAATTGAAGCAGGAGGCTCACTGCCAAAATCTTTTCATGAGGCTACAATTACCTTGATACCCAAGCCACACATAGACACAACTAAGAAAGAGAACTACAGACCAATTTCCCTCATGAACATCGGTGCAAAAATACTCAATAAAATACTCGCAAACCGGATTCAAGGACACATCAGAAAAATCATCCACCATGATCAAGTAGGCTTCATCCCAGGAATGCAGGGATGGTTCAACATTAGAAAATCTATCAATGTAATCCACCATATAAACCAACTGTGAAAGAAAAACCACATAATCATCTCACTAGATGGTGAAAAAGCCTTTGACAAAATCCAGCACCCTTTCATGATAAAGGTCCTCGAGAAATGAGGGATAACAGGAACATACCTGAATATAATAAAAGCAATATACAGAAAACCAACAGCTAGCATCAAACTAAATGGAGAGAAACTCAATGTAATTCCTCGAAAATCAGGAACAAGACAAGGCTGTCCACTCTCTCCATATCTCTTCAGTATTGCACTTGAAGTTCTAGCTACAGTAATAAGACAACAAAAGGAGTTCAAGGGGATACAAATAGGAAAAGAAGAAATCAAACTTTCACTATTTGCAGATGATATGTTAGCTTACATAAGTGACCCAAAAAACGCCACAAGGGAACTCATAGTGCTGATAAACACCTTCAGCAGAGTGGCAGGATACAAGGTAAACTCAAAAAAATAAGTGGCCCTATTATATACAGATGATAAAGTGACTGAGAAAGAAATTAGAGAAACATCACCCTTCACAATAGCCATAAACAGCATCAAATACCTGGGGATAATGTTAACCAAGGAAGTGAAAGATCTGTATATAAAGAACTTTGAGTCTTTAAAGAAAGAAATCAAAGAGGATACCAGAAAATGGAAAGATCTCCCATGCTCTTGGATTGGTAGGGTCAACTTAATAAAAATGACAATCTTGCCAAAATCAGTCTACAGATTCAATGCAATCCCTATCAAAATTCCGGCACAATTCTTCCAGGACCTGGAAAGAATAATAATCCACATTATATGGAAAAACAAAAGTCGCAGGATAGCCAAAACAACCCTATACAATAAAGCAACTTCAGGAGGCAACCCCCTACCTGAATTCAAGCTCTATTATAGAGCTATAATACTGAAAACAGCTTGATATTGGCACAAAAATAGGCAGGTAGACCAGTGGAACTGAATTGAAAGCCCTGATTTTAACCCACACACCTATGAACACTTGATTTTTGACAAAGAAGCTAAAACTATACAATGGAAAAAATAAAGCATCTTCGACAAATGGTGCTGGCATACCTGAGTACTGGTTTGCAAAAGACTGAAGATAGATCCATGTTTATCACCTGTACAAAACTTCGGTCCAAATGCATCAAAGACCTCAACATAAATCTAGCCACACTGAAAATTTAGAAGAGAAAGTGGGAGATACTCTTCAACGAGTTGGTAAAGGAGACCACTTCCTGAACATAACACCAATGGCACAAACACTGAGATAGACAATTAACAAATGGGAACTCCTGAAACTAAAAAGCTTCTGTAAGGCAAAGGACACAGTCAACAAGACAAAAAGGCAGTCCACCGAATGGGAAAAGGTATTCACCAACCCCACATCTGACAGAGGGCTAATCTCCAAAATTTACAAAGAACTCAAGAAGCAAGTCTCCAAAACACCAAAGGATCCAATTAAAAGGTGGCATACAGAACTAAATAGAGAATATCAATAGAGGAGGATAAAATGGCCAACAGACACTTAAGAAAGTGCTCAACATCCTTAGCCATCAGGGAAATGCAAATCAAAACAACTTTGAGATACCATCTTACTCCTGTCAGAATGGCTAAAATCAAAAACACTGAGGACAGTTTATGCTGGAGAGGATGTGGAGAGAGGGAACACTCCTCCACTGCTGGTGGGATTGCCAACTCATGTAGCCACTTTGGAAAGCAGTATGAAGTTTCCTCAGGAAAATGGGAATTAATCTACCACAAGACCCAGCAATTCCACTCTTAGGCATATATCCAAATGACGCAAATTCATACAAGGTCATGTGCTCCACTATGTTCATAGCAGAATTATTTGTAATAGCCAGAAACTGGAAGCAACGTAGATGCCCCTCAACTGAAGAGTGGATAGAGAAAATGTAGTACATTTACACAATGGAGTATTACTCAGCAGAAAAAAGATTTAATCTTGAAATTCATAAGTAAATGGATAGCCATGGAAGAAACCATCCTGAGTGAGGTTACCCAGTCACAAAAAGACAAACATGGTATGTACTCACTCATATATGGATTTTAGTCATGGTTCAGGATAGTGTCAGTCTGCACTTCCACTGAAAGTGAGTCTGGGAAACAGGAAAGAACCTAAGAGATATGCATGTTACCCAAGAGAAGAGGAATGAGGCAAGATCCTCTGAACAGATGGGGAATATGTTGAGGGGTGGGGGGAGTGGGAGCAGGGAAGAAGAGAGGGGGAGAAGAGGAAGAGACATTAGGTCATGGGGGAACAGGAAGGATGAATGGGGGGTAGAATAGGGGGAAGACAGAATCATAGGGTAGAAGACAGATCAGGCACCAGTGTTAACTCTAGTGATCTAAAGGGATGACACCAATTGGCAAGCTAAGCAATAGTGGAGAGACCACCTCGAATGCCCATTCCTGATAATGAACTATAATGTCTATAACCATCCTGGAGCCTTCATCCAGTGACTGATGGAAGCAGAAGCAAACACCCACAGTTAAACACTGAACTGAACCCAAGAAACTCAGTGATAGAAAGAGAGGAGCGATGAGCAAATTGGCAAAGAATGGGCTGGCAAAACCAGCAGTGACAGCTGATCTGAAGAGGGGAGAGCTCTTGGACCCCAGACCAACAGCTGGGAGTCCAGCATGGGACTGATGTGGACCCCCTGAATGTGTCATTGAGGAGGCCTGGGCAACATACGGGGCCCTGAGCATTGGATCAGTGTTTATCCCTGGAATACAAACAGATAACCTGTGTCCATAGCACAAAGAGGGATGCTCTCTCAGCCTGGACTCTTAGGGGAGTGCCTGGACCCTACCATGAGTGAAATGACAGCCTCTAGATATCCCCTATGTGGAGGGAATTGGCAATAGGGAGGGAGGATGGGGGGGATGGGGGTGCCGGAGGAGGGGAGGCAGTGGGAACTGGGATTGACATGTAAAAAAGGTATCTAAAATTAAAATAATAAACAGAAAAAGATAAGACCTTTAAAATATATATATAAAAAGAAACATTACTAAAACTTAAATCACATATAAAGCCCAACACACTTATAGTCGGAGATTTCAACACCCCACTCTCACCACTACACAAGAATACTAGACAGAAACTCAACAAAGAAGCAAAGAGTCTAATAGAAGTAATGACCCAACTGGGATTAACAGACATCTACAGAACACTCCATCCACATAAAAAAGAATATACCTACTTCTTAGCAGCTACAAAAAATTGGAATAATTCCATGCATCTTATCAGACCACCATGCGTTAAAATTAGAATCCAAAAACAACACAAATTGCTGAAACACTATGGAAATTTAATAATGTACAACTGCACCATTCCTGGGTCAAAGAAGAAATAAAAAAATATTATAGACTTCCTAGAATTCATTGAGAACAAAGACGCAACATTTCGATACCTATGGGACAGTTTGAAAACAGTGCTACAGGGGAAGTTCGTAGCACTAAGTGCCCACATGAAGAAACTGTAGAATAGTTATACTAGAGAATTAACAGCACAGCTGAAAGCTCTAAAACACAAAGCAGCAAACTACCCCAGGAGGAGTAGATGCCAGTAAATAATCAAATTGAGGGCTGAAATCAATAAAGTAGAAACTAGGAAAACATTGAGAAGAATCAATAAAACAAAGAGTTGGTTCTTTGAGAAAATCAACAACATACTAAATAAAAAATAAATAGATAGATAAGTAAATAAATAAAACACAGATTCCAAACTCTGTGTGGCACAGGGTCTGGGTACAATTGAAAGGCTTCTTGTCCTTTGGATCATCAATTGCTTTGGTGGCTATGAAGCTGACCTGAAAACAATCGGCCTGTGGTGGTGCTTTGAATAGTTACTTGGCTGTTCCTATTGATTCTGCTGCTGGGCTATTGTCTTGTGCTTTGTTTTGGTACTTGCTGATGTGGCTTAAGACTCACCTGACCATCTTCCATAGGACTGAGTGAAATCTGTGTATTACCAAGTTAGCCTGGTCAAGACAAATGAGAGTGTGTTGATGCTGGTCTCCTTTGAGAAGACAGCTGACCATCTCTTTGATGCTGTCTATGCATTAGTTTTGTAGCGTTGATGGCCTGTTGCTCCCAGAAAAAATTGATCTTCATCTCAAGAGACTATCTCAGGCTCTGTGCAGACCCTGTCCCCATTCTGTGAGCTACCTTCTTTTTCTTATAATTCATTTTATTTAAATAAATTAATCTTTTCTAGTTTTAAATTTAAATTAAGACACAAAGATTGCTTCACATAGTCAGGTCCAGGTCCCTCTCCTTTTCCCTTACCTCGCTCCATGCCCTCACCCAACCCCCCATTATGCCCTCATTTCCCCAGGGAGGGTGAGGCCCTCCATGGGGGTGTCCATAGTCTGTCATTTCATAGCAGGTCAGGGCCTAGACACTTCCCCAAGAGTGCAGGGTGAGAGTGCATCTCACATTGTTGGATGGGCAGTCCAAAGTCCATTTGTATACTTGGGATAAGTACTGATCTACTGCCCAAGACTCAATAGATTACCTAGGCCTCACTCACTGACACTCACATTCAGGGTGTCTTGATCAGTCCCATGTTGGATTCCCAGGCATCATGCCTGGGATTCAAGAGTTAACCTTTGTCAGGTCAGCTGTTTCTTGGGTGTTAAACCAGCCCAGTCTTAACCCCTTTGCTCATCAGTCCTCCCTCTCTGTCACTGGATTTCTTGAGTTCAGTTCAGTGTTTAGATGTAGGGAGTCTGCCTCTGCTTCCATCAGCCATTAAATGTAAGTTTCTGTTTCCCAGACTCTCTGGTCATAGGATTGTAGGCTGGCACTACCCAGATCTATGTCTAAAATCCATATATGAGAGAGTACATGCCATGTTTCTCTTTTTGTGACTGGGTTACCTCACTCAGGATGGTTTCTTCTAGTGTCATCCATTTGCCTGCTAAATCTCAGAATTCCTATTTTTTTTTCTGCTGAATATTACTCCATTGTGTAAATGTACCACATTTTCTCTATCCACTCTTCAGTTGAGGGACATCTAGGTTGCTTCCAAGTTCTGGCTATTATAAATAATGCTGATCATGAACATAGTGGAACAGACATCCTTGTTGTATTAATGTGGCATCTTTTGGATATATGCCTAAGAGTGGAGTTGCTGGGTCTTGTGGTAGGTTTATTCCCATTTTTCTGAGGAATCTCCATACTGATTTCCAAAGTGGCTGAACCAGTTGGCACTTCCTCCAGCAATGGAGGAGTGTCCCCCTTTCACCACATCCAATCCAGCATAAATTGTCATTTGTGTTTCTGATTTTAGCCATTCTGACAGGAGTGAGATGGTATCTCAGAGTTGTTTTGATTTGCATTTCTCAGATGGATAAGGATGTTGAGCACTTTCTCAGTGAACGTTTGACCTCTTTATTCTCAATTTGTGTCCCCTTGATTTCCTTTTGTTGTTGTAAGGTACTAGCTAGAACTTTAAATAAAATATTGAAACGGTATGGAGAGAGTAGACATCTTATCATGTTCCTGATTTTCCAGAATTGTGTTGAGTTTATGTCCATTCAGTTTGTTATTGGCTTTTGGTTTGCTGTATATAGCTTTTATTATGTTTAGTTATGTTCCTGTTATCCCAGATCTCTCCAAGACCTTTATCATGAAGGGATGTTGGATTTTGTCAAAGGTTTTGTCTGTATGTACTTCCCTACTTCTGTGTTGGTCAGTCTGATACTCTAGCCCTTTTCCAAAGCTGGTTGCCCTTATGCTGCTGTGCGAATTTGGATGACTGTCCAGATTGCCTGCTGATTCTGTCTTTGCTGCAGGTTTGGAGGCTGCTCATCTGGGCTTGCTGTCTGTCAGAGTATTGCTGTCTTCCTTCCTAGGATTTGATGAGTTTGAAGATTAGCCTGTCCCAATCACTTTTCAGTCTACCGAGACAGAAATATTAGGTACAAGACGTGAACTTTCCAGCTTAGAACTGCTCTATGGTAATAGGTGTTATGCCTTTCCCCTAGGAATGGACATGTCATTCTTGCAATTTACTCTTATTGTTTTACTTACTGTAGATCTCTAGGGTCAATGTTCATAATTTTCCTACTGTTAGAACACACTTGAATTGTGCTGTGATTGCATATTTTTTATTCAAAAGTCAATCTTTTCCTTAGAGTGATATCAGAATTGAATACTAGTAGAGATACTAGAAGGTACCCGTGGTGATGACCACACCCAATTGGGGTGGCCACAGGTACTTAGGGATGTGTGGGATGTAGGCCTATGGAGAGATCAGCAAGCTCTCTGGGTTTCAGTAGTTTTTTGGCAAACAGCTGAGACTGGAAGTTCTTAGAGCTGGCCTTGGCTAATCGGTTTTTTATGTAAGCGAATTCTCCCCAACAAAAATAACCTACGATATACCTATGCCATGAACTTCATCCTGATAAGGGAACAAGCTTTTATGGAGTATGAGTAACTAATACATAAATACATGTATGTTATCCTTCGCACAAACATCTGTGAAAGCATTAATGCCAATGTCTCCTGGAATTTTAGATGCCATTTTATGTATGACTAATGGTGTATCATAAAAGGTTCTTCCAATTGCATTCTTTGAATAGTGATCTCCTCTAAGTACCAAGTAATCAATAAAGCCAGTGAACATTCATGAAGAGCAAATGAGCAGCAACTTACCTACTGGAAAATAATTTCTGTAGACTCTTTACTAAGAAGTCATTTTAAAAGATTACTTCTCACCATCAAATCAATAATTTCCAATAAGAGTGAGAATTTTGCCATGAATAAATTTATCAAATATAATTATCTTGTGCTCAAATAATTTCAGTAGGAGATATCAGTGAGTTCCTGATCTGGAAAGTACTATATATATTCTAGTCAAAAACAGGAATCTCTGGTTTTGGAATAAGTAGGTGCTGCAGGGTTTTTGTTGTAAGCCAGAAGAGAATCCTTGGTAGGAAAACTTGATTTCAGCTGAGTTATGTGGAAAACTGGTTATCAGGGAGGCCATGCTATTTCCACATGACATCATCGGTCCCTTCCCTGAACATTCCAATGTATCCTGGAGCCTATGGAATCCTGTGATGTCACCTGTGTTGTAGCAACACCAACTGCCTTTGGAGAGTCCTTCAGTTCCCTCGAGGATGAACGTGTTGGAGAGCCTGGGGAATCTCCTTAGGAGACAGTATGGAGAGGGCAAAGAGACAAGGGAGAGGCAGAAGAAGGCTGACCTTCAACATCACTTTAAAGGATCAAGAAAGAAATGGTTCAAAAGGAAGAACAGTAAGTCCTAAGTAGAAAATGGGGAGCTCCCTGGAGAAGGTTGCTCTTAGCTGGGACTTTGGTAATGGGACACAGGAACTGGGGTTTCTGGGAAGAAATTGGCCATCAGTGCCTGACATGGCTCCTGGAAGGCAAGGATTTCTGGGTAGTAATTTGTCTCTCCCAGTAGCCAGGACCTAATAAGGAAAAAGCTATTTTGCTTGTACCACATAGATTTCAATGTTGTAGAAGTGTGAGATGGTTGAAGAATCAGGATCAAATGAGACCAGCATGAGGGAGGGACTGGTGTTGTGTGCTCAGATAATGGCAAGTCATGACTGTACTTGAAAGCCAGTGGATATCTTTAAGTACTGTGCATCTTCTCTGTGTCTCCTGGGTTGTCAGTGAGTTGGCTTGGTGAGTTTGGTGAACATGTTCTGTGCCTGTATGGCTTCTACATCTATAGACATGTTGTTTGAATGACATGTCAGGATATTTGAAGATCTCAAAAAGACCTGAGTGCCTGTGGACAATGCTAATTGCCTTCTGGTGTCTAAACCCAAAGACTTATGAATTCTACAGGCAGGTTGAATTGAGAGCCTGCAGTTGTGAATGAGCCTTAGACATTTCTGTCTTAGTTAACTTGAATTATGTGCTGAGGCAGCAGAGAAAATCAGATGGTTGACAATCCCAACTGCCTTCAGAAATGGGAGAGCTGAGATGCCCTGGAGGGACATTTCAAGCCTGGGTAAAAATCCATTTGTGTGTCGCTGAGTCACAGGTATAGAGTGGTCTGTATATCCTCCACGGCTTGGCATAATATGACTTGACTTGTGTTCCTCTACCCACAGGGGCTGCTGTAGAACCATCAACTACCTCCTCCCTAGTCACTAAGAAAGAGATGAATGAGAAGATGGAGGGTATGAGTAAACAGCTGGATCAATTGGCCATGGAAACAAAGGAGCTTAGGGATTGCCTCATCTCCATCACTGAAGGATGCCCTGACGACAGGTATTCATTGTTTCCAAAGCCACGTTGACCATCGTGGTTCCACAATTTCACTTTTTGTTTATTTTCTCTAAGTTCTGTGGCTCTATGTGTGTGTACACCTTCATGATGTCCTTTTGCCCAACACCGTGTTTCTAATTGCTTCTCATAATTAGAACCTGAAACCTGGGCAGGAGTGAGATGGAGACACAATATTATTTTGTTTCCTCAAAAATAAAACCAGAGCCTATGGCCTGAGACACATAACTCAGGGATTGACAAAGCAGTTATGAGTTGCCAGCATGTATTTGGACCAGATCCTGTCAAGTGGCAGCTTCTATGAGATGTTAGCTGCTGTTAGTTTGTTGTGACTCTTTACATGCCAGGGAAGATGTTGTGTGATGAGCACAACATGGAGCAGCTGGAAAGCCCTGTCACACATCTCAATTTGTGGTCACAAGGCCTGAGACAGATCTATGCACATTTTGGTCTGCTCTGAGATACCACACCTGCAATCATTTCTTTAACATCTCTTGGTAACAGTCTCTCTCACTCTCTTTTCCCTCTGTCTGTATCTGTCACACACACACACACACACACATCTCTCATCTCTCTCTCTCTCTCACACACACATCATCTACACACACACATACACACACACACACACACAACTAAACACATATGTGGGTTGGGTGTTTGTGCATTTCTTCAAGTTTACATCCCTAGACCTTGCCATAAGGTGACAGATGTTGGTCATGTGGTGTTTCCTGTCTCACAGTTCCCAGTGGATACCCGTGATGAGCATTAGGATCCCCACATGTAGCATTACAGTTCTGCCAATATGCTCACCTTAGTGATATGCAGATATTCCCATTGATTGGTTTATAAATCTATGATGAGTTTCTATAAGAAAAACATTTAGTCCTATCCACAAAAATGCTCATGGTGTGATTTTGGCCTCTATATTTACAGACACCAGGCCTGATAATTTTTATTTTATACAGAAGAGAAACATTATACCCTGTTTTGGTGCGCCCAGACCATGAAGTAGAAACTAGGGACAGTGTTAGCCAGCTATTTCAGTGTTAGTGAAAGAACTCAGGCAGCCCCACCTCTCTTCATGTTAACATTCTGTCTCTGCTGCCCTACGGTTATGACAGCAAGTTTAATAAGCACCAGATATTCCAAGGACTTAGGAGACAGAATGTGGCATTCCATGGGCTCAAGTTGCCTTGAACACAGCCTGAATTCATGTGACCTATGAGAGGTTTTTTCATAATAGTTTCTACCTATTATGGCTTTTAGCAAGAATCATTAGCAAGCAATTTTTGGTCTTGTTTTCATGGCACTCAGTTTTGTATGCAGGGGTGGTTGGAAGAGAATCAAGGTCTTACTATAATTGGTAATCATATATAAAACTCAGAACCAAAGAATCGTGTCCAGTGCTGAAGCTACTGCTTTTCATTGTTTGTTCATGGTTTGGGGTTGTTGTTTTTCCAGTTTCATGTTTTATGATTCTTTGGTTCTGAGTTTTGTTCTTGTGTATTTGAAATTTTATTAAGATTATATGGTTTATATACTACATGCCCTGTTGAAGCCCTTTGTTCTTGTTTCATATTAATATTTGGCTAAAGCTATATATTTTATATATAAAATGCCCTGTTAATTCCCTACTGAGTGAAATGACTATTTCTTTTTTCTTTGGAGATTTATTTAAAGTATAAACAATGTTGTTTTAACATGATTACCAATTATCTCTCCCACCCATCCTATCATGCCCTACCAAACCCCCATCCACCTACTGCACACTAGCGGTTTAGGCCTTCCATGGGGGTCATAGAATTTTCTCACATCATTTGATACAGGGTCTAGGGCCTCCCCATTGTGAATGAATGTATTTTCAAAAAATAAAAAATTAAACTATTCATTGTTTGAGTGAGTTTTATCATTCTTATTCATTTTTTCATTGATTTAATTGGCAATTATGCAACTGGAATACAAAAGCAATTGTGTTCTTTAAGTTGGTCAGGTAACCTACAAATTCAGGAGCGAAATCTCTAACCCCCTTTGTGGCTTGACCATCTTAAGCCAACTGATATCTGGTATTTAAGGGTACTTTTGGAACAGGGAGTATGGGGAGTCCAAGCCTATGATTTCGGTTGAATGTTAATACAGCCACCTGGACCACAAGTTGGGCAGAGAGTGATGGTTGAGCCTATAGTCATACAAAGAAGGGTCTGTCTCTGCCTGAAGGACACCTAAATGTTTGCACGATGAAGCACAGTGGAGATAACTAGGCACTGTTCAAATGAGCACAGCATTGTGTCTATAGCCCCAAAGATGGGCGGCATCCTTCAGACAAGCAGGAGCACTACCTCTGCCTGAACTACCCAGACTTCTGGCTCAATCAGTTGAATTAGCAATGCATCATCCTCATCCTCTGGGACAGGACTCCTGTGTGATGTCCAACTGGAGTCCAAGTCAGTCATGGGGGCCACAGACAGGGTTGGCCTGGTGCACCTTACAACTGCAGACACCCGTGAGGCAAACAGAAGCACGGAGGGTAGTAGAACTGGGGCTCAGAGATGCTAGCAAAGTCAGGAAGTATGCTTGGGAATGTCATGGGGACTTTGATAGGTAGTGGAGGAGCCTGGCCCGCATCCTGCTCTCCACTGCCCTGTCCTCAGCTTTTTACCTGTGCCTTTGTCCTGTGCTGTTGTCCAGGGGCCTCTGAGGGATTAGTAGATGCAGTGACCTGGGATCTGGTCCCAGGGATGCCAGTTGAGTCACTGGTTTGAGGAATCAGTACCCAAACATGGAGACAGACAACCAGAAGATTCACTCAATGTCCATGCTAGTGCTAGAGACCCACTGAGAATGTCCAGGAATCATATGTTGTCACGATATCTGGAACAGAGAAGGCAGGATTTCCAGCATAGAGTTAGCATTAGGGTTCTCTGTTGGGGAGTCTTCCACACGTGGGATGGCATCCTGGGCAATAAGCTACACGTAGTAAGGAGGTGCCAGATGCTGCACGATCTCAGCCTCCATCGAAGAGAAGAGGGCAAAGATGCTGTACTCCTGAGTGTGGTTAGCATCGAGTTTGAGGTGCAGCCCTGAGCCATGGCCAAGAACAACCCACACACTAGGCTGCCAATGACTGTTGCTGTGATGATCTTTCGGGGCAGTGTGTAGCATGAGTCAAACTCATCAATCTATATCAGTACAGTCTGACTGTCCATCATAGACCCGTGTCTCATACAGAAGCTTCTAATCCCAGTGTTGGAAGTTGCAGTCTGGTTGATGTAATGGTCTGGCACGCATGTAGAAGGCTAAGTCACCTGGGTAGACAGAAGCTCCAAATGGTAAATGCCTGGGTGGGCAGTCATGGCAACCCTCCTCATTTATGCCACAAACTTTCATGTTTCTGAACCTCACTCTAGTAGCTCTCGTGTAGATTTTTGCTATCCCTCAGTCCTGAGCTGAAGTCACAGGTTCTTTCCCACATTAGACATTATCCCCAAACATAGTATGTAGCATTAAAGTCTATGCCATTGGCCCAAGCTACCATGGGGTAGGAGACACATGGTCAGGTGTGTGGTCAGAGTTTAATAAGTCAAAATGCAACAGATAGAATGGAGCTCTGCAACTTCTACATGGGTTAGCTACATTGTAAGTTCCCAGCCAGAGAGAGATGATGACTTTAGAGTGAATGGCATGGCCTACTCCATGGATACCACTCCACGATGCAAAAGTTCCATACTTGACACCTCATATCACATGTTAACTCCTCCAAATAGATGCAGTCTACATACATACATGGTCGTGACTTAATCATGCATATACTGTCATTAAGAAATACACCTGTGTATTCTTTTTCTGTTTTGTTAATTTGAATTTTCCTTAACCATGTGTAGTTTATTAAAGGGTGAGAGAGAAAGTATTGGTAAAGAAGAGCAGAGAAGGAAGAACAAAAGTGAAGAGAGAAGAGGGGCAAAGAGAGTGAGCACACGTGTGTATTCTGTTGCATCTCAGGAAATGTAAACTTTCATCATACAATATGTGTAAAAGACATCAGGAAACCTATTGCTATCTGTTCTTCTTTATCTTGGAAAATAGCACTTGTGCTAATGGCAATGCTAAGAACATAACTCTCTTTGACAATTTTCCTTTGCCACATCATAGAACAATTATGGTCATATTATTAACTTCCACAAAAATGGGAGTTTCATTGGATACATATTTCCAAATTCAAGATTTATTGCATTGTTAATATTAATTTAGGAAAATAAGTGTTTCATGTTACCTACTTATCCACAAAAATTTAGAATTTCCATTTATTTTAGTCTTGAAAGTCTTTAAGATGATCAGTTTCAAAGGCCTTGTATGTATTTAGGATTGCTCTAGTGTACTTCACAGCTGTTCTTGTTAATAGTATGTTTTTTAAGGATTGTACTCCAAAATGTCTTATATCTTTTAAAGGTTATTTTGAGTGGAATTGTTTCCCTGATTTCTTTCTCAATAAATGTGTCACTGTACACAGGAAGAATCCTGAATTTTGTGTGTTGGTTTTACCACCTTCCACTTTTATCACTGTATTCATTACTGTTAAGAGAAGCTTTCCTTGAGAGGAGCCTTCCCGCCCACCTGGTTCCAGATCCGCATCAGTCCCAAATAAACACACAGGAGGCTATATTAATTATGAAGCTGTTGGCCTTGCTTGTTTCTTACTGGCTAGCTCTGACTTAAGTAATTACCCCATAATTGTTAATCTAAGTATGTCTCTTACCGGAGAAATTTCTGAGCCTCCTACCCCATGGCGTTACATTTCGAACTCTCCTGTGTTTCTCCTTCCCAGAATCCTCCTGGACTCCTAGCCCCACCTATCTAGATTCCTATAGGCTCAACAGTACTTTATTGACAAATAACAGGCAAATAACAGGACTTCCCCAACATCTCCTCTTTTCTGTTTAAACAAAAGAAAGGTCTTAACTTTAACATAGTCAAATTATATACAACAGAACAGTTATCAAGTAAGAATACAGTTACAATATTTTGTCTATTAACATTCAGCAAGATTTAAAGAAAATATCATCTATCTCATTCTTGTGAGTCCAAAGTCCTATATGTAGCTTATCTTTTATCATAACTAAGGAAAACTATAACTATCTGTCTTCAACTCCATCAAAGACCACAGAAGGATAATATATAAACACTAGGATTGACAGAGGTATCTTACTGCCTGAACAGTCACCCGAAGTTCCTCTGTAACGTTGGGTCATCCATCTTCAGCCCATAGGCCACAATGTGTCTGGAACACTTCTCAGCAAAGCAGGAAATTTCAAACTGTCCATCTGCATCAGCAGTCTGTCAGTCATTTTTCTATGTCCTGCAGAAAGTCTTGTAGACTCTTTCATGAAGCAGGAACCCTGTAAGACTGAGTTCAGCAGTCTCTTTTCTGTGGGTTCTGTATGTCCAGTTTATACAACAACAGTCAAACAGTCTAGGCAAGAGCAGTTTCTTGCCCAAATGGCTAATCTTGCCATGTTGAAAGCAAACTCCATAACAAGTTTCTTCGATGCCCATCTTCCTCTCAGACGTAATTGGTGCTGCCAGGAGCAGACATTTCTCATTGTCAAGAAAAACACTAAACCATTTTAAATGCCAATTTCTGAAGGTCTTTGAGAGGTTTGAAGACTGTTTATCTATCTCAAATATATTTCTGTATATCTAGAAAACCTAACTTACCTAACTATAAATTCTAAGTAACTACCTATAGTCTGTGTTCATTATGCATTACGTTTTAAAAGATCAGTATAAGCACAATACTTAATCAAGAAGAGAAATATACACATCACAAAATTGACCTTGAATTTGTATCAATAAATGAAAAACAATACCCATACCATAATTCCCTTTTTTACCATTAAAAAACACTGGCTGTGATCACTAGCCAATTATAAATAACCCCATTTAAATGAGAACAAACATTTATAAACAAGATGGGAATTGGGACGTCGCTCATTCCAAACTGCTTCCTGCTGGAAGGGGGCACTGTTTATACCATGGGGATCGACAAAACTCATAAACCTGTATAAGTCCATATTTTCGGGGTCTGTAAAGCTGAATCATCTTAACTGTCTCAATTGTTGGAACACCTTGTCCACTGCTTCCGGGGGTCTTGGTTCGTCAAACCACAGAAGCCTGGAAGGAATCCTCAGCTTTTCATTTTCTGTAGAAACATAAATAAAATCTCCTTTTCCGAGTAACATATCCTTATACTTAAATTTTGAAGTCAAGGCATTTTTAAAAGATAGAAGTTGGATTAATTCAGCAGCATTTATAATCAAGTGTACTTTAGCAGTTCCTTCCTGAGTAATCAAAAAACTGAAAAACACAATAGCATACAGTATCCAGACTCTCTGTGTATTTTCCATCTTTGCGTGGCTTATTTATTTATCTATTATTATTGTTACTCTATTTCTTTCACTTTTATTTATTTTTCTTTGAGATAGGGTTTCTCTTTGGAAATCTGCCTGCCTCTGCCTCTGCAGCAATTCCTATCGGCGTGCATGTGCCACCACAGCCAGCTTCTTTATTTTCTCTCTCAATCTTACGTATATTTTTAAACACACTGTAAGCCTTTAGAGATTTTCTTCATCCAAGTCTGACTTTACTGTAAATCTTTATGTTTTTCTGGCCACGTGTCTTATCTGTAAAACCACGGCTGTTTTAAATGCCATTTCAAGATGGCGGGCGTAAGCGTGATTCCAGCTTACCGCCTCAGTCCATGCTGACATCCAGCAAAAGCTGCCACTTCCGGCTGTACGTACACCCCTTTTAATTGTTAGCCGAGTCTCTTAAAACAACCTTGCTGGTTTTTTTTTATGCCGAGTCAGGAAGACTCCGGTAAGCGAGCCACGTGAATCTCGGCTTGTCAATAGCAAAACAGAGCCCACCTGAGAAAATGCTGCTACCAAAATTCTGTGCTTCTCTCCGTTCTTCTGTTTCTAAAATTCCTTTAAACCTTTTGTTGTTTTGCGTGGAAATTCATCATCCCACTCCTGATCACCATTTTGTTAAGAGAAGCTTTCCTTGAGAGGAGCCTTCCCGCCCGCCTGGTTCCAGATCAGGACTTCCCCAACAATTACTTTAAAGGGCTTCTGATAAAATTTAGTTTTATTTGTTGAGAATCATATCAACTGCAGTAAGGAAATGCACTTCTCACTATTCCATTTGTATCCCCTTAGTCTCCTTCAGCTGTCTTCTTGCTCCAGCTCAGAATCCAAGTACTATATTGATTAGAAATTAAAGGAGTGGACACCATTGTCGAGCTCCTGATTTTCTTGGAATTGATTTGAGTTTTTTCTATGTAACTGGTGTTGCTTTGGTCTTGTAAAATGATTTTATTATGTTGGAATCTGTCCTTTATATATCTGGATTCTCCAGGATTTTTTCTGGGTTTTTACAAATGCCTTTCTATTTTCTTTTTATATCTAATAAACTGGTCTTCTGGTTTCTGTACATTATTCCTTTTATGGGAAGGAATATATTTGTTCATGTGTGTATGTTGAATTTTCCTTGCAGTTCAGATGAAGTCTTTTCAGACATAGTGGATGATAATTTGATGTGATCATGAATTTGGTTTGCAAATACTTTATAGAGAATTTGTGGGTATATATTCATCATCAGTGTAATTGGTCTGTAATTCACAGTATTTGTATCTCTCTGTCCCCCTCTGGCTCTCTGGCTCTCTGAGTATGTGTATTTTTGTTGTTGTTGTTGTTATTTGTGTGTGTGTGTGTGTGTTTGTCTGTCTTTGTGTCTATCTGTCTGTTTCTCTTTCTTTCAAGATCATGGTATATTTGGTTTAAAAAAGAATTTGGATGAGGCCTTTTTTAAATTTTAAGGTACAGTTTGCAGAGTATTAATTGTTCTTTAAATGTCTCATCAAATTCTACGCTGAATCCAACTGGCTTTGGGCTCTTTTTTTGGGAGATTTTGAATAACTGTTTCTATATCATTGGGTACTATGGGAATATTTTTATTAGTCATGTTGTCTTAATTTATTGGTGGTAGATAATCTACATCTAGAAATATATCAGTTTTAATTGAAATTTCCAATATGGCGGAATGTAAATTTAAAGTAATGAATATCCTGAATGTCTCCATTTTCCTCCATTGTTTTACTATCTTCATCATCCCTGACTGTCTGGCAGTGGGTTTATAGACTGTCAATCCCCTGCTCCATGTCTAAAATCCATACATGCATGACTACATATAATATTTGTCTTTTTATGACTGGGGTGCCTCACTCAGGATGGTTTATTCTACTGCCATTCATTTGCCTACAAATTTAATGATTCCATGTTTTTTTTCTGCTGAGTGGTACTCTATTGTATAAATGTACCACATTTTCTCTAATCACTCTTCAGTAGAGGAGCATCTAGGTGGCATTCAGGTTTTGTGGCATAATCCAAAAAGAAGAGGAGGGTGTAAATAATAATACAACAGAGGAAAAAGGAGACACAAAGAAAAGATAATGCTTTAAAATTCAAATTCATCCAAACCAGTAAAATCTTTTTTTAAAATTGATGAATTTCTCTATCTATATGAACTATCAAAATTAAATCAAGATAAGAAGAATAATTTTAACAGTCCCATACTAACCAATGATATAGAAGCAGGAAATAAAATCTCCCAACTAAAGAAGCCCAGAGCCAGATGGATTCAGTATAGAATTTGACCAGACATTTAAAGAATAATTAACATTCTCAGAGTATCCCACAATATAGAAAAAGAAGAACCTCATCCAAATTCCTTTTTAAGACAATATTATCCTGATCTTGAGACAGAAAACCATAGACCAAATACCATGATGAACATATATACACAAATTCTGCAGTAAAATACTAGGAAAAACAAACTGAGGATATTATAAAAAAATAATCAACTCCAGTTAAGCTGTTTTCTGCCTCAGACATGCAAGGGTAATTCAACATACACACATCAACAAATTTATTCCATCAAATAAAATGCATAAAGGACAGAAGCCACAAATCCAGCTTACTGGAAATTAAGCAAAAAAAGAAAAAGAATGAAAGGACATTGTAAAATCATGACAAAACACTGGATAATTTAGGGATATAAAGGACATATTGTAACATAAGAAAGCCATTTTACAACAAGCCCAAAGCAATACAACATCAAACAGAGAAAAACCCAAAGCAATTCCCATAAGATTAGGAGTATGATAAGGAAGTTCACTCTTTCCATTTTTATTCAGTATAGTACTTGAATTCTGAGCTGCAGCAATAGACAATTGAAGGAGATAAAGGGGATAGAACCTGAAAAGGGAGAAGTTAAAGTTTCCTTATGGCAGATGATATGATTCTAACAAAATCAAACTAAAAATTTGTCAGAAGTCTCTTTCAGCTGATACAGAGCCACAAGTGTAAGAATGCAAAACTAACACACAAAAGTCACTTTCCTTCTGTATATCAATGACAAACATAAAGAAATCAGGGAAACAATTGAAGAAACAGTAGCCTTAAAATATGTAATAAGACATTTTGAAGTAGCATACTTTAGAGTATACTATAAATAAACAAAGCTATGAAGTACCCAAGAGCAATCCTAAATACATACAAGACCTTTGAAAGTGACGTTTTTAAAGATTTTTTAATAATTTTTTTTAAATTTTATTTTACAGTTTAAATTTAGATAAGAATCAAGGTTGCTTCACAAGTCAGTTCCAGGTCCCTCTCCCATTCCCTCCCTTCCTCCCGTGCTCTCCCCTCCCCCCCCGTTATCCTCTCATTTCTCCAGGGAGGGTGAGGCCCTCCATGGGGGTGTCCATAGTGTGTCATTTCATATAGGGCAGGGCCTAGACCCTTTCCCAAGAGTTCTGGGTGAGAGTGCACCTCACATTGTTCTATTGGAGTCGAAAGTCCGTGTGTATACTTGGGATTGGTACTGATCTGCTGCCCAAGGCTCAATAGATTCCCTAGGCCTCCTCACTGACACTCACATTCAGGGGGTCTTGATCAGTCCCATGCTGGCTTCCCAGGCTAATGCCTGGGATTCAAGAGTTAACCTTTGTCTGGTCAGCTGTTTCTGGCGGTTAAACCAGCCCAGTCTTAATCCCTTTGATCATCAGTCCTCCCTCTCTGTTACTGGCTTTCTTGAGTTCAGCTCAGTACTTAACCAAGGGAGTCTGCCTCTTCTTCGATCAGCCACTAAATAAAGTTTCTGTTTCCCAGACTCTCTGGCCATAGGATTGAAGGCTGGCACTCCCCAGATCTATGTCTAAAATCCATATATGAGAGAGTACATGCCATGTTTCTCTTTTTGTGACTGGGTTACCTCACTCAGGATGGTTTCTTCTAGTGTCATCCATTTGCCTGCGAATCTCATAATTCCATTATTTTTTTCTGCTGAATAGTACTCCATTGTGTAGATGTACCATATATTCTCCATCCACTCTTCAGGTGAGGGACATCTAGGTTGCTTCCACGTTCTGGCAATTACAAATAAAGCTGCTATGAACATAGTGGATCAGACCTCTTTGTTGTATGAATGGGCATCTTTTGGATATATGCCTAAGAGTGGAGTTGCTGGGTCTTGTGGTAGGTTTATTCCCATTTTTCTGAGGAATCTCCACACTGATTTCCAAAGTGGCTGAACCAGTTGGCACTCCCACCAGCAATGGAGGAGTGTCCCCCTTTCACCACATCCTCTCCAGCATAAATTGTCATTGGTGTTTTTGATTTTAGCCATTCTGACAGGGGTGAGATGGTATCTGAGAGTTGTTTTGATTTGTATTTCCGGGATGGCTAAGGATGTTGAGCACTTTCTCAAGTGCCTCTCAGCCATTTTAGACTCCTCTATTGAAAACTCTCTATTTAGTTCTGCAGCCCACTTTTTAATAGGGTCCTTTGGTGTTTTGGAGACTTGCTTCTTGAGTTCTTTGTAAATTTTGGAGATCAACCCTCTGTCAGATGTGGGATTAGTGAATATTTTTTCCCATTCTGTGGGCTGCCTTTTTGTCTTGCTGACTGTGTCCTTTGCCTTACAGAAGCTTCTCAGTTTCAGTAGGTCCCATTTATTAATTGTTGATCTTACTGCCTGTGCTACTGGTGTTATGTTCAGGAAGCTGTCTCCTGTACCAATTCGTTCAAGGGTACCACCCACTTTCTCTTCTAAGAGGTTCAGTGTGGCTGGATTTATGTTGAGGTCTTTGATCCATTTGGACTTAAGTTTTGTGCATGGCGATAGACATGGATCGATCTGCATTCTTCTACATGCCAGTCTCCAATTATGCCAGCACCATTTGTTGAAGATGCTTTCTTTATTCCATTGTATATTTTTAGCTTCTTTGTCAAAGATCAGATGTTCGTACGTGTGTGGGTTAATACCCGGGTTTTCAATTCGATTCCATTGGTCTACCTGTCTATTTTTGTGCCAATACCAAGCTGTTTTCAGGACTATAGCTCTAATAGAGCTTGAGGTCAGGGATGGTGATGCCTCCGGACGTTGCCTTGTTGAACAGGGTTGTTTTGGCTATCCTGGGTCTTTTGTTTTTCCATACAAAATTGATTATTGTTCTTTCAAGGTCTGTGAAGAACTGTGCTGGGATTTTAATGGGGATTGCATTGAATCTGTAGATTGCTTTTGGCAGGATTGCCATTTTTACTACATTGATCCTACCTATCCAAGAGCATGGGAGATCTTTCCATTTTCTGAGGGCTTCTTTAATTTCTTTCTTTAAAGATTCAAAGTTCTTACGATACAGGTCTTTCACTTGTTTGGTTAGCGTTACCCCAAGGTATTTTATGTTGTTTGTGGCAATTGTAAAGGGTGATGTTTCTCTGATTTCTCTTTCAGCCCTTTTATCATCTGTATATAGTAGGGCTACTGATTTTCTTGAGTTGATCTTGTAGCCTGCCACTTTGCTGAAGGTGTTAATCAGCTGTAAGCGTTCCCTGGTAGAGTTCTTTGGGTCATTGATGTAAACTATCATATCGTCTGCAAACAGTGAAAGTTTGACCTCTTCCTTCCCAATTTGTATCCCCTTGATCCCCCTTTGTTGTCGTATGGCAATAGCTAGGACTTCAAGTACCATGTTGAAAAGGTATGGAGAGAGTGGACAGCCTTGTTTTGTTCCTGATTTTAGAGGAATTGCATTGAGTTTCTGTCCATTTAGTTTGATGTTGGCTGTTGGTTTACTGTATATAGCTTTTATTATGTTTAAGTATGTCCCTGTTATCCCAGATCTCTCCAAGACCTTTATCATGAAGGGGTGTTGGATTTTGTCAAAGGCGTTTTCATCATCTAGTGAGATGATCATGTGATTTTTGTTTTTCAGCTTGTTTATATGGTGGATTACGTTGATGGATTTTCGTATGTTGAACCATCCCTGCATTCCTGGGATGAAACCTACTTGATCGTGGTGAATGATTGTTTTGATGTGTTCTTGGATCCGATTTGCCAGTATTTTATTGAGTATTTTTGCATCAATGTTCATGAGGGATATTGGTCTGAAGTTCTCTTTCTTAGTTGTATCTTTGTGTGGCTTGGGGATCAAGGTTATTGAAGCCTCATAGAAAGAGTTTGGCAAAGACCCTTCTGCTTCTATTGTGTGGAACACTTTGAGAAGAATTGGTATAAGCTGTTCTTTGAATTTCTGGTAGAATTCTGCACTGAGGCCATCTGGACCTGGGCTTTTTTTGGTTGGGAGACTTTTGATGACAGCTTCTATTTCTATAGGGGTTATAGGTCTATTTAAATTGCTTATCTGTTCTTGATTTAGTTTTGGCAATTGATAGCTGTCCAGGAAGTCATCCATTTCCTTTAAATTTTCGAATTTTGTGGAGTACAGGTTTTCAAAGTATGACCTAATGATTCTCTGGATTTCCTCAGAGTCTGTTGTTATGTCCCCCTTTTCATTTCTAATTTTGTTAATTTGCGTGTTCACTCTCTGCTGTTTGGTAAGTTTGGACAAAGCTTTGTCTATCTTGTTGATTTTCTCAAAGAACCAACTCTTCGTTGCGTTGATTCTTTGTATTGTTTTCCTGGTTTCTACTTTATTGATTTCAGCCCTCAATTTGATTATTTCCTGGCGTCTACTCCTCCTGGGGGAGTGTGCTTCTTTGTGTTCTAGAGCTTTCAGCTGTGATGTTAATTCTCTGGTATAACTGTTCTCCTGTTTCTTCATGTGAGCATTTAGCGCTATGAACTTCCCCGTAGCACTGCTTTCAAAGTGTCCCATAGGTTTGGGTATGTTGTGTCTTCATTCTCATTGAATTCGAGGAAGTCTTTAATTTCTTTTTTTATTTCCTCTTTGACCCAGGGATGGTGCAGTTGAGCATTATTCAATTTCCATGAGTATGTAGGTTTTCTGCAATTTGTGTTGTTGTTGAATTCTAATTTTAAAGCATGGTGGTCTGATAAGATGCATGGAGTTATTCCAATTTTTTTGTAGCTGCTGAGGTTTGATATGTTGCCAAGTATGTGGTCGATTTTTGAGAAGGTTCCATGTGGTGGTAAGAAGAAGATATATTCTTTTTTATGTGGATGAAATGTTCTATAGATATGTTAATCCCAGTTGGGTCATTACTTCTATTAGCCCTTTTGCTTCTTTGTTGAGTTTCTGTTTGGTATTCCTGTCTAGTGGTGAGAGTGGTGTGTTGAAATCTCCCACTATAACTGTGTGGGGCTTTAGATGAGATTTAAGTTCTAATAATGTTTCTTTAACGAATGTGGATGCCTTTGTATTTGGGGCATAGATGTTCAGAATAGACACTTCCTCTTGGTGGGTTTCACCTGTGATGAGTATGTAATGACCTCCTTCATCTCTTTTGATTGATTTTATTTTAAAGTCTAGTTTGTTAGATATTAGGATTGCTACCCCGGCTTGTTTCTTGGGTCCATTCGATTGAAAAATTTTTTCCCAACCTTTAATTCTCAGGTAATGTCTGTCTTTAAGGGTGAGGTGTGTTTCCTGTATGCAGCAGAAGGAAGGGTTCTGTCTTCGAATCCAATCTGCTAGTCTGTGTCTTTTTATGGGTGAGTTAAGGCCATTAATATTGAGGGATATTAATGACCAATGATTGCTCATCCTTCTTCGATTTGCGATGGTTGTTGTTAGTGGAATTATGTGTGGAATTTCACCCCTTTGTTCTTTTGGCTGTTGGTAGAGAGAGATTCTCTAATGCTTATGTTTTTCTGGTTGTAGTTAGCTTCCTTGGGTTGGAGTTTTCCTTCCAAAATTTTCTGTAGGGCTGGGTTAGTGGACACATATTGCTTGAATCTAGTTTTGTCATGGAATATCTTGTTTTCTCCGTCTATAGTGATTGAGAGCTTTGCCGGGTATAGTAGTCTGGGCTGGCATCCGTGGTCTCTTAGTGTAGGTAGAATATCTATCCAGGACCTTCTGGCTTTCAGCGTTTCCATGGAGAAATCAGGTGTAATTCTGATAGGTCTGCCTTTATATGTTACTTGACCTTTTTCCTTAGCTGCTCTTAATATTCTTTCTTTATTCTGTATGTTTGGGGTCTTGATTATTATGTGGCGAGGGATTTTTTTTGTGGTCCACTCTATTTGGTGTTCTGTAGGCTTCTTGTACCTTCATTGGCATGTCTTTCTTAAGGTTGGGAAAGGTTTCTTCTATGATTTTGTTGAATATGCCTTCTGCCCCTTTGAGCTGGGTTTCTTCTCCTTCTTCTATACCTATTATTCTTAGGTTTGGTCTTTTCATGGTGTCCCATATTTCCTGGATGTTTTGTGTTAAGGATTTGTTGGATTTAAGGTTTTCTTTGGTTGATAAATCCATTTCTCCTAGCGTATCTTCAACACTTGAGATTCTCTCTTCCATCTCTTCTATTCTGTTGGTAATGCTTGTATTGGTAGTGCCTGTCTGTTTGTCCAGCTTTTCTATTTTCTGCCTTTCTTCAGATTGTGTTTTTTTTAATGACTCTATTTCAGTTTTCAACCCTTGCAGTGTTTGCATTGCTTCTTGCAATTTTCTGTTTATCTGTTCGTCCGTTTGTTGCCTTTTATGAATTTTTTGGTTTGTTCTTTCTTCCATTTCTTGCATTTTTTGGTTTGTTTTTTGTTCCATTTTTTTCATTTTTTGCTTTGTTTTTTCTACCATTTCTTGCATTTTTTGCTTTGTTTCTTCTTCCATTTCCTGCCTTTTTTGGTATGATTCTTCTTCCAATTCTTGCATTTTTTGCTTTGTTTTTTCTTCCATTTCTTGCATTTTTTGCTTCATTTCTTCTTCCATTTTCTGCCTTTTTTGGTTTGTTTTTTCTTCCAATTCTTGCATTTTTTGGTTTGTTTTTTCTTCCATTTCTTTGAGGGATTTTCCAATATCCTCTTTTAGGGCCTCTATCATTTTCATGAAAGTGCTTTTAAGGTCGTTCTCTTCTGCTTCGTCCGCATTGGAATGTTGGGGTCTTGCTGGTGTGGAGTCTCTAGAATCTGGCGGTGTCATATTTGTTTTTCTGTTGCTGACTGTGTTTTTGTATTGTCTCTTTCCCATCTCTTCTTCTAGTGGGTACAGAAAGAGCCCCTTACTGGTCTGGGGACCAGCGTTCCCTTTTGGTGGGTGCTAGCAAGTCCAATAATCTGGTGGTTCTTCTATTCCTTGTCCGAATGCTGGTCCCGTGGGTGGAGAAGAACAGGAATCTGGGGCGCTTATCCTCTTACCTGGTCCCCTGGACCCTATGCTGGGTCCTGTTGTACTTGATCCAGAACAGCTACTCCCCTGGTCTCCCTGGGTCCTCTGGTTTCCTGGTCTCGTTGGTGGGAGAAAAGACCTGGGGTCTGGGTGCTTGGCGCCCGCCGGGATTGGGAGCTCTGTGCAGTTCCCAGGGGATCTGCAGGCACTGGAGCACAGGCCGGGAAGCCGGCCTGTTTACCTGATGCTGCTGGAAGAACCGCCGCTTCGCTGGTCTCCCAGCCTCCTCTCCTTTCCTGGTCTCGTTGGTGGGAGAGAAGATCCGGAGTCTGGGGTGCTTGGCTCCCGCCGGGATTGGGAGCTCTGTGCAGTTCCCAGGGGATCTGCAGGCACTGGAGCACAGGCCGGGAAGCCGGCCTGTTTACCTGATGCTGCTGGAAGAACCGCCGCTTCGCTGGTCTCCCAGCCTCCTCTCCTTTCCTGGTCTCGTTGGTGGGAGAGAAGATCCGGAGTCTGGGGTGCTTGGCTCCCGCCGGGATTGGGAGCTCTGTGCAGTTCCCAGGGGATCTGCAGGCACTGGAGCACAGGCCGGGAAGCCGGCCTGTTTACCTGATGCTGCTGGAAGAACCGCCGCTTCCCTGGACTCCAAGATTTTTTAAGACTTAAATGAATGGAAGTTTTTAAATTTTTGTGGATAAGAAGATAAAGGTTTACTTGGCTAAATTAATAATATGAATTCAATAAACCTTGAATAAGAAAATATGAATACTATAAATCATCCATTTCTGTGGAACTTAATAAGTTGAATATGTTTTATTATGGAACAAAGGATAACTTTTAAAGTGGGAAAAGGAAAGAGCATCCAGACATAATATTAAAGAGGAAAAAGTAGGAAGACATGCCATGGGTGTGATTGATAGAGTAGATATTCCAACAGATTTCACCATCCATAACATGTATAATTGGTGTAAAATACAAGCCTACAGTCCATCGGAGAATGTTTTAAGAACATGTTAAGTTTTCTAGTTAGATTCCTGTTGCTGTGATAAAGCTGGAATAAGCCAATCTGGGAAACTGAAGAGTTTATTCACTGCAGAGGTTACAATCCATCATCAGGGAAAGCTAAGGCAAGATCTCATGTGAGGGGCTCTGATCAGTTACCATTCCCCTATTGCCTAGACTCACTTGCCTAGATGAGGGTTACCCACAAAGGGCTGAGCTGTCCTCCAACAGAAACAATCAATAAAATGCCAAAGAAGCCTTCCTGCAAGACAGTCTTGTGGAATCAATTCCACAACTATGTGTCAAACAGACAGCCATGATTAGTCACCACAGGAAGCCGTAAAGGGGAAAACATAGACCTCAGGATACTGTGAAGAAAATTGACTCCCCCATGAATAAAATTCTATATCCACAGTGAAATTTTATTGGAGGAAGAACAATTTTGAATGATTTATTCCATAGAAGTATATTTAAAATAAAGAGTGACAATCAGCCCAAGCCAAAAAAGTTGGTATATTTGACTATTGAAAGACCTTCTAAAAGCTGCAGGGTGAACTCAGAGAGTGTGAGCTGCCATAACCTTTGACCATCTTGGCAGTGTTGACCAGAGGCCCCATAGATTGCCAAGGCCTCCTCCTGACACACACATTCAGGGGTTCTGGATCAGTCCTATGCTGTTTTCCCAGCTATCCATCTGGAGTCCATGTGTTCCCTCTTGTTCAGGTCAGCTCTTTCACCAGCCTGGTCTTGACCCCTTTTCTCATCACTCCTGCCTCTCTGCAACTGGATTCCGGGAGTTCAGTTCAGTGTTTAGCTGTGGAGGGCTGCTTCTACTTTCATAAGCTACTGGATGAAGGCACTAGACTAGCATATAAGGAAGTCATCAATCTCATCGGGGAAGAGCATTTAAGGTAGACTCTCCTCTATTGCTTAGATTGTTAGTTGGTGTTATCCTTGTAGATCTCTGAACATTTTTCTAGTGCCTGATTTCTCTTTCAACCTATAATGGCTCCCTCTATCACAGTATCTCTTATCTTACTCTTCTCTATTCTTTCCCTGACTCAACCTTCCAGCTCCTCATGCCTTCCTCTCCCCTCCTCTTCTCCCCTTCTCCTTCTCATACCTCCCTCTCCCTTCCCCTATGTTTTCAATTTACTCAGCATATTTTGTCCCTTTCTCAGATCTCGTACCTTTCTCCTTATCTGTGGAACTTGCATGTCTCTCTTAGGGTCCTTCTTGTTTCCTAGCTTCTCTAACGGTGTGGATTGTAGGCTGGCCATCCTTTCTCTATGTCTAAAATACATATATGGGTGAGTACCCACCATGTTTCTCTTCTTGTAACTGGGTTACCTAGCTCAGGATGGTTTCTTCTAGTTCCATCCATCACCTGAGAATTTCAAGGTCCATTGTTTTTTCCTGCTGATTAGTACTCCATTGTATAAATATGCCACATTTTCTCGATCCATTCTTCAGTTGAGGGACATCTAGCTTGCTTTCAGGTTCTGGCTTACAAATAGTGCTGCTATGAAGATAGCTGAACAGATGTTCTTGTTGTATGAATGTGCATCTTTTGGGTATATACTTAAGAGTGGAATTGCTGGATCTGTGGTAGAGTGATTCCCATTTTCCCGAGGAACCCTGAGTCCTCTTGTTCAAAGAGACTTTTTTTCCTTTCTCAGGATGCAAGAATTTAGAAAGATGTGGTCTGGAGTAGTTCAAGTACAAATTCACATAATTCAGGCAGCTACTCTTTCTGACATGCCCACTGTATCTGCTGTTTTAGGCCTTTCCATTTACTTTAAAGAATAACCATTGCCCCCTCTTACACCACTTTCCACTGCAGTTACTACCACACATACCATAATTATTTGAATTTTAAATCTTCAGTTACAGAGATAGACCAGATTCTTTTGTAACTGTGTTTCCAGATGATCCTCTCCTACCCAAGAAACCAAAGACTGGTATTTCATCTTATTTTAGTCATCCATGTCTCTTTATAAAGCACCACTAAGAGTTATCTTGATCATATGATCTAGAGCTGACTCTAATGCACTTTTTGATCACTGTCACTCCTTCCTTTCACAATTTAAGGGAGCCATTTGCTCATGAATACTAGTGAAGAGGGGCATAAGACTGCTGTGTGTTCTTGGTTGTCAATGTGACTACATCAGGGATGAACACTGAAAAATAGAGGGCACACCTGTGTTAGATTCCTGTTTAATTTGAGATAGGAAGAACTAGTTTTGTCTGGATCTTTGAGACACAGTCACAACTCTAGTTCAGATCTGGAGTCCAGATATAATCTGGACCAATCCTTCTGCTGGATGCCTATATAAGGACACTGAAAAAGGAAGCTTTACTCTTTCTCTGATTGTTCTCACCTTGTTAGCACATCCATTCCTTCCCTAGCATTAGAGCCTACTTTCAGGATTCCAGCATATACTGCAGATGGCTGACACATCCAGCCTTGTGGACTGAACTACTGGATTCTTGTACCTTTCATTCATAGCCAGACATTTTTGGATTAGCTAGAGCAAAAGCTGCAAGTCATACTAACAAATCCCCTTTCAATATATAGCGATATTAATTTTCCAACTTCTCTTACTCTAGAGTCCTGACTAATATTCCAGGAATGTAGAGAGGACATTGTAGAGCACTTTGAGTTTTATAACAGCCTGAGCACAGTTACAAATTCACAATGGCCATTTTCCCTTAACCATAAATTCCCACTGGTACTTTCACTTCAGTTGACTCCACACTCCTCCTCCACACCATGATGTGCTAATCTGTAGCATGTTTTATTTCTCATGTTATTGGTTATGGATAGTAAGTATGACAAGATCCAGTTGTTGGCAGTGTTTGGCAAGTGAGCCTTCAACTCCATGGATGAAAAGGTGAAGAACAGAGACATCTCTAACTTTGGAAGAGAAAGTGCTGAATGGCTTCCTCTGTGTCACAAGAGGGACTCCAGGAAATGAAACATTAGCCTCTGGATAGTTCAGGAAGAACTAAGCAAGGATGCAAAGGCTGTGAACCATGATATCAGCAGTATCTTCTCTGGACATTCTATTGTATCCTGGAGAGCTCTTGGAATCCTGTGATGTCACTAGTGTTGTAGCAACACCAACTGACCTCAGGACATTTCTTCAGTGCCTATAAGGTTGACATAGAAACATGTTCTCAAGAGTGAGAAGACTACTTTGCAGAGCAAGTGAACAGCCTGGAGAGACCAGAGTGAAGGAGAAGGAAGAACACACTAGGCCTCATTGGAAAACATGGAGAAATAAATGGTCCTGGGTGAGAAGCAGTGAGTTCAGGGAAGGGGTTGGGAATCTCTCTGGCTATGATGGCTTGAGCCTTCCAAGGCTAGGGCTCAGGAACTGGGAGCTTCTGGGAGGCAATAGGCCTACACTGCTTCTTTGGGTTCCTAGAGAGCAGACCCAGATCAAGGATTCATGATGGTTAGCTTGGCAGAGTCAGGAATTGACCAGGCTATAGCAGCCTTGTTGGGGACACTCTGGTTTCCCTCTGAGTGGGGAAGGAGGAACAGAAGAATTATTGAGATTTCAGTACCAGCCCTGCATTCCCCCACCAAGGTCCTTTATGGTATGTGTCATTAATAGCTGGGAAAGGACAGTGCCCTGGACAAGCCTGAGGTTCTCATACTTTACATGACAGGCAATAGCAAGGCAGGAGCCATCACATCCTGCTGCCTACCAGTGACCCCTAAGATTTCCAAATTCCTAGTTGTTGTTGGCACACAGATCTCCAGTTCAGCCTGAGAGCTGTTAGAGACAGTGGGCCTGGGCAGACAGTGTTCCCATCCTGCCAGCTGTGGGTGTCCTTCCTTGACTGTCATTGAGGATGGCTTCTGTGAATCTGGTGACTATGTTCTCACCCTACAATGGTTTCCCCATTAACATTAGAGTCTGAAGCATTGATCAAGTGACTCTGGCATCTGTACACAACCTGAGTGACTGTGACAGTAGCAATTTATCCAGGTTTGTCAAGAACATGGCTGAGGGTTCTGAAGCCAAGGTACATCCTCTGCAGATGTGAATAAGCATGAATTGTCTGTCCACTGTGTCACCTCAATAAGCGAGACAGGAAACCAGGTGAATTGTGAGACCTCCAGCTCCTTATAGAGACATGGGAGAACTGACATCCATGGAGGGGAAGACTCAAGTCCTTTTTTTCAGAACTTCCTTGGGCAAAGAGTCATCCGTTGGACACTTCCTGAGAATACTTCCATGCATCAGATTTAACTGAGAAGAATCAGTGTGTAGAGTAGGCTCTGTCCCTTTTCTACTACAATTGGGTAATACTAAGATAACTAATGGCTTATGACTCTGATATAACATCTGAAAGCACATAGTTTGTTATGTATCACTCCTATGTTCTGTGATCCACCAAGTAAATTTGTGAATCCACAGCTCAGATTTCTGGGGAATTTGCTATTCAGGCTGGCCAGGGTACTAGCTCTTCATTTCAGGACTGTCAGTAAATTCAGAAGTGTGTAGTGGTGCTCTGTGAACACTATATGGCAAAGAAGACCTAATTATTTCCCCTCTTGGTCCTTTGCCTGACCTTGTCATAATCTGCTGAATATTGTTCTTTAAGATGAATATGTCACTTTCCTAAGGGCATGTGCATTGTCACAGGTGGCTTCAGATCAAGGAATTTGACTTTTGTGTAGCTCTAGGTGAAGCACCACATTAGTGACACACTACATACTCTCCTCATGATTGTGACACATTTGATTTTCTGAAAATGCTTTTACATGTATCTGTCTGACCTCTCCCTAGCCATTCATTTTTCCTCAAACTTGACTGCAGGAATGAATGATACCTCTTCTTGGGAGTACTTGCTCTTGAGTCTAATGGTTCACCGGGAGAGCCCTAGACCTTGGCATCTCCAGTTTGAGATGCCGCTAGTTGATCACACATTTGTTAACATCATAATGGCTGGATGTGTTCTGCTGATGATTTGGGGTAATTTTCATCATTAACTATGGGACATTTTCTTCATTCTGACAGAACACCCACAATCTACCACACCCACACACAGTAACAGATTTGTGGATTCTCCACAATGTGATTGTTCCCATAAGGGGACTGACATTTCCTCTACATCATCATGAACAAATTCCCTAACAACCTTTATTTGTCATACTGTTGATTAGAGATCTCTAGAAGGGTTGATTCATTTCCTGGGACATGTTGGGAATTCACTTTCCAACTTCCCATACATGAAGTAGTGAACATATTCTAATGAAGCAGAGCAAGATCTCTGACTGTGTAAGGGGGCGGTGCAAAGGGACTTTTCCTTGTGTTTCTAGGCAGGGTCCTTGGAAGGGCAACATGGCTTTTGTTGAAATGAAGAAGAGGAAGTAGGTTAGTGAGGGTTGCTGGAGGTGACTCTAATCGTTCTTTGGCTTGACATTCTATGGTGTTATGGAGAGCCCTTTGTATTCTCTGTGATGGCATAAGTGCTCTGGAAACATCAAATGCCTGTGGATTATCTATTCAGTGCCCATATACGTGTTGTCAAGACTCAGCACGCTGCTTTGGATAGAGAATGGAGAACATGGAGAGAGAAGAGAGAGGCAGAAGGAATCTGACCTTCAGTCTCAGTGTAAATGTGGAGAAATAAGTAGTTCTGGGGGAGCCACACTGAGTTCTCAGCAGAGGATGGGGAATTTCCTGAGGGAGGTGAACTAGAGCTTAGCCTTCTGGTAGTGGGGCTCAGCAGCTGGGAGCTTCTGGGAAGTAAGGACCTATCCTGTATCCCTGGCTTTCTAAAGAGCAGACCAGAGTCAGAAGATTCTGATGGTTATTTTAGGAGAGCCATGACTTGTGCAGGCTGCATTGCTGGTCTTGGAGCTCCTTCATTTCATTCTGACCAACAAATTGGGGCAGCAAGAACAGATTGACTAATTAGGTGACACTCTCTTGGTATGGAATTCTCAGTGGATTCCTTCAGATTCCATGGGAATCAGAGACCAACAGGAGGGGACAGAAACTAATGTAGCCATGCACCAAGGCCTCAGGGATTCAGGTTCTTTGGTCATGGAGACATGTGATCAGGACCTGGTGCTATTAAGCTCTAGAGACAACAGGACCTACCTGCATTGCATCAGATATGAGCTAACACTGTCCTCCAAATCTACATAGCTGGGTTGGCTTATGACTTCCAGGACCAGTGGGGCTACAATCGGAAATGGTGCACATGATTATTCACAGTGCTTTAGGACAGACACACAGCTCAGGGGCCCCACTTTGAGGATACCAGGCATGCTGTTTGGAAGCTTCACCAAGCCTAGCATTTTCTCTGGATCCATCTTGCAACTCAGAGTGGACTGTCCTGGCCCTATTATATTGAATAATATACGTTCATTTGCTTTATCCACCAGCAGGGACTATTGGAGAGGCATCATCCCAACTCTCCACCTTCACTGAACAGGAACAGCAGATGAAAAAGCTGGAGAAACTCACCACTCAGTTACATCATATGACATGTGCGAGAAATGAACTACATGGAATCCTGGCCAATTATGGCACCAAGGATTTGAACAACAGGTACGCATCATGTCCAGTTCTCTGCTGACCATCCTGACACCACAGTACCAATTTCAGGTTTCTTGAGGAACAGGAGGTTGAAATTCTAGGCTGTCCTCATATGTAAATTGATGTGCCTGAGTGCATTCACAATGCAAAATTGGAGCTGTGTTAGTAGTGAGATGGGGACACAGGCTGTTATGCTTCTTCTAAATGAAAAGCAGAGCCTGTGGCCAATATCACAGTTTGGGGATAGGAACAGTAGTGTCTGAGCTCTCAGCATGCATTCCAAGATCCCTTGATAGGTGTTGCCTTTTGGGAGAGGCCAGGTGCTGTGTGTCTGTGGTGTCTTTGTAATTGACAAGGATATGATTTTGTGCTCAAAGCTTTTGCAGCAACTGGAGGTGCCTGGTGGCTTTCATCCATCTAGTGTGTCACTTGAAGGCCTGGAACTTATCACTGCTTCTCTTTTGTCTTCTTCCCTACTCTGTGACAATACCCAATGTCACATGCTTGCATTTCTTGGTCACCCTGATTGTGTGTGTGTGTGTGTGTGTGTGTGTGTGTGTGTGTGTGTGTGTGCATGTCTGGGTCTGTGTGTTTCTATGTGTGTTTCTGTTTCTATGAATTCCTGGCAGTCTGGCATCTGTGTCAGGTCCTGAGGATTTTACATTCTCACAGTTTCCAGGTGATGGCACTTCTGAGGCCAGAAAATTCCATTTGAGCAGCAAACCTCCTAGACATTATGTTCACCTTGCGGGAGCATTAGAATCCCTTGTGGAGTTTATAATGCCATCCTGAAGTTGGCATTCCTCCTTGGAAATACTGATTGTGTGCTCTTTTCCTCTGTGTAGCAATAGGCATATGAGAATTAGAACCCCTGTTCTGAAGACAGGAGAAATGTCATCATAGTTTCCTGGTTGGCCTAGATATGTGGCACAGACTCCTGGGAATTTCTCACTGAGTTAATCGATAGCTCTAGACCCCCAGATTACAGCTCATGCAGCCTGGCTCCTCTCTTTAGATCTCCTGCCTCTTTTGGTCTGGAAACAGGACAGGTAGTTTATTAAGCACCAGGAATTCCAATCATATAAGTGTCAAGACTGAAGAACAGATTGCTGCGGAAAGAGCTGATCAAACTGCAAGAGTCCTGTGAGGAGGTGAAGAGGTTCTTTAAGGAGATCCATGAGAAGATCTGTGACCCCTGTGCTGAGCAGCATCAGGTAGGCTTAACAGCAGGGGAGGGCAGCCCACCTGTCAAGTATAAACCTAGAAGCACCCAAGTAACCATCTACCCCTCCATCCAGACTCCCACAAACATACCATCTCATTGATCATTTATGTGATCATTCACAAGTTTCTCTGGAGAGTTATCCTCTTTTAAGAAACTCAATGATTGGCAGACAGCTTTCAAGGATGAGAGACCCAGTGCCAATGCTAAGAGTGTGATTCTATATGTCAATCTTCTGGATGCCATGTAGACCTTTCTTCATGCATCTCTTTGGGTTCTCTTCCTTTTTTGTTTTTTTGAGACAGGGTATTTCTGTAGCTTTGGAGACTCTCATGTAACTCACTCTGTATACTAGGCTGGCTTGGAACTCATAGCAATCCCGTTTCTGACTACCGAGTGCTGGGAATAAAGGCCTGTGCTCCACCACCCAGCATGTTCTCTTTCTTTGCCAACCTCATGTTTCACAATGACAGGAGGCCAACTGACACCTTGTCAGCCCCTTTTCTCTGACCTTGGTGGACATTTCTCCCATTCTGGAGCTTCCAGTCTGGAGCTGACAGGATGACCATAGATGTGGGAGGACTTTGACAGCTGCTCACTCACCATAAAGTCTTCTTCCCTTTTTTCTGCTCACTTCTGATTTCTGTGGTTTGCGTGTGATCAGTGCAGCCATGTGTAAAAGAGTACAATGGTGTGGTATGTCTGCAGGCCACATAATGAAATCCGGTGTTGTCCTGTCTTCTTCACTCCTGTATTCCCCTAAGCTCAGGTCTTTCAGAGAATCTGAAAATTTCTGTCTTGTCTTTCTGGATGCTCAACACTCTTTGGATCTCATGTCCTACTAGGTGTATCTTCTGTGTTGTTTCATCTATTCTAATTTAGCTCAGAAAGAGAGGAAGGATGTAGTATGTTCTCTGTCATTTATTTTCTTTTATTGTTTGATATTAATGGGTTTTTAATAAATAACAATCCAACTATACAGATATTTTTCTTTTTTTGAGACTGGGTTTCTCTGTATAGTTTTAGAGGCTGTACTGGAACTCGCTCGGTAGACCAGGCTTGGTCTCGAACTCACAGAGATCCACTTGCCTCTGCCTCCCAAGTGCTGGGATTAAAGGCATGTGCCACCACCACCTGGCTCAATACAGATATTTTAAAATTGAAAAGTAGACTTCTTTCCTTTCACTGCATAGAGGGAACACCACAACAAATGCTGGATTTTTCTCTTTGATTCACAACATGGAATCCACTGTGCATTTCCTTGCTGACTTTGTGTTGCTAACTGTGCCTTTGGACAGATTCCCTCTCATAGCTTTGCATAGTACTGCATTCCAGAAAAGCACTGCAGCTGACATCACCGAGCTCCTTCTGAATGACATTAGGGATAAATTCATATTATATGCAGTGTAACCAATTGAAATCTTCCTGGGTGTTGACCATGGGTAACTTTCCTTCCCTTGAGCTGTCAAGGCCTTCTGTGGTGGTTTAGTGAAGAGAGTATGATGGGCTAACCTGGAACCTGTGAGATCAGTGAGTGTCAGGATGGATAAAGTTCACAGAAGGAAAAGTAAGTGCAGCCAGGGTAGCAGAGCCTGCCTGAGTCTAAGAGCCTTGTAGGAAGCAGAGAGGACCCACTACTCCCCTGCAGAAGTCCTCTCCCTGGCCATTCTAGGTTCAATAGTGTGTGTGTGCTGTGATGTGCATATCTGTGAATTTGTGAATGTATGCATGTATGAAGCGCTCTGTGTGTGTATGTGTGAAAGCTGGCCTTTGCTTGTAGAGTGGTGTTCCTTTGTGTATGTGTATGTGACCACGTGTGGGGGAGTTTGACAGGGAGGTGTGTGTGCCCATGTTTCCTAGATATGTATGGATAAGTGTGTGTGTGTGTGTGTGTGTGTGAGTGTGTGTGTTTGTAAAATCCTGTGTGTGTGTATTTCTGGACATTTGTATGTTCACTTACTCATGGAACAACTTTAATGATGATGGAGACCAATATATTGAGAAAGTACTGTGCCCACACACTTTGAATCAAATAAACATTGTATGCTGCTGGCCATTTATAGGTATGTCAACCTAGTCCCCCAGCACAAAAGGTCAGAAAACCTGCTGTAACTCATGATTTTCAGGTGTTTGTAGACAAAAATATTAATGTCCAAGGAAATCCTTGCAGCAAACCAAAGGAATATGGTACATGAAATTTAGGAGGAGGCCAATGTGGCAAGTCAAGGATTTCATTCCTTAAGATCTGACTTTCAATGTCCTTCCAGCTGCCCCAGTTCAGCAGGAGTCCCGCAGCCATGCTGTAGTGTGAGAATGGGGCTGTCTCAGTGCACCCCACTGAGGCTCATGATGTCTAAAGCACTCACCATGTGCTGTGTCTGCAGCACTCAGTAGCTGCTTTTCTGCAAAGATGTTCACTCTGAGGTAAAATCAGCCTCATAGAGGGCTGGGAGAAATGAGGACCTCAGACATAGCTGGTGGTATTAAATGGTACAATACAGTGAGAAGACACAGGAGAGTCTCCATAAAGTTGAACTGAAATCCCCAGGTGACCCAGTGATTCCAAAACATGAGGTAGGTGTCCACAGAGAAGCCAGGGGATATCATGGTTGTAGCAGCATTCCTCAAAGTAGTTTTGAAGGAGGATAGATGTCTATCATGGATGAGTGAAAAAGTACAGTGTGGTTGAACTCTCTATAGAATGTTGTTCAGCATTAAATAGACAGGTAGACCAATGGAATCAAATTGATCACCCTGATATTAACCCATACATGTATGAACATCTGATCTTCAACAAAGAAGCTAAAAATATACAATGGAAAAAAGAAAGCATCTTTAACAAATGGTGCTGGCATAACTGGATGCTGGAATGTAGAAGAATGCGGATAGATACATGTCTATCGCCATGCACAAAACACAAGTCCAAATGGATCAAAGACCTCAGCATAAATCCAGCCACACTGAACCTCTTAGAAGAGAAAGTGGGTGGTACCCTTGAATGAATAGGTACAGGAGACAGCTTCCTGAACATAACACCAGTAGTACAGACTGTGAGGTCAACAATTAATAAATGGGACCTCCTGAAACTGAGAAGCTTCTGTAAGGCAAAGGACAGTCAGCAAGACAAAAAGGCAGCCCACAGAATGGTAAAAGATATTCACTAACCCCACATCTGACAGAGGGGTGATCTTCAAAATTTAAAAGACCTCAAGAAGCAAGTCTCCAAATACCAAAGGATCCAATTAAAAAGTGGGCTACAGAAATAAATAGAGAATTCTCAATAGAGGAGTCTAAAATGGCTGAGAGGCACTTGAGAAAGTGTTCAACATCCTTATCCATCTGGGAAATGCAAATCAAAACAACTCTGAGATACCATCTCACTCCTGTTAGAATGGCTAAAATCAAAAACACCAACGACAATTTATGCTGGAGAGGTTGTGGTGAAAGGGGAACACTACTCCACTGCTGGTGGGAGTGCCAACTTGTACAGCCACTTTGGAAATCAGTATGGAGATTCCTCAGGAAAATGGGAATAATCCTGTCTCAGGACCCAGCAGCTCCACTCTTAGGCATATATCCAAAAGATTCACATTCATACAACAAGGACATCTGTTCCACTATGTTCATAGCAGCATTATTTGTAATAGCCAGAACTTGGAAGCAACCTAGATGCCCCTCAACTGAAGAGTGGATAGAGAAAATGTGGTACATTTACACAATGGAGTACTATTCAGCAGAAAAAAAACAATGGAATCCTGAGATTTGCAGGCAAATGGATGACACTAGAAGAAACCATCCTGAGTGAGGTAACCCAGTCACAAAGAGAGAAACATGGCATGTACTTTCTCATATATGGATTTTAGACATAGATCTGGGGAGTGCCAGCCTACAATCCCATGGCCAGAGAGTCTGGGAAACAGAACCTTCATTCAATGGCTGATGGAAGCAGAGGCAGACTCCCACAGCTAACACTGAGCTGAACTCAAGAAATCCAGTAACAGAGAGGGAGGACTGATGAGCAAAGGGGTTAAGACTGGACTGGTTTAATCCCCTGAAACAGCTGACCTGACAAGGGTTAGCACTTGAATCCCAGGCTGATGCCTGGGAATCCAGCATGGGACTGATCAAGACCCCCTGAATGTGGGTGTCAGTGAGTAGGCCTAGGTAATCTATTGAGCCTTGAGCAGTAGATCAGTATTTATCCAGGGTATACAAATGGACTTTGGGTGCCCATCCACCAATGAGAGATGCACTCTCCCTGGACTCTTGGTGGAGGGTCTAGGCCCTGCCCTGGATGAAATGACAGATTATGGAAACCCCCATGGAGGGCCTCACCCTCCCTGGGGAAATGAAGGAATATTGGAGGGGTTGGTGGCAGGACGTGGGTGGAGGGGAGAGAAAGGGAGTGGGACCTGGAATTGACATGTGAAGCAATCTTGTTTCCAATTTAAATTGAAATAAAAAATGAATGTTGTTCAGCATCAATACATGCAGTCATTTGTCCTGATTTAGGCAGACATCTGTTACTCAAACACTCTCTGACACAATCACCTTACAGGGAGGAACTGATTCTTTTGGATCCTTGTTGTGGAGATATCTAGTTTCCTGAGCTCATAGATTTTGGTCCAAATGAGGCAACCTGAGGTAAAGGGAGCTCCTTTGGGTGGAAGTTGCTCACTTTGGGGTCAATTTGGAAGCAGTGAACAATACCAGTGACCTGGTGACTACCATCCAGTGGTCCTACACTGCACAGCCTGGGGAACTTCCTAAATGTGGTTGGCTAACAGGACAGGATACCGGAGGACCACCTGTCTGTGCATTAAGAGCACACAATAAGTACTTCACTGACTGACTGACTATCTCTCATGCCCACTGTATTTTCATATCATCCAACTAAAGTTAATCTTACAATAGTATCCCTGGTGAGTGCTCCTTTATTAGCATTAACTGGAACCCTAAACATGTTATTGCATTACAACATGCTTGTTTGTGTGCATACATGTACTTATGTGTGTTCATGAGTTTATGGGTGTGCAACCCTCCACTGAGTGCACAATGTTCTAAAGAACAGGAGGGAGTGAACATGGATGAAAGACTGACGAGCCTGCTGAAGCAGAAGGAGCTGCTCACCCAGCAAAGGGACTTGGCAGAAAAGCTGCAGGATAACTTCAATATCTCTGAGATGAGGTAGGAGCCAAGCTGGGAGGAACAGTTAGAAATGGAAGAAGAAACAACCCAAAAAAGGCAGGAAATGGAAGAAAAACAAACCAAAAAATGCAAGAACTGGAAGAAAAAGCAAACCAAAAAATGCAAGAAATGGAAGAAAAAGCAAACAAAAAATTCAAGAAATGGAAGAAAGAACAAACCAAAAAATTCATAAAAGGCAACAAATGGACGAAAAAGATAAAACGAAAATTGCAAGAAACAATACAAACAGTGCAAGGGTTGAAAACTGAAATAGAGACAATAAAATAAACACAATCTGAAGAAAGGCAGGAAATAGAAAAGCTGGTCAAACAGTCAGGTACTGCCGATACAAGCATTACCAACAGAATACAAGAGATGGAAGAGAGAATCTCAGGTGTTGAAGATACACTAGGAGAAATGGATTCATCAACCAAAGAAAATCTTAATGTCCAACAAATCCTTAACACAAAACATCCAGGAAATATGGGACACCATGCAAAGACCAAACCTAAGAATAATAGGTATAGAAGAAGGAGAAGAAAACCACCTCAAAGGGGCAGAAAACATATTCAACAAAATCATAGAAGAAAACTTTCCCAACCTTAAGAAAGACATGCCAATGAAGGTACAAGAAGCTTACAGAACACCAAATAGAGTGGATGACAAAAAAGTCCCCTCGCCACATAATAATCAAGACCCCAAATATACAGAATAAAGAAAGAATATTAAGAGCAGCTAAGGAAAAAGGCCAAGTAACATATAAAGGCAGACCTATCAGAATTACACCTGACTTCTCCATGGAAACTCTGAAAGCCAGAAGGTCCTGGATAGATATTCTACCAACACTAAGAGACCATGGATGCCAGCCCAGACTACTATACCTGGCAAAGCTCTCAATCACTATAGATGGAGAAAACAAGATATTCCATGACAAAACTAGATTCAAGCAATACGTATCCACTAACCCAGCCCTACAGAAAGTTTTGGAAGGAAAACTCCAACCCAAGGAAGTTAACTACAACCAGAAAAACATAGGCATTAGAGAATCCCTCTCTACCAACAGCCAAAAGAACAAAGGGGTGAAATTCCACACATAATTCCACCAACAACAACCATTGCAAATCGAAGAAGAATGAGCAATCAATGGTCATTAATATCCCTCAACATTAATGGCCTTAACTCACCCATAAAAAGACACAGGCTAGCAGAATGGATTCGAAGACAGAACCCTTCCTTCTGCTGCATACAAGAAACACACCTCACCCTCAAAGACAGACATTACCTCAGTTAAGGGTTGGGAAAAGATTTTCCGATCAAATGGACCCAAGAAACAGGCAGGGGTAGCAATCCTAATATCTAACAAATTAGACTTTAAAATAAAATCAATCAAAAGAGATGAAGGAGGTCATCACATACTCATCACAGGCAAAATCCACCAAGATGAAGTGTCTATCCTGAACATCTATGCCCCAAATACAAAGGCATCCACATTCGTGAAAGTAACATTACTAAAATTTAAATCACATATAAAGCCCCACACACTTATAGTGGGAGATTTCAACACACCACTCTCACCACTAGACAGGAATACCAGACAGAAACTCAACAAACAAGCAAAGGGTCTAATAGAAGTAATGACCCAAGTGGTATTAACAGATATCTATAGAACATTCCAACCACATAAAAAAGAATATAACTTTTCTCACCACCACATGGAACCTTCTCAAAAATTGACCACATACTTAGCAACATATCCAACCTCAGCAGCTTCAAAAAAATTGGAATAACTCCATGCATCTTATCAGACTACCATGCTTTTAAATTAGAATTCAACAACACATGATTACAGAAAACCTACAAACTCATGGAAATTGAATAATGCACAACTGCACCATTCCTTGGTCAAAGAAGTAATAAAAAAGAAATTAAAGAATACAATGTGAATGAAGACACAACATACCCAGAACTATGGGACACTTTGAAAGTAGTGCTATGGGGGAAGTTCATAGAACTCAGTGCCCACATGAAGAAACTGGAGAATAGTTATACTAGAGAATTAACAGCTGAAAGCTCTAGAACACAGAGAAGCAAACTCCCCCAAGAGGAGTAGACACCAGGAAATAATCAAATTGAGGGCTGAAATCAATAAAGTAGAAACTAGGAAAACAATACAAAAATCAATGCAACGAAGAGTTGGTTCTTTGAGAAAATCAACAAGATAGACAAACCTTTGTCCAAACTTACCAAACAGCAGACTGTGAACATGCAAATTAACAAAAGCCCAGGGGAAGGGGCGTGGCCGCACCCAGGCCCCGCCCGTGACGTCACCTCCCCCAGAGCAGCAGCAGGGTCACCAGCGCAGACAGCTGTGCCCCCACGGCCACAAGTGTGGCCAACATTGTCACTGTCACCTGGCTCCGGCCCCTGGGCGCAGTCAGCAGAAGGGGTAGGACAGGAACTGGTCATGGACAGGAAGACCACGCCCTGGCGAGGACCGGAAGTGACCCCAGAGAACCCTCCCTGAAGCAGAAGTGAGGGGAAATTTCCCTCCAAAACCCTGTCACACAGGAAGTGATCCAAAAACGTTCTTAGGATCCTAGAAGTGACTCCAACACACTCAGAGAAGCGGAGGTCACCCGGAAGCCACGCCTCCAAGCGGAAGAGACCCCAAAACCCTCCCATGGTCCTCATGGGAAAGCTCATGAGCGTTTGGGGCGGTGCCTGAGCCGGGGTGACATAACAGGGGCGAGGCTGGTGCTGGGGTGACATCACATGGGAGGGGCCACACCTCAACCAACACCCGGGGCTGCAGTGGGTGACAGAGCCCGGGATTCAAACCTGGGAATGGCTCTCAGAGTTCTGCGGGGCGGGGCCGTGACGTCACCGAGTGTTTTGTCCCTGGCCACACCCACATCCGAGATTCTACTCACCGGCCAGGTCTCTGGCTCTGAGTGAGGGCCCTGGGGAGGGAGTGGGGAGGGGTCAGCAGGGAGCACTGAGCCCTGAGCCCTGAGCAGTGACCCCGCCCCGCCCCGCCTCGCCCCGCCCACCTCGCTGATCTCGAACCCACAGGAGGCAGGTGTCTGCCATTGCACTCTGCCCGCAGGGTTGGCAGGGTCAGGACCTCTGCGAGGCGGGGCAGGGTGAAAAGGGGCGGGGCGGGGAAGGCTAAGAGGGGTCAGGGCAGGGGGGAAGTGACAGGGCACAGGGGGCTAAGTGAGCCACGCCCATGCTCAGTGCCACGCCCACAATGTCACTGCCAGACTCCTCTGCGGGGCCCCGCCCCTTATGAAGGCCACACCCCAATGCATAACCCAGCCCCACCCCTGACCCACACCCTGTCTCTGAGGCCCCACCTCTCCCAACTGGCCCAGCACTTCTGCCAAGGCTCCGCCCAACTCACCAACTGACTCCGCCCCTACCTTGACCCCGCCCCAGCCCCTCACCGGCTGCCTACAGTTCCATGGCGGCATTGCTGCAGGACACGGGCCCCGCCCGCTGCTCCCATCATCAGCATGGGCAGTGCCACACCCACAGCATCCTGCGGGCAGCCCAGCCGGGCCCCGCCCATGCCCGTGACGTCATAGGTTACCGAGGTGTCAGGGGTCAGCACCTGACTCAGGGAACAGGATCCAGGCAGGCATGGTGCCCAGCTAGGAAGACGCTGGTGTTGGTCACGTGACACAGACAAGAAGTGAGTTACCCCATGACCCTCGTGACCCCGCGGCGACCCCGCTCACCCACACTGGGCCCGAGCGGGGAGGGTGCCTAAGGAGCCGTTGGTGGTGACATCACCAGGACCCTTGATTGATACCTGGGAGCCTTCCCGCCAGCCCCGCCACCTTCCATACAGAATATGTCATTCAACCCAGGCTCCGCCCATGGGGGCGGGGACGCGTACAGAGGTGACATCACCGTCCCCGCCCAGCCCACAAACACTGATGTTCCTGCCTGCACCCAGTCGCCGTCAATCACCGCCGGCTCCGCCCACAGAGGGTGGGGACACGGGCGGTGATGTAACCTTTGGAGCCCCGCCCCCTCCAGATCTTGGCCCGGCAGCCATCAATCACCCCCGGCGCGTGATGTAATCCAGCCACCCTGAGGGGTCCGCCCACCGCCGCCTCAGGTAGCTGCCAGCGAAACGGACCTTAGGAGTTGGCCACGCCCCCTGAGGGATATCGTGGAGTCCCGGCCGCCCAGTCCCACCCCGGGCTCTGAGGCCACGCCCAGTCTCCTCCCAAGGCCCAGCCCCTCGCCTCCGAGGCTCCTCCCCGTGACTCTAGGCCCCGCCCTGCACCACGATGACCCGCCCAGTGCAACCAAAGCCCAGCTCCAAACCTCGATGTCCCCAGCCTCGCGCATCCAAGATCCTGCCCCCGAGGCCCCGCCCCTCACCCGGCTCGGCTCCCGTGGCATTGGCGGCTGCGTCCTGTGGGCTGCTGTGCCACGCCCACCCCATTTATACTATTATGGGTTATGCAACTTCCTGCGGGGCCGGGGGACTTGCCGGGTGGAAGGGGTGAAGTCAGCGGCCAGGGAGCCGCGGCCAGGGGCGGGGCCGGGTGTCCATTTGCGGCCGCCTGGGAGGGACTTCCTGCAGGCTCATGGCAATCAGATGGAAAGAGGGAGGGACTTCTGTGGCCAGCAGGAGGCGGGAATCTCCGAGGGGCTTCGGCTTTTCCGTCAATCAGTCGCGGAAGGGTGGGACTTCCGCGTCTCCCCCGTCCGTCAAAGGGGAGCAGGCGGGACTTCCGGTATCGGAAACTGAGGCGGGAATCCCTGAGGGCCTTTGGTTTCCTGGTGATCGGCGGCGCCCGTCAAAAGGGAAGCGGGCGGGAATTCCGGGACCAGAGACCCAGGCAAATGAGACCGAAGGCCCGGTTCCCCTCATGAATATGCAAATGAGAGCCCAGTCCCGCTTTCCTTGGCCGCTCAGTAATATGCAAATGAGTATCAATATGGTTTTCCTCCCCCTCCACACACTTTGTCACTTCCTCCTGACAGGGAATGGGGCGGGGCCGGTCAGGAAGTGGGCTGTGGTGGGATGGGGGTCAGGTGACTGTGGGGCGTGGGGACGTCAGGTGATGGCGGCAATGACATCATGGCTGTTCTTACCGCTGTCGCCGTGGCTGTGGTTGTTTTCGTCACTGTTATTATTATTACTGCTCTGGCTGCCTCTATCTTGTTTGTGTTCCCTGTGCTCGCCATACCGGCCCCGCTCCCGCAATGGGACCATCCTGTGACCCCGCCCGGGCCACGCCCCACGAGAATCCACAGAGGAAAACGCTGGTTTTCTCCTGTTATTTATTTTATGTAAATCTGGCCCGGGACCCAAGATGCAGGGGGCGGAGTCATATGGACATGGGCGGGGCCAGAGTTGCTGAGGGCGGAGTCACAGAGACATGGGCAGAGCCGGGGAGAGAGGGTGTTGTCACAGGACCGGGGCGAGTCCAGACATGCAGGGGGAGGAGTCACAGGGCCTTTAAGGGAGAGGCCAGAGACAGTGGGGAGGAGTCCAGGGTTAGGGGGCGGGGCCACGGACACAGGAGACAGGGAGCAGTGGGGCCACAGTCATAGGGGGCGGAGTCACAGGGAGGCCACCAAGGGCACAGGGGCGGGGTTATGGGGCGGGGCCGGGGAGGCAGAGCCTGTCCTTACTTCAGCCTCACTAATTCATCCCAGGTCATTCATTCGTTCACTTCCAGATCCTCCCCCAGCTCCATCTACGCAGCGCAACCCCTACTGTTATTAGTGTTACTATTGTTGTTAATTCTTGTTATTGTTATTTGTTATTATTATTGATTATTTCATTATTATTGTTATTATTAATTATTGTTAAGTTTTTACTAATTATTATTGTTTTGTTATTCATTATTATTATTGTTATTGTTTCATTTTGGTTGTTATTTTATTATTTTTGGTATTATTATTATTTTATCATTAATTGTTATTTCTGTTATTATTATTTTATTATGATTATTATTTCATTATTATTTGCATTATTATCGTCATTATTTTATTATTGTTTTTTATTTGTGTCATTTGTGTTTTTATTAGATTTTATTGATTGTCTTATTGTTTTTGCTATTATTTTATTATCACACACACAGACGCCTGCACACACACGCGTGAGTCACACACAGCACACACAGCGTTTGCACACACACGCGTGATTCACACATGGCAGGGATGCCCATGTCATCCATGATTACACACACAGACATCTGCACACACACACACACGTGATTCACACACAGCACACATGGCAAGTATGTATGTATGTATGTATGCATGTCTGACTGTGTGTAGATTATGTAGCATGAGTATGTATGTATGCATGTGTGTATGCTGACTGTGTTTCTTATCATGGCCGGGGAGTCCCGGAGATGGTGTCAGAGTCCCTAACACGTGAGTTACACGCAGCAGTGAGCTTCTCTGTACACGAAGAATGGAAGCTGTATGCGTGTCACAGCCCTCGACACGTGAGTTACACACAGAAGTGAGCCTCTCTAGACACGTGAGTTACACGCAGTTTTCTACTTTTTGTTTGTTTGTTTGATTTTCTGAGACACGGTTTCTCTGTGTGACAGCTCTGCTCGTACCACAACTCACTCAGGAGACCGTGCTGGCATCGAGCTCACAGAGATCTGCCTGCCTGTGACTCCCATGTGCCGGGATTAAACACGTGCACCACCATCGCCTGGCATGTTTTCTATTGTTGATTATGTTTGCTGTCCAAGGCAGCATGGTCAGGGTCAGGCACCAGATGCTGATTAGAAAGGAGAATTCTGCTCCATTGAAGAGAATGAGCATCAGGCAGCGATGAGCTCCCTAACTGTTTACACACCAAAACCGGAAGGCGATCATCCACATATGTACAACCCACAAAAAATGATGGAGCTGAGCCGGGCGTGGGATGTGCACATGCTTGCATTTAATCCCAGCACTCAGGAGGCAGAGGCAAGCAGATCTCGGTGAGTTTGAGGCCAGCCTGGTCTACAGAGCGAGTTCCAGCACAGCCTCCAAAGCCACAGAGAAAACCTGTCTTGGGGAAAAAACAAAAACATAAAAGAAAACAACATGTAACTGGTCGTGCCCATTTATTTCAATCTACTTGTTCACCCACTCATACCAAGGAAGCAGTTGGAAGAGATTTGGCAAGGGATGGAATCAAAAGATAAAAGCAGAAATTGGTGTAATACATTCTAGTTATCAGTTTGCAGAAATAACTTTTAAATAAAAAGATGCACTAGAGAGATGGCTCAGCAATTCAGAGCACTTGGTGTTGTTACAGAGGACCCGGGTTCCATTTCCAGAATGCATGCCAGTTAACCATTTGCTGTAACTCCAGTCCCAGGCATCTCCTGCCTTCTTCCTGCCTCTGTAAGTACTGTGCACAGACAGATGTGGGGAAAACACCCATATAATTAAATTTTTAACAAGTTAGAAAAGGAAGGGAATGGAATTTTCTACAGGGGTGTGACAGCCCCGAGACAGACAGCAGCCAGGGCCACTTACAATGAACTCCTTATGGTGCTGCATGGAAGCAGCTGTGACGTTCTCCTGGGTCAGCCTGCTCAGAGGCAAAAGCAGCTTTGTTCTGAGGTTAACAGAGATCATCACAACCATTAATCTAAGAGCATAGTACAAAGTGCTGTTACCTGACTTTTCCCTGAAGTTTTCTGCATTTTTGTCATCTATCTTTTCTAACTGTGAGAATCGTGTCACTGATAGTTAATTTTTAGATCAACCATCAAGATTGATGGGTAGCATAGGATCTAAAACATTTTGTCATATAATTTATTTTCAGCTAAGATATTGTGGTTCAAGATGAACTTGCAATTTTTTCTATCATTTTTGATTTATATATGTCCCAGCATGACTTTGAGGTAATAATATCCCTAAATGTCTTTCATTCTACATTATGATCACATTCAGAAGTAAATTTGATAATTGAGCACACTTAGGAATAGGCAGAAACCTGAATGAATGTGTCTAGGCTCATTAAGCAAAATCCCCATGCTTTCTTTGCTTAGGAAAAGAGTGGTTTTTGAACTATCTCCCATACACTCCAAGCTTCCTGAAGGTAAGAGTTCTTTCTCCTTTATTCTGCCTTGGCTGTTGGGATGACCCTTGCTGGTAGTCAAACTTACCTCTGGAATTAACTAAAACCCAAACAGTTGGGTCACCTGTGAAGGATTTTTCTTGAAGGTTTTGAAATTAAAGATGTGTTTTAAATATGGATAATATGAATTAATAAGTGTCACCTTTACCTGATTGGCAGCAGTGAATATCTTTAACCCCAGCACTCAGGAGGCAGAGGCATTTGGATTTTCTGAATTTGAGGCCAGCCTGGTTTGCAAAATGAGTTCCAGGGCTACAGAGACAAACCCTGTCTCTAAAACAGCATAAAACAATCAAACAAAGAAAAAGATCCACCTTTACTCTGGACCACACCTTCGGGTAGCAGCTGACATACATAAAGGATGTTGAAGAAGGAAGCTCTCTGCCTGCTTATTCTACCTCTAGCTGCCATCACTAGCATTACAGCCTATTTCTTTGGAATTTTGCTGTATACCAAAGAGCAGCTGAGACATCCAGCACCATGGGTTGAACAAATCCTGGACTTTTCAAATTTCCATTGATAGGCAGCCATTATTGGACTACTTGGATGACACCTTATGACACATTCTCCATTCTAATAAATCCACATTCTACATACATAGAGAGACTCATTCTACCAGTCCTGCTCATGTAGAGAACCTAGAATAATCCAGCTGTTTTTTTGTTTCTTACCTGTTCACAGAGGAAAATGTGCTGGCTAACAATAGTGATCATGACCATGTTCTCCCTAGCTCCATTATTCTCTAAGTGTTCAGTTTTCCATGAAGACTCCTCTTTAGGGGATGGTGAGATGGCTCAGTGGTTAAGAGCACTGGCTGCTCTTCCAGAGAACCTAGGTTCAAGTCCCAGTACCCACATGGCAACTCACAACTGTCTATGACTCCAATTCCAGGGGATCTGACACCTTCTTATAGACATACATGCAAACAAAACACCAGTGCACATAAACTAAGAGTCATTTACAAATGGATAAAGAAAGATAACTCTTTATTCATTTGCCAAGAGTTTTCTCTGAATCTCTGGCTCTTAAAGCAATGGAGCCATCTTCCAGCCTTTTAATTGAAGAAAAACCTATCTTCTTGTGAAAGACCACAGAATGGGATGTATGGTTTAGCAACCTTAATTGCAGAAGGGCTGTAAACCCACAAAAGGCCAATTCTGGGCTGCTGACCACCTGTGAAGAACTGACCAGGGCGTCAGAGATGGGCAAACAAGATTTGTGGGAAACAAGGAGATGATAACCACCATTTACTTAGGGAGAGATGATTAACTCATACCAAGGTTTGAGGAATTTACAACGTGTAGGTCAGGAAGACATCTACTTCCCCTAGTCAGTAGTCATGTACCCGCGCCTCCCCCTTCCCCCCTCCCCATCACAAGATAGGGACCCCTCCCAAAGGCTTGTGGTTTTTGTCTTTAAAAGCTGATTGTAACTGAACCTCGGGGCCAATCGGTCTAAAAGCTGACCGAGAGGCCCATCTGCAGATGCCTAATTAAAGCCTCTTGCATGTTGCATCAATTGGCGTGTGGACTCTTGATTCTTGGGGTGACGAATCCAGCTTGGGGGCCCCTCCTCAATTCGGGGTACCATAACACTTGTTTGACATCTGGTTCCTGCTTTTCTTCACCAGTTGTCTGAAGTCCCAGTGACAACCAGGAAAAAAGTACATTTAGTTCATCTGACCAAAGTGCGAAACTACAGAACAAACATCTACTTGTTTTTGTCTTGAAATCTCTCTTTAGTTGTTAATATTCTGGGCACCCTTCTACCTGTGGGACAGGGAATAATCACTCAACCACACTGACTAGTGGCCTGTGCAAGATGTCTATCCACATTGTGTCCAGGAGGAGGAAGTGAGTGCAGGAAGACAGCAGGGTCTGCTATTGGAGCCCGGGCCAAATGCATCTATAGAAATGCAGATCTCTGCTGATCTAGAAAAGGTCTTTTTCTGGGGTGGAAAGCAGGATAAGGAATCATTATTCTGCATCCTTAAGGACAGTGTAACACGATAAGAGGTGTTCCTGTCACTCAGGCCTCACTAGCCAACTAGCCCCTAGGCGACTTGCCAGTCAGGGCCCTTCTGGGAGTCAGTTTCAGGCTTGTCTTTGAAGAGGAACATGAGTCGTTTTTTGTGTGCTGTGCTGAGAGTACTGCACCAGGAAGCTGAGTGGAGAGCATGGGTGAGCTTGGTGACCACAGCATGGTGAGTGATGGGTAGCTATCACCAGATGGGAGACACAGATGGTGAGGTGCAGGAGCCGGTTTGGTGCATCCTCCACAGACCTGAGTGGGAACCTGCAGCCAGATTCCCTGACCTATGAGGTTCCATGTGGTCCTTGCAACTCCCTGACCCCAGATGCAGGCCTCTGAGTAACTTTGCTTTGTGGGCTGAGTCTGCTCAGAGAATTGGGAACAGCAAGCTGTGTGTAGAAACATCTATGCAGTCAGCATCAACATGCTTTTGGTGCATCCATGGAAAGGTTGCCAAGCTTGGAGAGGCCTTGTTTTCTTTTATCTTCTAGACATTTGCATTTTACCTTTATGCATAAACATCCAATATTGTGGTTATTGTAAAAGGAATCACATGTGTTTGGTTGCCTTGATGTAGAAGAGTAGAATTGTTGGTATAAAGGATTTGCTGATGCTTAGTAAATAAATAGTAAGTCTCATGAAGTAGAATTTCACTGAGGGGGGACTGCCTCTAAGACACCCAAAAGATAAGTGTATGCTAACCAGGCCTGTTAGAAATTAGGATGCACTGGGTGGTGGTGGCACATGCTTTTAATCCCAGCACTCAGGAGGCAGAGACAGGCAGATCTCTGTGAGTTCAAGACCAGCCTGGTCTACAGAGCAAGTTCCAAGATAGCCTCCAAAACCACAGAGAAACCCTATCTTGGAAAAACCAGAGAGAGAGAGAGAGAGAGAGAGAGAGAGACAGAGAGAGAGAGAGAGAGAGAGAGAGAGAGAGAGAGAGATTAGGATGCTAGGATACATATTTGTTCATTAGGATTGTGACATTTGGCTCTAAACCATTACAAAGAAGCCTCTGATTTACAACCAGTCACAAGTCTCATCCCCATATCAAAGAACAGGCCTTTAACAAGCTGCTCAAGGAGACATTACAGGGTCACAACAACCTTAAGGCCTGGTGAGCCATAAAGTTACAATTTTCTTCATGAGAAAAGCATAGTTCTGCCAGATGGGCAACAGGATACCAGGTGACAACTATATTTTTTGGGGGGGGTTAGAGTGCTGGGATTAAAGGCATGAACCACCACTGCCCAGCAAGGTGACAACTATTTGAAAAGTAAATCATGATCATGTTAAGGCCCTACCTAATCAGGCAGGGCTTTCATTTAGGCCCTCAGGCAGGGAGGAGGAACATTCTTAGGATAACTGGTAACAGCCTGGAGTGTAGGTCTTGGGAGGGTTCCCTATGGGCCTGGTGTATTGACAATAAAGCAGAGCTCTTTATCTTAAACAGGGATTTTGCCTGGGAGAGCTGGTAATGGTCTGGGGCCAGGGCTTTGTGGAGTGTTTGATTCAGATCTGAGACCCATTTCTCAATATATGGAGATACAGTTATCATTCCCAAGGTTACTGTGGGTTAATCAGTAATGTTCTCTTTTTTGTTTTTTTTCTTTTTGATTTTTTGAGAGGGCTTCTCTGTGGCTTTGGAGCCTGTCCTGGAACTCGCTCTTGTAGACTAGTATGGTCTTGAACTCACAGAGATCTGCCTGCCTCTGCCTCCCGAGTGCTGGGATGAAAGTTTTACACCCCAATGCCCTGCAAGTAATGTTCTTGAGATACCCCATGTTCCCCTTGTGTAGCGTCATTGGAGTAGCCACCTCCTGAATTTGTCCCCTCTTATGATGCTTCCTAATATTTCATAGACTTTTCCTATTCCTTCCATTCACCCCTGGTGAGTAGCATACAAGATGCTATTCTTCTTAAGAAGGTCAAATCCCACTGGGCATTGGTGGTGCATACCTTTAATCCCAGCCCTTGGGAGACAGAGGCAGGCAGATCTCTGTGAGTTTAAGTCCAGGTCACTGGTGTACTTAGGAATTATTCTAGGATGGACCTTTGCTGTGTAATCCCCTCAGATGACTGAATGGTGAGACCTACAAGTTGCCTGACTGTATTTAATTTGTTCAAAGTGTAACCTGGAGCATGAACCTAAAAGACACTTAAGGATGATGGCATATGTGGAATGCAAGTGTGTCTAAGGTGGCTTCTCTGAGCATTAGGGAGAGATGGATGCATGCCATCATTAAAGAGATTTTTCTTTATTAACCTCCCAAGTGTGTGAAGTGATTTCTCCCTGGGAATGCATAGTAATTAGAGGACAGCTGCATTTCCATCATGTTAGAAAAATAATGTTTCTGAGACAAACTCTTATGTTGAGTTAGGTGGCTTTGATTCCAGTCTGTTGCTCTCCAGGGCAATGGTCTTCATGTCTCTAAATGACACCTCCAAAATTCTTAAATTAAAGGACTGTGCCACCTCAGAGATTGAAAATAGTCCATTTGAGTCATGGAGTCAGCTATCCAAAGCAGTCACAGGAAAAGGATTTGCATGGGGAGCATTGCTTCTGCCTTCAGACCAAAACAGATTGTAGTATACACTGCAGGGGAAACAGGGCAGGCAATCATGGCCATAACTATTATGAAAAAGGGCCTGACTGTGGTAGGCGGAGTGATTTTGTAATTTCTAAGTGTTGGGGTACCCAAAATAGAGGAGGGGTCCCCAAGCTGGATTCGTCACCCCAAGAATCAAGAGTCCATGTGCCAATTGATGCAACATGCAAGAGGCTTTAATGAGGCATCTGCAGATCGGCCTCTAGGTCAGCTTTTAGACCGATTGGCCCCGAGGTTCAGTTACAATCAGCTTTTAAAGACAAAAACCACAAGCCTTTGGGAGGGGTCCCTATCTTGTGATGGGGGTGGGGGGAGGGTAGGTGACTACTGACCAGGGGAAGTAGATGTCTTCCTCAAATCTTGGTATGAGTTCATCATCTCTCCCTAAGTAAATGGTGGTTATCATCTCCTTGTTTCCCACAAACCTTGTTTGCCCATCTCTGACGCCCTGGTCAGTTCTTCACAGGTGGTCAGCAGCCTGGAATTGGCCTTTTGTGGGTTTACAGCCCTTCTGCAATTAAGGTTGCTAAACCATACATTCCATTCTGTGGTTTGGCCAGTTCCTGGGATGGGGTCCTTTGTTCACTTCACAAGTTCTCTAGTGGGGTACCCTCCCTGTTTAAGCTTATATTTTATTTCTATAAATTCGGGGTCTTTCACAAGCATGTTTGAAATCTTGTCATGTGAATGAACACAGACCAGTGTGGGTGTACATCTTGGAAAGGTTATCTTGAGCCAATGAATACTGAATTAGTAATTTGGTAACTAATTTAGAGCAGTGGTTCTCAACCTGTGGGGTCACAGCTCCCTTTGGGGGAATCAAATGACCTTGTCACAGGACAAGCCTAAGACCACCAGAAAACAAAAATATTTATCTTAAAATTCATAACAGCATATCTGTAGTTTTAAAGTAGCACTGAAAATAATTTTACTGTTAGGGTCACCACATCATGAGGAACTTTATTAAAGGGTCACAGCATTAGGAAGACTGAGAACCACTTGGTTTTGATCAATGTCTCCTGTAGCTCAGGCTTGCCTCACACTGTGTAATTGAGAATTGCTTTGAACACCTAATCCTGCTTCTGCTGCCTAGTCATAGGGTGACAGTCATGCAATTCATTCCAGGCTGGGCCTTGACTGGTCTCTGGGAAGGAAAAATAATGACTAAATGTATATCCTCCAAGTTCTCTAAATTTTTATTGTGAATCTACAAATGAGGTGGGAACCTGTGTAAGAATTTCCTTCAGTCACCAACTCTAAATCAGGTGTGGTCACAGCACAAAAAGGGAGCGACAAAAAGAAGGGAGAAATATTTCCTGCTGTGACAGTCATTGACATCAGCCATGTAGAGTCAGGTATTCAACTGTAGATGTTCCATAAAATCCTTACTGGCCATTTCTCAGTTTCATGTATCAGGCAATCAAGAATCTAGATAAAGAACAGAACTTATCATGAGACCAAATTCCTGTAGTTACACCATTTCAACCTAAATAGAATAACTGGATAAAATAGTGTTGTTCTGCCTAACATGACTATTTTTGCAGGTTTAAGATGATAGCCCTGAGAGAAACAGTGTGAGCAGTACTTAGTGTGCTGTAATACAAATCCTGAGTCTCTGGAACACATGGCCATAAAGTCTGTTTCAACATTTCTTTAAAGATTGTATTTATTTATGTATTTATGTATTTATTATGTACACAGTGCTCTACCTGCATAGGCACCTGCAGGCCAGAAGAGGGCACCAGATCTCATTACAGATGGCTGTGAGCCATCAGGCAGTTGCTGGGAATTGAACTCAGGACCCTTAGAAGAGCAGCCAGGGCTCTTAACATCTGAGCCATTTCTCCAGGCACCTGTTTAAACTTTGTAACATAATTTTTTAGGGATTATATATTTACATTATTTCCATAATCCTGACCCAAGGCCTCCCATAGCCTCTTCCTTATGTTCTCATACATGGCCTCTTTTTATTTAACCACAGATCCTGTTTGGATGTGACCTGTGTTTGGATGCAGGACCTCCCAGCTATGAAGCAAAGGGTTGGCTGTGCTGGACATTGAGTATTTAATTGAATGTGCACATGCAGGACCCTGTGCCTTGGAAGAGGAACAGAAAGTGTACTGGGAGATTGAAAGATTTTACTGAACTAAGAATTTTCCAGGGTTGGAGAGATAGCTCAGCGGCTAAAGCATTGGCTGCTCTTCTCAGGGTCCTGAGTTCAATTCCTAGCAACCACATGATGGCTCACAGCCCTCTGTGATGAGACCTGGTGAACTCTTCTGGTCTGCTGGGATACATGCAGACAGACCACTATATACAAAATAAATAAAATAAATAAATAGAAAGAATTTTCTATATCAGGAAGCTGTCTGACTGTAGTGTGGAGGGCAGTTCTCGGAAGGCCTATGTGGTCTGAGTCATTCGATCCCTGCTCACCCAGTAGGATGACAGCTGATGTCCTGAATCCCAGAAGGGTCATCTTAACTAATGAGGATCTTTGGGAAGGCTGAGCCATCAGGAGCACCAGTGGGAGGTGGCTCATGTGTTCTTTCCAGGATTCTCCTCTTGCTGTGCTGTGAGGAGCTGTGAGGAAGAACAGAAGCCATGACATGGTGAGTGTGGGGGCCACTGTCCCCAGACCAGGAAGAGCAGGTTGGCTGAGCTGTCAGAATCTGGACTGCAAGCCAGGCATTGGTGGTGCATGCCTTTAATCCCAGCACTCAGAAGGCAGAGGCAGAGGCAGGTGAATCTCTGTGAGTTCCAAACCAGCCTGGTCTACAGAGCGAGTGCCAGGACAGCCTCCAAAACAATACACAGAGAAACCCTGTCTCAAAAAAACAAACCAAACAAACAAACAAACAAAAGAAGAATCTGACTGCCTGGACTGGGATGGACCATGAGCCAGATTGAAGTTCTATTGGTCCCTGTGTGGACCTGGGCAGTGGCCCTCGGCCTCTGTGCTTTGTTGAGTGTAGATTCCCTGAATGGGGGAGGCTCTGCAATCCTGGCATGGGAGACTCTGAGCTGGTGATGTCATTGTCTGTGTGCACACACAGGGGTTGCTGTTGTTGAACAGTGGGAAGACAGATTGGGAAATTGAGGGTCTGTTTTCTTTTTTCTTTTTTGGTTTTTCGAAACAGGGTTTCTCTGTGTACCTTTGGAGGCTGTCCTGGAACTCACTCTGTAGACTGGCCTAGCCTTGAACTCTCAGAGGATCTGCCTCCCTCTGACTCCTGAGTGCTGGCACTAAAGTTGTGTGCCACCACCTCTTGGTGGAAAAAAAAAACATTTGTAAGACAGGGTTTCTCTGTATTGTTTTGGAGGCTGTCCTGGAACTCACTCTGTAGACCAGGCTGGCCAAGAACTCATAGAGATCCTCCTGCCTCTGCCTCCCAAGTGCTGGGATTAAAGGTGTGTGCCACCAATGCTAGGCTGAAGATCTGGTTTCTAGAAGTTCTGGACATTACCTTCTGATGGGGGACATCCTGTGTGTGTGTTGTCTATCGGTTAACTGAGTAAAGCACTCTTGGTCAATAAGGAAGCAAAAAAACAAACAAAAGAAAAATCTGGACTGTGTGGGCTAGGATGAACCATGAGCCAGATTGAGATTCTGTTGGTCCCTGTGTTGACTTGAGCAGGGGCCCTTGGCCTCTGAGCTTTGTTGAGTGTGGATTCCCTAGTGAGAGGGAGGCTCTGCCATCCTGGGAGACTATGAGCTGGTGATATCACTGTCCGTGTGTACATACAGGGTTTGCTTTTTTGTACAGCAGGAAGACAGATTTGGAAACAGAAGGTCTGCTTTCTTTTTCTTTCTTTTTTTTTTCTAGACAGGGTTTCTCTGTATTGTTTCAGAGATTGTCCCAGAACTCTCCCTGTAGACCAGGCTGGCCTAAAACTCACAGAGATCCTCCTGTCTCTGCCTTCCCAGTGCTGGTATTAAAGGTGTGTGCCACCAACACCTGCCTGAAGATCTAGTTTCTAGAAGTTCTGGATATTATATTCCAATGGGGGACATCCTGTGTGTATATTGTCTATCAGTTAATTGAATAAAGCACTGTTGAACAATAGAGAAGCAAGACAGGTGGCACTAGGAGTCAAGGAGGACTCTGGGAAAGAGAAGCACAGGGAGTCACCATGTAGGATGTGGGAGAAGTCAAAAGTCCAGTAAGAGACTTGGAAATACTCAGATTAGCAATGATGGGCTAAATGCTTAAGCCAGAGCAAGACGGTGAGAAACCAAGCAAATAGCCAACAGCTTCATAATTAATATTGCATCCTTATTATTATTTGGGGGCTCAGACAGCTCAGTCACAGGGTCCAAGCGGCTGGTGGGAAGACAACATGTTACAACATTCCACTGTCAGGTTTGTCTTACAAATGTCAAAGACAGTTTACAAACTGAGACAGGAGGGGATGGCATCACCCTTCAGCAATAAGGGATTAGAACGCATTTTCTAATTTCTGCTACAGACAGCCACCATGGTGAGATTCAGTGAAGCTCACTCCCAGGGTACAAAGGGATTTTATGAGCTGTAGAGGTGTTTCAGGTTAGCATAGTATTTTACATGTGAATAGGGAGGATGCCTTGTTCCAGGCCTGTTCTTTGATATCGGGATGGGCCTCATGTGTGGTTGTAAATCAGGGGTGGCTCATTTGTAATAGTTTGGCGGTAATTGTTCTGGACTCTGCTTTCCACACCAGACAAAGACCATTTCTATATCAGCAGAGATATGCATTTCTATAGCACTTGCTATAGATAAATCCAACAGTGTTATTCACTGTTCTCTATGTGAACAGGAATGGTGGCATTAACCTCTCCATGTATGTAGAAAGTGGATTTATTAGCATGTATCACAGGCTCTGGCACAGGTAGTTCAACAATGGCTGCCTACCAATGGAAATTTGAAGAGTCCAGTAGTTCTTTAGTTCATCAGGCTGGATGTCTCATCTCGTCTTCATTGTGTACCAAAATTCCAAAGACATAGGCTCTAATGCTAGTAAAGGAATGAACTTGGTAGACAGAGCTAGGGTAAGCAGCCAAAGAGAGAGAGCTTCCTCCTTCAATATCCTTTATATATGCAGGCTACCGCCAAATGGTGTGATCCATACTAAAGGTATATCTTATTCTTTCCTTATGTGTTTTGTTTTATTGGTTTTTGTTTTTGTTTTGTGTGTGTGTGTGTGTGTGTGTGTGTGTGTGTGTGTGTGTGTGTGCATTTTCTAGACAGGGTTTGTTTGTGTAGAACTGGAACTCATTCTGTAGATCTGGCTGGCTACAAACTCTGAAAATCTGACTGCCTCTGGCTCTTGAGTGCTGGGGTTATACAAGCACTGCCAACAAGCATTAAGCTGGAACTCATCAACTTTTTCAATGCAGGGTTTCTCTGTGTGGCTTTGACTGTCCTGGAACTCATTCGGCCAGCCTGTCCTGGAGCTCACAAAGATCTGCCTGCCTCTGCAGGTGATGGAGAAGTGAGGTTGGTCTGCAATGTTGAAATGCTGGAACTTTGTCAAGCAGCAATGGTCACCATGTGGTCCCTGCCATTATTTCATAACATAGCTTCATGTGCTGTGGATATGAATATAAGTAATTATTATTTGGCATTCCCTGCTTCTTCATGCCCCCATTATTTTCCCATGGGACACTTCAACTTGAAGTCCTCCCTTCAAATGTGATTGTTATAATGTCATGGCAATGTGATTTATTAAAAACAAATAGTTTCTCTTATATGTGTGTGTGTGAAATGTGATTACAAGTTTTTAGACCATGACAGTTATGTAGAGACCAGAAATCAGCATTGTGGGGTCTACTTTTGGCCTACAACTAGTGAATCAGTATACCTGTAAAATTTTAATTTCCCTGTGAATCTCATTGTGGGAAAAGACTTGGGTCTTCCAAGTGAGAATGCCTCTATGGAAGAAACATTTACTTCATATCTGACCACCTTACAGGATAGACAGGAACTGACAACGTGGGAGTGTTTTAAAGATGGGGAAAACTCATTATTTTTCTTCATTATATAATTTAGCTTTGCATATAATGACCTTCTATCTAAGCCTGTTAGGACCCCAGGGATGGATTATTTACCCTATATTTTCTTTATAGCTCCAAATTAGTCAAACTGAATAAATATGTTTTAATTTTTCATTAATTTTGTCATTTTCCCTTCTGTAATATTTTTTTCTCTTCTTTTTAAGAACAGTATTTCTATGACTCCCTGTCTGGCCTAGAATTCACACTTAAGACTAGGCTGTTTTACAAAATTAGAGAGATCTGTCCATCTTGACAGAAAATGTCTTACCACATTGATAACATTCATAGTGTTTCTTTCCAGTGTGTGCTCTTTTATGAGCTATGAGATTGATATGTTGTGAAAAAGCCTTACCACATTGATTATATTCATAAGGTTTCCCTCCTATATGTTTGCTTATGTCTTTTAAGCTCACTACAAGTTGCAAAAGCTTTACCACATTGATTAAATTTGTAAGGTCTCTCTCCAGTATGTCTTCTTGTATGTATTTGGAGAGTACTGACATGTGCAAAAGGTTTCATAGTTTGTGTTCTTTTATGTCTTTGAAGCTCACCATGACTTTCAAACACATCATCACACTGATTACATTCATGGGTTTTCTCTCCTGTATGTGTTCTTTTATGGAGACAGAGATAGCTGTGACATGCAAAGACTTCACCATACTGAAGACTTTCATATGGTTTCTTTCCAGTATGATTTTTCTTATGCTTTGAAGATGCCTATAACACACAATGTTTACTAGCACTTTGAGTGTATTCACAGGGTTCTGTCCCATATGACTTTTAAAACATTTACCATATGTATTATAATGATGAAACTTAGTTTCTTTATAAATTGATTTGATGATTTGGCCTAATTGAAAAGAGGAATGAGACCTTAAGTTTTAGATTCATGATGCTTCCCTTCATGAGGGGTTGTTTTATGGCTTAGCAGATACCTGTGAGAGTAAGCGCCTTTCTTTCATGGCCCATATTTATGGCTTTTTAATGAGATTTCTCACATATTTGAAAAGAACTGGAGGAACTCAGAGCTTTGCCATACATATGCATTCATAAATTTCCCTATAGTGTGGGTCATAGTACACTGGCAAAATATACCATGACAAATGGAAGTATTCATACAATGAAATTCTCATAAGGGTTTTCCCTAGTATAAGTTTGTTGATGTCTTTCTAATGATGCTGTAAAACCAACTAATTGTAAACTTGTATCATCTTCAACAAATTTACTGAAAGTGGGGACTATTAAAGAAATATCTTTTGGCCGGGCGTTGGTGGCGCACGCCTTTAATCCCAGCACTCGGGAGGCAGAGGCAGGCAGATCTCTGTGAGTTCAAGGCCAGCCTGGTCTACTGAGCGAGTTCCAGGACAGCCTCCAAAGCCACAGAGAAACCCTGTCTCGAAAAACCAAAAAAAATATCTTTCATATCTCCTGAGAGCCAGAAAGAGAGAAAGCAAGAGAGAGAGAGAAAGAGAGGTACATTGCTTCTTTCCACATTCTAGGTTAACATGGCTTGTATGTATAGTGACATAGATATCCTCATTTTACTTAGTTTTTTTGTGACAAGATTTCTCTGTGTAGCTTTGGAGCCTCTCCTGGAATTAACTTGGTAGACCATGTTGGCATCCAACTCACAGACATCCACCTGCCCCTGCCTACTGAGTCATGGACTAAAGATGTGCCCTGCCACCGCCCAACTCTATATGATATTTTCATTAAAGGAAGAATAACAAATAAAACCTTTCCACATTGCATTCACACATTTTGACTTTCTTTTACTCAGATGTATTCTTTGGGTGTTTTAACCTTCTTGACTCACATAAACTGTCCCTTTCAATGACACAGAAATGACCATTCCACAATATTTTAGGTCCCTGACAAGACAGCAACTTGCCAGTAGAAGCCTGTCTCCTTGGTAAGCTCATGGAATTTTCTGAAGCCTGGGTTTTCTCATTCTCCAAGCTCTGCATGCCCAGTGTGGCCTGCTCATGCTCCAACTTCAGCTTTTTATAGAAAGAATTTGAACTGTGATAAGGCCTGGAACAACCACCATAAACTCCATGAGTACAGGCCTCCAAGGAACACAAAAAATATCACCACATTTTCTTTTCTGTGTAAAATAAAAAAGGTTACAAGTGATATAAGAAAAAGTATATACAATAAGTATAGTAACTATATACAATATTCAAGGCAATAAATGCATCGACAATGTCTAGCCCATCAGCATTTGACTAGCTCAGAAAAAAAATACTCCCCTCTCTTTCCTATTTTGCTTAGTCCAAAAGGTTGTACCTAATTGACTTCCTATTCTAACTAGAATTGTCAAAAGTATCATGTTGTTCTCTCAACCTTATACACTTTACATTTCTTAAGTGAATTTTTGGTCTGAATGTGATATCAAGAAGGAAATAATATTACCTGAGTAAGCAGGAAGTGTAAGCAACAGACTACCAAAAATTGTGAGAAATGACCAAAACTGCTGGCTGCCTGGAGTGTCATCTAAGGGTCCTCTGTAACATAGGATCATTCATCTTTGGCCTACCAGCCTAGCATATATGACAGACTTTTCTTTGAGGCAGTGTTTTTGAAGGACTGTCCCACCTTGTCTAAAGAAGGTTGACATTCACTCTCTATTGTGTCCTGCTGGCCCAATTTGGATAACACAATGTCAGCAGTTGAGGCAAGAACACTTTCTTGCCCAGTGGCTTACTTTTGCTATAAAGAAAATAAAGCACATGTGGAGTTTCTTTAATGCCCATCATCTGCTCTGACATAGATTGGTGCTGCCAGGATCAGATGTGTCCCATTTTCAGTAAAACAACAACAAAACAAACCGTGTAGTCAGGCAGTAGTGGTGTACAAACATAACTCTTAGAAATCCATCAAGTTAGGATGCTACTGGAATAAGATTTCTCCATTTAGAAGGTGATGCTAAATTTCATTCAGGACTTTACATTTATTTATTTTATGTGCATTGATACTTTTTTCCTGCATGTATAGCACTGTGTGGTATCAGGTCCCCTAGAACTGTAGCTACAGACAGTTGTGAGCCACCGTGTGGGTGCTGAGAATTGAATCTAGGTCCTCTGGAAGAGCAGCCAATGTTCTTAGCTGCTGCAACATCTCTCCAGCCCCATCATTCAGTCCTTTAGCTACAATTGTAACTGGTAGCTTTACAACTGGAGACAGAGTTTACTTTCTCTTTCCTTGGTGATTGGACCTTTGATGATGGCTTTTCCTTTTTAAACTTTAATAAGTTTCCAAAATGAATGCCTGTAAGATTAAATTAATAAACAAGTAGTTTTACACTAAGTAACAACTATCTATCAACTTGACAAACAAGTAGCCAAATTTAGCCATGTATCTAATGACTCTTATTATTTTAGAAATTTTTCATCAGAAACAACACCCAACCCTATGATTCACTGTCTCCCTTATTCTTTAGCTTTATGTAATAGAAAATGATAGTTTCTGCAAATTTATGTATTGTGATATTAAAGTATTTGGTAAGTGTATTCTGATGTGTAGTTAGAGTATAAATTCAAAATTAGTACAGAAATTTATTTGACTAATCCCACAGTATTAGTCAGGTTTCTCTAGAGTCAAAGAAATTAAGAATAGAATCTCTTTCTACATCTATCTATCTATCTATCTATCATCTATCTGTCATCTATCTATATCTATCAGCTATCATCTATCTTTATCCATCTATCATTTATCTATATCTGTCTCTGTCTACCATCTGTCCATCTATATCTATCATCTCTCATCTGTCATTGATCTAACTCTATCTGTCTATCATCTATCTATCCATCTATCTGTATATCTATCTCTATCTATCTGTATCTGTCTGTCTATATCTGCCTATGTCTATATCTATCTATCAATATCTATCTATCATCTATTTATCTCTATCTATCATCTATCTATATCTGTCTGTATTTACCTATGTCTATCATCTATCTATCAATATCTATTTATCTCTATCATCTATCTATCTGCATCTATCTATCTATATATCTTTATAATCTATCTACAACCTATCATCTATCTTTCTATATCTACCTATGTCTACCTGTCTATCTAATTATCTATCTATATCTCTTATCTATCTGTTTATCATCTATCTATCATCTATCCTCAATCTAGCTATCTATCTACCATCTGTCTGTCTGTCTATCTATCTATCTATCTATTTACATAAGTGTATATGGGGATTTATTGGAATGCCTTGTAGGCTGCAGTCCAAAAATGGCAAGCAGTGAATGGAAAGTTGAAGAATCTAGAGTTGCTCAGTCCCACAATCTTTGTGTCTCAGATTTTTATTTTTTTAAATGATGAAATCCCAAAAAAGTAGGCTTCAATGCCTGTGAAGGAATGGATGTGCTGACAAGGAGTGGGAAAGCTAACAGTGAACTAACACACTACCTTCTTCTTCTTTGTCCTTCCAGCATAAGGTGTGACTTAGATTAAAGGTGATCCTTACTGACTCAAGGTCTGGATTAAGGGGGAGTGTCACCCATCCTCAGGATCTGCATTAAAAGCATGTTATCTTCTTGCATCAAGGTTCAGATCATAACTCTTCCTTACATTTCTGAATTATATTCATACCAGATATAGTCAAGTCAACAACCAAGAATAGCCATCACAATCCACACCTTGTCAACTTGAAACACAATCATATCAACTTACGTCATGATTAATTTCCAAATGAGAAACAATATCCAGGTCATAATTATGCCTAAGCATAATATAACTATCCCACATACAATTGCAAATGTATTATATATTTAGAATAGTGGCCAAGTGTGTTGGGGGACCAAATGTACATCTGATGGCCATTGATATTCTCCAAATTTAAGTTACCACATATAGTGAGGAAATTGAAAGAAAATACTGTTGCAATTTAAGAATGTATCATGTGAGAGAAAGATGCCATGTGATTTTTATTGAGGTAAAGGAATGGGAAAAGGGGGTAAGGGGAGAGGGAGACTGGCCTCTGGGGATAGGAAATGTAGAAGAGAAGAGAGAGACAAAGAAAGAGAGAGGGGAAACAGAGAGAGAGAAAGAGAAAGACAGAGAATAGAGAGAGAGAGAGAGAGAGAGAGAGAGAGAGAGAGAGAGAGAGAGAGAGAGAGAGAGAGAGAAAGCAGACATAGGGAGCAGACAGGGGGAGAGAGAATTGGAGAGGTACAAGGTGGTCAGGTCCCTTTTATTTTATTGTATTGTTATTATATTTTTTTAAAGTTTTTTATTTAAATTAGAAAAAAGTCAGCTTCATATGTCAATCCCAGGTCCCTCTCCCTACCCTCCTCCCCTGCTCCCACCAGCCCCTGATCCCATCTTCCCTCTGCTCCCAGGGAGGGTGAGGCACTCCATGGGGGATCCCCAAAGTCTGTCATATCAACGGGGGCAGGACCCAGGACCTCTCGCATGCGTCCAGGTTGGAGCACATCCCTCCTGGTGGAGTGGGCTCCCAGAGTCCATTTGTACACCAGGGATAAATACTGATCCACTAACACAGGCACCATTCATGGCCGAGGAGTTAGGGCCCTGTTAAAAGGTAACATAGTGGATGTGCACAGGTGGTGCTCTTAGTGGCTGCAGCTGAGGTCATATCCTGTCAGAATTCCAAGGACAAGCCCGTACAGATGCCTGAATGCTAAAACATACAGATATCTGTACGAATACATCATTCACAAAATACAACATTAGCACTCACATCAGTTATAATTCTCATTTCTGCAACAGGTCATGTGGCCTTAGTTGGAATTTAGAGCTACCTTCCTCTACTCCCCATTCTGTATTTTTTCCACCCTCTGCAAGCACCTCAGCAGGTCCTGGGTCATCCCCTAAACTCCAGTCCTTCAGGGCCCTGGTCCCAGCAATTGTTAACTCAGGTATTTACCACCCCAATTCCCCTATTCCTTTTTTTTACTTTATAAATTATATTTAAATTAGAAACTATCTACTTTTCATATCATTCCCAGTCCCCTCTACATCCCATCCTCCCATGCCCCTCACCGAACCCTCAACCCATCCCCTGTACACTCCCCAGGGATGGTGTGGTCTTCTGTGAGGAATCATCAAAATCTGTCAAGTCACTAGGCCTTCCCAGTGTATCTAGGCTGAGAGAGTATCCCTCCATGGGGAACAAGATCCCAAATTCCATTTGTGCAGTAGTGGTAAATACTGGTTCTCACCATAAGAGTCCCCAGAAATCAGCCAGTGTTCCTAGCTCACACCTATGTTCAGGGGGCCTGGTTCTGTCCTATGCTGGTTCCCCAGCTGTTATTCTGGGGTTCATGAGTTACCCCTTGTTCAGGTCAGCTGTTTCTGTGGGTTTCTCCAGGCCGATCTTGACCCTTTGCTCATCACTCCTCCCTCTGCAACTGGATTCCAGGAGTTCAGCTCAGTGTTTAGCTGTGTCTGCTTCTGCTTCCATGGGCTACTGGGTAAAGGCTCTAGGATGGGATTTAAGGTAGTCATCAATCTCATTATCAGGGAGGGGCATTTAAGGTAGCCTCTCCAGGGCTGTTAAGATTGTTAGTTTGGGTCATTCCTGTGGATCTCTGGACATTTCCCTAGTGCCAGATTTCTCTTTAAACCTGTAATGGCTCCCTCTATTATGGTCTCTCTTTTCTTGCTCTCCTCTATTCTTCCCCTGACTCAACCTTCCTGCTCCCTCATGTCCAACTCCCCCTCCTCTTCTCCCCTTCTCTTTCTCCTACCTTCCTCTCCCCTCCCCCCAAGCTCCCAATTTGCTCAGGAGCCCTTGTCCCTTTCCTCTTCTCTAGGGGTCAAAGGCTGGCATTTTAATTACTGAGTCTGAACTAAGGTGACTCCAGGAGAGGGCCTGCCCTTGTCACCCTGAGGGCTGGGATTGGATCAGTGCCTCCAAACACCACCTGGACTCGCAGCAGCCTCTCTCCACCCACACCTCCCTGTTATGGCAGAAGGTTAACCCAAGCTGCATTCTCTGCCTCCTCAAGGAACTGATGCCTGAAATCTATAGGATGGCAGCTAAGCGAATATTTCTCCAACCCTTACCTCCCTAGTCCTGACTCATCCCTTCCCAAACCGTCCCTTTCCAGTTGGAAGAAACCAGAATTAAATGGAGGCCCCTGAACACAGGGAGTCTAGGTTGTTTAGCTGGAAACACTAGCAGCTTCTGTATCTATGCAGAGAGGTTGGAATATTTGGTTGCCCTATTACAAACCCTGCCCTCAAGATGCCAATGATGGGCCTTCACCTGCTGGCACCTCAGTCCAGACTCCACCCCTAAAAAGCACACTATTGCTGGCTCCATGCACAGAGGGTTGGGGGAGTGGGTGGTGTGGTGGTGAAAGCCCCCACCTCAGGAATCACATCTGGCATTCTGGTTTTCGGTTCCCCTGGGGTCACACAGGAATTTTTTGCTCAGATAACACCACTGTGCTGTGTCTCCTCTGCTCAACTGGTCCTGTCATTCAGGTCTCACCAGCCAATCAGAGCCTCTAGTGGACCCACTAGTCAGATGGGAGGGATCTGCTGGAGTCTACTGTGCAGTGTGTTTGGTTCTGTGTGCCTGACATAAGGAAGGTGGAGACTCTGAGGAAACTCACTCTCCCTCTCTCTCTCCTCTCTATCTGTCCTCTGTCTCTCCTCTCGCTGTCTCTCTCTCCTCCCTCTTGCCTCTCGCTCTGTCTCTCTGCTGTCTTTCCTCTCTATGTCTCTCCTCTGTCTGTCCCTCCCCTCTCACCCTCTCTGTCTCTCTCTCCTATCTGTCTGTATCTCTCCTCTCTTTCTTCCTCTCTCTCCCTTCTCCCTCTCTCTTTCTCCTCTCTCCCTCTTTGTCTCTCTCTCTATGCTCTCTCTTTCCCATTTCCTCTCTCTCTCTCTCTCTCTCTCTCTCTCTCTCTCTCTCTCTCACCCCTGTCTCCTCTCTGTCTTTCTCTCTCTTGCCCTCTCCTCTCTCTCCTGTCCATCTCTATCTCTCCCTCTCTGTCACTCTTTCTGTCTCCTCTCTCTCCCCTCTCTGTCTCTCCTGCTCTCCACTCTCTCCCTATCTCCCCCTCTCTCTACCTTCTCCCTCTCCTCCCTCTGTCTCTCTTGCAGTAATGCCTCGATGGATCTTTTTTATTATTATCTTTGTAAGTTGTTCCCCAATAAAACACCCATTAATCATTTATCTTGGGTCTAGTGAACTCATTAACACCTGTCCTTACATGAAAAAATTTTATTGAAAATGAACATGAGTATAAATTCTAAAGTCTCTACCAAATTGTTTACATGAATAGGGATTTCTCTCCTGTGACTTCTTCCCCATTACCTTATATAAAGATGTTACAAAAAGGGGAAAAATATGAATGGAGTTAGAGACATAGATGAGAAAAATTATTACAAGTTCATTGCCAAAAAATAGTTCAGGGTTTTGAAAATATTCTGTAGTGTCTGCTACAGAAAGACTCGAGGGTCTACCCTTCTTGGGAACATGCATGACCTGTCACAAACCCAAACACTGACATCACATAATTAAATTCAATCAATTCTCTAACCAAACAGATTTTCACTGGTGAATGTTTTCTCTTGCACTCACTCATTCCTGTAGCCCAGGGGTTGAAACGTTTAAAGTCTTAACAGTTTCCCCTCATCATGCATTGGTTCATGGAACAGAAATCAAGCATTTAGGATTGAATTTAGAGAAATCAAGTTATGTTTTTTATGCAATTAAAGAAAAGCATGAAAACAAAAAGGGTTACCTTATCAGTGAATGCATAGGAATTTTTTCCATATGAGTTTGCAAGTGGAAACACAACAGAGACATCAAAACTCTTGAGCAGATTGTTGACACTTGTCAGACATTTTTCCCTGCAGAATCTTATGTAACTAAATGTGTGGTCATTGAAGATCTTACCAAATCCTTAATACTAAGATTTCCTTCAGTATTAAAATTTTCAGGATCTCACAGATTATTGAGTTATGCAAAGTGAACAGCTTTACCACTCTGCTTACAATTAAGGGGTTTCTCTGCAGTGTGATTTCTTACAAAGGCTTTACCACACTAGTTTCATTCACAGGATCCATCTTGGGTATGTGTTCTTTTATGATGTTGAAGACTCCTGACATGTGAATAGGCTTTCCCACATTGATTACATTCATAGAGTTTCTCTCCAGTGTGTGTTCTTTTATGATATTTATGACCACTGGTGTGTGAAAAGGCTTTACCACATTGACTGCATTCATATGGTTTCTGTCTAGTATGTGTTATTTTATGATATTGAAGACTGCTGATATGTGAATATGCTTTACCGCATTGATTACATACATAGGGTTTCTCTCCAGTGTGTGTTCTTTCATGATATTGAAGACTCTTGACATGTGAAATCATTACATCCATAGGGTCTCTTTCCTGTATGCATTCTTTCATGTGCTTTGAAACCACTGTCATGTGAAAAGGCTTCACCACAGTGATTAAAAGCATAGGGTTTCTCACCAGTATGTGTTCTTTTATGATATTTAAGACTACAGGCTTGTGAATAGGCTTTACCACATTGATTACATACATAGGGTTTCTCTCCCGTGTGTGATCTTTTATGTCTTTGAAGATGACTCTGGCATGCAAAAGCCTTACCACACTGATTACATTCATAGGGTTTCTCTCCAACATGTGTTCTTTGATGTACTTGAAGATGACTGTTCTGTGAAAAAGCTTTACCACATTGATTGCAGTTGTAGGGTCTTTCTCCAGTGTGTGTTCTTATATGTCTTTTCAGAACACTATGACTTACAAAAGCTTTACCACAGTGATTACATGCATAGGATAACTCTCCAGTGTGTGTTCTTATATGACTTTTAAGAACACTATGCCTTATAAATGCTTTATCACAGTGATTACATGCATAGGGTTTCTCTCCAGTGTGTGTTCTTTTATGTCTTTTAAGATCACTATGACTTACAAAAGCTTTACCACAGTGATTACATTCATAAGGTTTCTCTCCAGTGTGTGTTCTTTGGTGTACTTTAAGGTGACTGAGCTGTGAAAAATTTTTACCACATTGTTTGCAGCTGTGGGGTTTGTCTTCAGTGTGTGTTCTTTTATGATATTGAAGACCACTGACATGAGAAAAATCTTTATCACATTGATTGCATTCATAGGGTTTGTCTCTAATATGTGTTGTTTCATGACTTATGAGACTGCTGTGTTGTGAAAAAGTTTTACCACATTGATTACGTTCATGGGCTGTCTCTCCAGGACCTGTTCTTTTATGGAGTTTGATACTACTGTGACATGCAAAGACTCCACCATTTTGAAGAACTTCATATGGTTTCTCTCCAGTATGAATGTTTTCATGTCTTTTAAGAGGTCTGTACCACACAAAGGTTTTAACACATTGAGTGTATTCACAGGGTTTTCTGTCCTGGATGGGTTCTTTCATTCCTGCAAAGATAATTGGCACATGTAAAAGCTTTACCACTTCCAATATACTGATGAACAGTGGTATCTACATATATTGAGTTTAAAAATTTGCCTATTTGCAAAGATGAATCAAATCTTAAGTTTTATATTCATGATGTTTCCATTCATGAGGGGTTGCTTTGTGGCTATGAAGATGCCTGTGACAGAGCATTAGAGCCTTTATTTCATGGCCTACATCTATGACATCTTATTTATATGAGATTTTTCACATATATGAGAAGAACAGGATGAACTCAGAGCTTTGGCCTACTTACTGCATTCATAAGTTTTCCTGTAATTTGAATTATGTTCAATTGGCTGAATGTACCAGGACAATTGAATGTATTCAATCATTCAAATACTCAGAGTGATTTTCTGCAGTGTGTGTTCATTGATGTCTTCCCAAGGAAGTTGGTAATCCAATTAACTGTAATCTTGTATTATATTTAACACAGTTACTCTAGGTTGCGAGCTAGTAAATAACATTCATATTTTAGTTGCCCAGAGAGTGAGGGTGGCTACTTTGTGTCTTTCCATATTCTATGCTCACATAGCTTGTATTTAGAGTGATACATGATATTCTTTTTATTTTCACAATTTTTTGAGACAGATTTTCCTTGTGTAGCTTTGAATTCTGTCCTAGAGCTCACTCTGTAGACCAGGCTGGCCTTCAACTCACTGAGATCCAGCCACCTATACCTCCAGTGTGGTGGTATTAAAGGTATGCACTACCACTGCCCCACTGAACAGTATACACTTACTAAAGCAAGAAAAACAAATAAAATGTTTGCACATTCATTCCCACAATTTGGCTTTCTTTTCCTTAGAGACAAGTCATATTGGGATTAAGGTTCCTCCAAAACCACCTTCTGAACTCTCATAATCTGATCCTTTCAATATACTTAGCAAAGTCCCAAACATATGATTAATGATAGCTTCACTATAGAATTTTTTTCTTAAAAGTTCTTGGACATAAACCTGTCACCTATTCAACTTGTATACTTTTTAATATATCTGAGTGGTATGAAACTAAAAGGATTATCATTTCTACATCACAGATCTCAATGGGGTGTAATACAAATTTGCATAAGTTTGCACATGAAAATTACCTTATATTTCTTCTAGAACTATCACAATGTGCTTCAATATTATGGTCTTCCCACTTGTAGCCTAAAATACAACATCAGAAAAAACATGAAATGCCAAAGGAAATTTAATCAAATTTAAGCTAATATCACCAATGAATATTAGAACTATGTCTTATTCACCTGTTTCCCCTTTCTCAATCAAAATTACAGAAGAGCATCTATAACAAAGAAACAGACTTCCACTTATTTTAAACCATGAAGGAGCCAGGCATTGGTGGCACACGCCTTTAATCCCAGCACTTGGGAGGCAGAGACAGGCAGATCTCTGTGAGTTCGAGACCAGCCTGGTCTACAGAGTGAGTTCCAGGACAGTCTCCAAAACAATACAGAGAAACCTTGTCTCGAAAAACCAAAAAAAAAAAACATGAAGGAAAATTTAGTCTCACCTATGGCAGAGAGATTCCTGTAGGTCTCCAGCATCACATCCTTGTAGAGACTTTTCTGGGAAGGATTCAGCAAAGCCCACTCTTCCTGAGTGAAGCTGATGTGCACATCATCATAGGTTACTGTGTCCTAAAACAACCCACAAATGTGTAAAACAGGAAGTGTGATACTCACATATATGTATAAATATACACACACACACACACATACATATACACACACACACACACACACATATATATATGTCATTGATTGATTTCAAATAATTCTGGTGCTTCCCACACTCATTCCATGACATGGACATTAAAATGTCTTCCCCCAGTGACTCTAGCTGGAAACAGACTAGGAGGTTCCCATGCAACATTTCGTGGCCCTTTAAGTAGCATATAGACTTGAGAAAGAAATCCCAGTCAACATACATAAAGGGAGAAGCAAGCCAGAAGACTAACACTACTGAGAACACATCTGAGAAATTGTATGACAGGGCCAGCCTATGACAGCAATACAACAGTCTCTCATTCTAACCTCTGTCTTTTATAGGTTTTTATTGCTGTGAACAGACACAAATGAAAAAAAATTTATTTGAGGTATCTCACTTAAAATTTCAGAGGTTCACTTAATCATCATCATGGGAAGGGTCATGGCAGCTAGCAGCCAGATGTGGAACTGAAGGTGTTGAGTCTTTACATCCTGGGGCACGGAGGATTTGCTTAAGCTGTGTCTTATTCTAATTCAGTTTCTAAAGAGGAATTGCTTCATTGCTTCTTTTGGGGTTTTTTTTTGAGTCAGGGTCTCTCTGTGACTTTGGAGCCTGTCCTGGAACTCATTCTTGTAAACCAGGCTGGCCTCAAACTCACAGAGATCCACCTGTTTCTGCCTCCCAAGTTCTGGGATTAAAGACGTGCCCCAACAATGCCTGGATGAGGAGTAGCCTCTTCTATATGACTTCCTGGGGGAAATGGACCAAAAGAGGAAGTTCTAGGAAGCCATCAGAAGTTATCACACATTGGAACAAACTCAGGATGTCACTCAAATGATGCTGCACAATAGGACACCAGGTGACAACTTTTTGAAACATAAAACAACGCTGTGTTAAGGATTTGTCTGATCAACCAAGGATTTCATGTAGTCCCTCAGGCATTCCTGGGAGAGCTACTGACAGCCTGGGGCCTAGGTCTTTTGTGCTTTCCCTAAGGGCCTGATGTGTTGATAATTAAACAGAGAGCCAGCTGGGCTTTGGTGGCACATGTGTGTAATCCTAGTACATAGGAGGCAGAAGCAGACAGATTTCTGTGAGTTAGAGACCAGCCTGATCTACAAGAGCTTGTTTCAGGATAGCCTCCAAATTCACAGAGAAACCCTGACTCATTAAGAAAATAAATTAAAAAAAAAGCAGCCCTGTTCTGTGATGTGGGAGTGGGCCTTGGGCCTGTTTGTAAATCAGAGGTTTCTCATTTATCATGGTTTGGAGCCACATTTCTGTATAATCCTGGATAACAAATTCATATTTTAGCATCCTAATCTCTAACAGACCTGGTTCACATACTAATTATCCTCGGGTTATTTTAGAGTCAGCACTTCCTCAGGTAAATTCTGTTTTGCAGGATTTACTATTCCCTAAAAATTGGCAAATCCTTTATTTCAACAATTCTACTCTACAACATCACAGTTTAATAGTGGAGTGCAATCCAACATGAGAATGCCATTACAGATGTCTTTAATGTCCCATGCTTTAATCCCTGCACTGGGGAGGCAGAGGCAGGCAGATCTCCATGAGTTTGGAGCTAGCCTGCTCTACAGAGCAAGTTGCAGATCTGACTCCAAAGCTACACAGAGAAATCCTGTCTCAAAAAAAAAAACAAAAAACAAACAAACAAAAATAGGAGCTGGAGAGATGGCTCATTGGTTAAGAGCACTGACTGCTCTTCCAGAGGTCCTGAGTTCAATTCCCAGCAACCACATGGTGGCTCACAACCATACACAATGAGATATTTTGTGCTCTTATGGTGTGCAGACATATATGCAGGAAGGATGTTGTATTCATAATAAATAAATAAATCATTAAAAATATATAAAAAAGAAAGAGATGGGCATTGGTGGTACACGCCTTTAATCCCAGCACTTTGGAGGCAGAGGAAGGCATATCTCTGTGACATAGGAACTAGCCTGCTCTATAGAGCAAGTTCCAGGGCAGATTCCAAAGCTATAGAGAGAGATTTTGTCTCAATAAACCAAAAATAAATAAGTATAAAAAAAGAAAATGAATGCCATTTACAGCATACACAAAATAAACTCCAAACTGATGTTACACCTAATGTCAAATTTAAAGTACAGAGCATCTAGAAGACACTAGAGAAATTAAGTTGCTTCAAGTTTGACAATTTGCCTTCAGCATGCACCAAGAGCACGTTGGCGTTGACTACAAAGATGTTTCTACACAAATCTCCCTGATCAGAATGCTTTCCACAGATGCAGCCCACAGAGTGAATTATTCCTAGGCCAGCACCAGGGCCTGGGGATTTATTAGGACCCCATGGGACCTCACAGAGCACTGAATGTGGCCGCAGGTTCCCATCCAGCCTCCCTCTGGGAGGACCTGCCACAATGTCTCCCATGCCTCCCCACCCCGTCCTCCCCATCTTGGGAGAGCATCCCCTTCCTCACCATGCTGTGGCTTCCATGCTTATCCATGCTCCCCTCACATCCTCTATAGCAGCACTCACAGCACAGCAATCAATCCACTGGTGCCTGTCTTGTTGTGAAACCAAGCTTGCAGCATGGCTCCAGGAAGTGTCCTGTTACTGGTGGGTTGGCCCAGTGACCCTGATAGGCTGATGAGGCTTGAGCTACAAGAGCACTTCCTTAATGGTCAGAGTGTACTTAAAGTCACAAAACAGGAGTCCCTGGCCCTGGCTTTTGCTCCAGACCCAGTCCTTTTAGAGATCTGCTAAGATACAGATTTCATTATCACTCCCCCTGTCTCCAGGAGATGACCCAGCTCTCCTCCTACAGTTCACACATTCACCTCTTCCTCCTTGACTGTACCATGTGCCGAGCTTGCACAGACTGTGACACAGTGTGGACTGGAGTGATTCTCTCATTCAACAAATGGTAGGGAGCCCATGATAGTAAAAAATAAAGAGCAACTTTAGGACACAAAGGAAGGTGTTTTTGTAAGTTAGTGGTTATGCACACCTTTAATCCCAGCAGTAGGGGCCAGAGGCATGCATATACCTATAAGTTCACGACCAGCCTGTTCTACAAGATCAAGTTCCAAGCCAGGCATCAAAGGCACAGAGAAACCCTGTCTTGAAAAAAAAACAAACAAACATATATAAATTAGTTGTATGGCTTCTTGCTGTGTTGAGAATAACTGAGTCTACATTTTTCCTGGTAGTCACAGGCACCTCAGATAACCATGAGAGAAATGCAGGTACCAGATCACAAACAAGATGATTTATCTTTCTCCTGCCAGAAGACTGAGTGATTTCTCCATTGCTTTTTTAGTTTTATTCCTGAATTCATATCAAATTGCTGAGAAATGAATAATAATAAAAAATACGGTCTTCATGGTAAGTAGAACACTTATTGAGAAAGGGGCTGGGAAGAATGGCTGCAGGAGCACTATGCTGAGCCAGCACATCTTCCTCAGTGGGCAGGTGAAAAATACACTTGCATCATTCAGTTTTGTGTGCTTGAACCGGACTGGTACAATGTGTCTCTCTGTGTTCATAGAAAGTAGATTCATTAAAATATCTCACAGGCTCTGGCCCAGGTAGTCTAACAATGGCTTTCTAAGAAGGGAAAGTTGTTGTTTGGTTTATGAGTCTGAGCATTTAAGGTGCTCTTCAATATACCCAAGTATTTTAAAGAAGTAGGTTCTAAAGCTATTAAGTGAATAAACTCATCAGCCAGATCTAGGGTGAGCAGGCAAAGAAAGAGAGCTCTCCTTCCTCAACATCCCTTATATATGTATACTGCAACCAAAAGGTGTGAACAAGATTATAGATTGAATTTTTCTCATGATTTTTTTTGTTGGAAACAGCATTTATCTGCATCACATTTTATAGACGAGGCAGGCCTCAATGCCAGGAAATCCAACTGCTTCTGGCTCCTGATGGCTGGGATTAAAGATGTGCAAAGATGGATTTTACCACCTCCAAATATCTACATTAAAGATATGTGTTCCCATTTTAAAACCTTTCATAAGAAAATGCCTGCTGGGTGTTGGTGGCCCATGCCCAGTATAAGAGAGGCAGAGGCAGATGGATCAATTTGAGTTCAAAGCTAACCTGGTCTACAAAGTGAGTTCCAGGTCTGACTCTATATCTACTGAGAAACCCATTCCTGAAACCCCCCCAAAAAACAAAAACAAACAAACAAAAAAGCCCTGCAAAACCCTTTGAGTATTAGTTAATTCCAGCAGTAGTCAGTTTGACTAACTAGAATAGTCATTACAACAACCAAGCCTGAAAAAATTGAAAAAGATTTATTACCTCAGATGACAAGGAGACCATGTATGTAGTTTCCAAAGCAATTATATTCCTAAATATGTGGATTTTACATTGGGAGTCCAGAAACAGTCGTGTTGATTTCTCCCTATTCTGAAGCATAGTCAGTCAACAAATCCACATCTGAACATGATCACAATGTAAAAGGAGAAATGCTTACAACATTCTTACCTCAGGGTTTACCAGAACAAAAGGAACTGTATTGAAGGTCATAGAATTAGGAAGGTGGAGAACCAATGATCTAGAGCATACTGAGTGTGATCATATGGTGCTGTAGGGAGCTAGCAGTGTCTTTCCTACTTGGAAAAAATGAGTACAAGAAGTACAAATTCAAGAGCATCTTGATGAGAAGCAGAAAGGGTAGAACCAGAGCTGTGGCCTCTCCAATCTAGTGACAAAGAAAGGCAGAGATTACCCTTCCACACAATTTGTGGTCTCAGACAAATAGGCACATAACAGTAGAAGCCTGTCTCCTTGGCCAGCTTTTCTGAAGCCTGGGTTTTCTCATTCTCCATTCTCTGCATGCCCAACATGATCTGCTTATGCTCCACCTTCAGTTTTTTTATAGAAAAGATTTGACCTGTGGTAGGACCTGGACCAACAGTCTAAGAACTCCATGAATACAGGCCTTCAAGGTGCACAAGCAAAATATCACCACATGTTGCCTTTTGTCAAAAATAAGAAAGGTTATAACTAACATAAGAAAAAATGCAATAAGTTCAATAAATATGTCCAGTATACACAGGGAATAAATGCATCAACAATGTCTAGCCCATCAGCATTTGACAAATTCAGAAGAAAATATGGCAGTATCTACACTATTTTGTTCAGTCCTAGAAGTTGCTGCTAATTCACTGTTTATTCTAACTTGCATTACCAAAACTATCTTTTCCTGTTTCTCAACCTTATACACTTTACATTTCTTAAGTGAATTTCTTTTCTGAAAAAACTACAACTGTCGCTATAAAGTCTTCAAATCCATCAGAGACACAAGAAGGGAATAACATTACCCAAGTAAGCAGGAAGTGTAACTGAGAAACTTCCAAAAACTGGAAGAAATGACTGAAACTGCTGGCTGCTTGCAGAGTCACCCAAGGATCCTCTGTAACATCGGCTCATTCATCTTTGGTCTACCGGCCTAGCATATCTGACAGAATTTTCTATGAGGCAGTATTTTTGAAGAACTGTCCCACCTTGTATTAGGAAGGTTTGGCACTCACTCTATTTTGTGTCCTGCTGGCCCAATTTGGACAGCATACTGTCTGCAGTTGAGGCAAGAGCACTTTCTTGTCCAGTGGCTTACTTTTGCTATAAACAATGTAAAACCCATGTGGAGTTTCATTAATGCCCATTATGTTCTCTGAGGTATATTGGTGCTGCCAGGATCAGACATGTCTCTTTTTCTTAAAAAATCAAAACAAAACAAAACCAAAAACAAACCTATGTAGCCAGGTAGTGGTAGTGTACAAACATAACTCTGGAAAATCCATCAAGTCAGGATACCACTGGAACAAGTTATCTCCATTTAGAAGGTGATGTTAAATTTCATTCAATGCTGTTTATTTATTTTTATTTTATGTGCATTGGTGTTTGGCCACATGTATGTCTGTGTGAGGGTGTCAGGTATTCTAGAACTGTATCTAAAGACAGTTGTGAGCTACCATGTGATTGCTGAGAATTGAATCTAGGTCCTCCTAAATAGCAGCCAGTGTTCTTAAATGCTGCACCCTCTCACCATCTCCATCATTCAGTCCTTTAACTACAGTTGTAATTGGTGGCTTTACAACTGGAGACAGAGTTTACTTTCTCTTTCTTTTGTGATTGGAACTTTGATGATGGCTTTTCCTTTTTAAGCTTTAATAAGTTTCCAAAATGAATGCCTATAAGATTAAGTTAATAAACAAGCAAGTAGTTTTACACTAAGTAACAAGTATCTATCAACTTGACAAAAAGTAACCAAATTTAGCCATGTATCCAATGACTCTTATTATTTAAGAAACTTTTCATCAGAAATAACACCCAACCCAATGATTCACTGTCTCCCTTATTCTTTAGCTTTATATACTAGAAAATGATATTTTCTGTGAATTTATGTATTGTGGTTAAAGTATTTGGTAAAGGTATTTCTGATGTGTAGTTAGAGTATAAATCCAAAATTAGTATAGAAATGTATTTGACAGGAAATCCCACAGTATTAGTCAGGAATCTCTAGTCACAGAAATTAAAAATAGAATCTCTTTGTCCCTGTATCTATCTTTCTTTCTGTCTGTCTATCATCTATCTATATGAATACACATATCATCTATCTATATCTATATTTCTATGTCTGTCATCTATGTATCCATCTCTATCATCTATTTATCTCTATCTGTAGCATCTATGTATATACTTATCATCTGTGTATATCTATCATCAGTCTATCTATGTCTATCCGTTTTCACCTATCATATTTCTATGCATGTGTGTCATCTACCTCTATCTCTATTCCTCATCTATCTGTCTCTATCTATATTTCTAAATATATAATGTAACATCAATCTATGCATCATTATTCTATATATCATCTATCTATTATTATTTGTACCTATTCTATCTATATCTATCATCTATTTAATGTCTATAATCTGTCTCTATCTATCATTGATCTATCATCTATTGTTTATTATCTAGTTATCTATATATCTATCTGTCATCTATCTCTGCATCATCTATCAATATCTATAATCCATATCTTTCATTCATCTATGTATCATCTATTATCTATCTATCTATCTATCTCTATCTGTCTATCTATTTATGTATCTACATACGTGTGTGTGGATTTCCTGGAATGTCTCAAAAACTGCAGTCCAACAATGGACAGCAGTAAATGAAAAACTGAAGAATCTAGAGTTGATTGGTCCCATAAGGCTTGGTGTCTCAGCCTTGTTTGTAATTTTTTTATATACCGGAATCCCAAAGAAGCAGGCTTCAATACCTGTGAAGGAATGGATGTGCTGACAAGGGGAGGAAAAACAGACAATGAACTAACACACTACCTTCCCTCTTCCATTGTCCTTCCAGCATAAGAAGTGACTTAGATTAAAGGTGTGCCTTCCAGCATCCAGGTCTGGATTGAAGGCATGTGTCATCCAGCCTCAGAATCTGGGTCAAGGACATGTCATCTTCCTGCCTCAAGGTTCAGATCACAACTCTGCCCTCTATTTATGAATTATATTCATACCAGATACAGTGAAGTCGATAACCAAGTATAGACATCAAAATCCATCCCTTGTCAACTTGACACACAATCATATCACCATTTATCATGATAAATCTCCAAATGAAAAACAATAACCAGGTCATAATTATGCTTAAACATAACAAGACTATCCCACAGACAATCATGAATGCAGTATATATTTATAATAGTGTCAATGTCCTTTGGGGGACATCTTTCTCATAACTCAAACTGAAATCTGATAACCACTGATATTCTCTTAATTGTTGCTACCACATGTGATAAGGAATCTGAAGGAAAATACTGTTGACATTTAAGAATGCATCATGTGAGAGAGAGAGATGTCATGTGAATTTTATTGAGGAATGAAGTAAATGCTAATGGGAGAGGGGAGACTGGTGTCTGAAGTGGGAAAGTCAGAAGAGAAGAGAGGCAAGGAAAGAGATTGGAAGCAGAGAGAGAGAAAAAGAGACAAGGACAGAGAGTAGCAGGAGACAGAGACAGAGAGAGAAAAAAGATAGAGAGTACCAGGAAGAAAGAGAGACAGAATACCAGGAAGAGAGAGAGAGGGAGAGAGAGAGAAAGAGAGAAAGACAGAGTAGCAGGAGAGAGAGGGAGAGAGAGAGAGTGGCAGGAGAGAGAGAGGGAGAGAGAAAAAGACAGAGAATAGAGAGAGACACACACACACAGAGACAGAGAGAGACACACACACGTAGAGACAGAGAGAGAGAGAGAGGAACAGACAGACAGAGGGGAGGAGAGAATTGGAGAGGAACAAGGTGATCGGGTCACTTTTATTTTATTTCACTGCCATTTTTTAAGTTTTTTATTTAATTTAGAAATAAGTCTGCTTCACATGTCAATCCTGGGTCCCTCTCCCTCCCCTCCTTTCCCACCCCATACCAGCCCCCAATCCCAATCCCATCTTCCCTGCAATTGCCTCATCATGTCCTGGGTTTTCCCTAATCTCCAGTCCTTCAGGGCTCTGGCACCATCCATTTTTAGCTCCGGTATTCACAACCCCATCTCCCCTGTCCCATATATATATATATATATATATATATTATATTTAAATTAGAAACTATCTAATTTTACATATCACTCCCAGCCCCCATCAACCTCACGTACTCACACACACCTCACTGAACCCTTGTCCCACCCCTGTCCACTCCCCAGGGATGGTGTAGTCTTCAGTGAGGGATCATCAAAATCTGTCAAGTCATGTGGGGCAGGGCCTAGGCCTTCCCCCATGTATCTAGGCTGAGAGAGTATCCCTCCATGGGGAACGAGCTCAAAAAGTCCATTTGTTCAGTTGGGATAAACACTGGTTCCACCATAAGAGGCTCCTGAGACAGCCCATAGCTCACACCTATGTTCAGGGGGCCTGGTTTCATCCTATGCTGGTTTCCCAGCTGTCATTCTGGGGTCCACGAGCTCCCCCTTGTTCAGGTCAGCTGTCTCTGTGTGTTTCCCCAGCCTGGTCTTGACACCATTGCTCATCACTCCTCCCTCTCTGCAACTGGTTTCCAGGAGTTAGCTCAGTGCTTAGTTGTGGGTGTCTGCCTCTGCTTCCATCAGCTACTGTATGAAGGCTCTTGGGTGGCATAGAAGGTAGTCATCAATCTCATTATCCAGGTAGGGTATTTAAGGTAGCCCCTCCTCTATTGCTTAGACTGTTAGTTGGGGTCATCCTTGTAGATCTCTGGACATTTCCCTAGTGCCAGATTTCTCTTTAAACCTGTAACGGCTCCCTCTATTATGGTCTCTCTTTCCTTGCTCTCCTTCTTTATTCTTTCCCTGACTCAGTCTTCCTGCTCCCTCATGTCCTCCTCCCCCAGACACTTCTCCCCTTCTCTTTCTCCTACCACCCTCTCTGATTCCCCCATGGGCCCTATTTGTTCAGGAGCTCTAGTCCCTTTCCCCTTCTCAGGGGGACAATTGCTGGCTATTTATTTGCTGAGTCTGAACTGAGGTGACTCCAGGAGAAGACCTGCCCTTGGTACCCTGAGGGCTGGGATTGGATCCGTGCTACCAAACACTGCCTAGACTCGAAGCAGCCTGTCTCCATCCACACCTCCCTGTTATAGTGGAAGGTTAACCCACCCTGCATTCTCTGCCTCCTGAAGTCTACAGGATGTTAGATAAGGGAAAAATTCTCCACCCTTACCTCCTGCTGAATGTGAGTACCTAGTCCTGACTCATCCCTTCCCACATTGTCCCTTTCCAGCTGGAAGAAGCCAGAATTAAACAGAGGCCCCGGTACCCAGGGATTCTAGGTTGTTTAGGTGGAAGCCCTAGCAGTTTTTATATCTATGCAGTGAGATTTTAATGTTTCGTTCCCCCGTTCCAAACCCTGCTCTCAAGATTCCAACGATGGGTCTTCAACTGCAGTCACCTCAGTCCAGACTCCATCCCTGAAAAGCCCACTATTGCAGTCTACAAGAACAGAGGGTTGGGGGGAGTGGGTGGTAGGATGGCAAAAGCCCCACCTCAGGATTCACCTCTTAGAATCTGGTTTTCTGTTCCTCTGGGGTCACACAGGAACTCATTGTTCAGAATAGACCACTGTGCTGTGTCTCTTCTGCTCACCTGGTCCTGTCATTCAGGACTCACCAGCCAACCAGAGCCTCTAGTGGACAGGACAGTCAGATGGGAGGGATCTGCTGGAGTCTACTGTGCTGTGTCTTTGGTTCTATGTAACTGACAGAAGGAAGGTGGAGAAGCTGGGGGAAACTCTCTCTCTCTCTCTCTCTCTCTCTCTCTCTCTCTCTCTCTCTCTCTCCAGTCACTCTGTCTCTCCTCTCTGGGTCTATCCTCTCTGTCTCTCCTCTCTCTGCTGTCTCTCCTTTCTCCCTGTCTCTCTCTCTCCCCTCCCTATTGTCTCTCTCCACTCTTGGTCACTCCTCTCCCTTTCTCTCCCTCCTTTCTCTCTGTCTCTACTCTCTCTTTCTGTCTCACTCTCTCTGGTTGTACATCATGACATAAAGGCATATATTGCATCTTCCTGAGCAAGAATGCCATGGCAAATCTATATTATTATTTGTGTAAGTTGTTCCCCAGTAAAACACCTGCTTGTCATTTATCTTGGGTTTCATGAACTCATTGACACTCCACCTTAACCCAATCCATTTTTATTGAAACAAAAACAAGTATGAAATCTTTACTAAATTCTGTACATGAATAGGCATTTCCCTTCCATGACTTCTCCATTACCTAATAAAAAGATGTTACAAAAAGGTTTTAAAATACGAATGGGATTACAGATGTGGACGAGCAAAATTATTACAAGTTCATTGCCAGAAACTATGTCAGGTTTTTTGAGAACTTTCTGTAGTCTCTGGTACAGAAAGACTCAAGGGTCTACCCTTCTTGAGAACATCCATGACCTGTCACAATCCCAAACACTGACATCACATAGTTAAATTCAATCAATTCTCTGACCAAACAGATTATCACAGGTGAATATTTTCTCTTGTATGCACTTATTCCTGTATCCCAGGTGTTGAGGCATTTAAAGTCTTAGTAAGTTCCCTTCATTATGAATTGGTTCATGGAACAGAAATCAAGCACTTAGGATTGAATTTAGAGAAATCAAGTGATCTGAGTTAGGTTTTTATGCAATTAAAGAAAAGCATGAAAAAAAAGGATGACCTTATCAGTGAACTCGTAGGACTTTTGTACATATGAGTTTGCAGGTGCAAACACAACACAACAGAAACAACACAATGCTTGAGCAGAGTGGTAACACTTGTCAGATGTTTTTCCCAGAAGAATCTTGTGTAACTAAATGTGTGTTAATTTAAGACTTTACCAAATCCTTTATACCAAGATTTCCTTCAGTATTAAAATTTTCAGGATCTCACAGATTATTGAGTTATGCAAAATGCACAGCTTTACCACACTGCTTACAATTAAGGGGTTTCTCTACATTGTGATTCCTTTCAAAGGATTTACCACATTGGTTTCATTCACAGGGTAGGTCTTGGGTATGTGTTCTTTTATGATATTGAATACTCCTGACGTGTGAATAGACTTTACCACATTGATTATATTCCTACGGTTTCTCTCAAGTGTGTGTTCCTCTATGATATTTGAGCCTATTGGCCCATGTATAGGCTTTGACACATTGATGATATTCATATGGTTTCTCTCCAGTATGTGTTCTTCTATTTCTTTGAAGATGACCATTATGAGCAAAGGCTATTCCACACTGCTGACATTCAAAGGGTTTCTCTCCAGTATGTGTTCTTCTATGTAATTTAAGATCATTGGCCTGTGAAAAGGCTTTACCACATTGACTGCACTCATATGGTTCCTGTCCAGAATGTGTTCTTACAAGAGTGGCTCATAGTTCAAAGGCTTTACCACAATTATTACATCCATATGGTCTCTCTCCTGTATGTGTTCTTTCATGTACTTTCAAGCCACTGCCAAGTGAAAAGGCTTTACCACACTGATTACATGCATAGGGTTTCTCTCCCGTATGAGTTCTTTTATGTATTTGGAGTTTACAGTGTTTTGAAAATGCTTTCCTACATTGATTACTTTCATAGAGTTTCTCTCCAGTGTGTGTTCTTATGTGTCTTCTAATCTTACTATGACTTGCATAGGCTTCACCACAGTGGATATATTCATAGGGTTTCTCTCCAGTGTGTGTTCTTTGAAGTATTTGAAGTTGACCATGTCTTGCAAAAGCTTTCCCACATTGATTGCATTCATAGGGTTTATCTCCAGTGGGTGTTCTTTGATGTACTTGAAGATGACTGTTCTGTGAAAAGGCTTTACCACATTGATTGCAGTGTCAGTGCCTCTCTCCAGCGTGTGTTGTTTTATGTACTTGAAGTTGACCACGACTTGCAAAAGCTTTACCACACTGAGCACATTCATAGAGTTTCTATCTAGTGTGTGATCTTTTATGTCTTTGAAGATGATCTTGCCTTACAAATGCTTTACCACATTGATCACATTAAAAATGTCTCCCTCCAATATGTTTTCTTACATATGCTTGAAGCTTCTCACCATGCCTTGCAAAGGCTTTAGAACACTGATTACATTGGTAGGGGTTCTCTCCAGTATGTGTTCTTAGATGACTTTTAAGCTCACCATGACTTGCAAAGGCTTTACCAAATTGATTACACTCATGGGTTTTCCCTCCAGTATGTGTTCTTCTTTGGAGTTGGAGACAACTGTGACATGCAAAGACTTCACCATTCTGAAGACTTTCATATGGTTTTGCTCCAGTGTGAATGTTTTCATGACTTTGAAGATGCCTATAACACACAAGATTATAACACAATGAGAGTATTCACATGGTTTCTCACTGTATGTCTTCTTTCCTTCCTCCAACCTTAATAGACATATGTGAAAGCTTTACCACATGCATTATAGAGATGAAACTTAGTATCTGTATAAATTTATTTCCTAATTTGGTCTAATTGTAAACAGGAAGTGGATCTTAAGTTTTACATTCCTGATACGTCCCATCATTAGGGGTTGATTTGTGTCTTTGAAGATACCTGTTTGTGATAGTAACAGCCTTTATTTCATGGCCCACATTTATGGCATCTTTATTACATGAGATTTTTCACATATTTGAAAAGAACTAGAGGAACTAAGAGCTTCACCATACTTACTGCAATCATAAGTTTTCCTATAGTGTAAGTCACACTTCATTGTCAGAATGTACCAGGACAAATGGAAGTGTTCATACATTCCAGTTATCATAGTGTTTTTCTGCAGTGTGTGTTTGTTGATGTCTTTCCAATGAAGTTGGAAAACCAATTAACTGTAAACTTGTATGACATTTAATGGATCTCCTCAAAGTTGGGACCACTAAATATCTTCCCCAACTTCTAAATGTTCTGAGGGAGAGGGGTATGTACACACCTTCTTTCAATATTCTATGCTCACATTACTTGTATTTAGGGTTACATGTGATATTCTTTCTTTTTAACATGTTTTTTTGACCCAGGATTCTCATTGTAGCTATGGAGTCCTAGAACACACTGTGTAGAGGAGGCGGGCCTCCAACTCACAGAGATCCTCCTCCTGTGTCCCAAGTGCTGGGATTGAAGGTGTGCACCCCCACTGCCCAGCCTAACATATGATATGATTATTAAAGGAAGAATAACAACTAAAAGTTTTCCATACTTCATTCACACAGTTTCACTTTTTTTCCCTCACAGACATGTGGTATAGGGATTAAGGTTTCTCCACAACAACCTTCTTGATTCTCATAAACTGATACTTTCAATATACTTAAGAAAGGTACAAATATGTGAGCCATGGCCAGATTTACTATAGATTATTTTTTTCTTGAAATGTATTAGACATATATGTATCATTTATTTAATGTGTACACTGTTTACAATATCTGAGTGGTATGAAACTAAATGGATTGGAATTGCTACAGCATTACATCTCATGGAGCTGTATTGCAAATGGCGTTATAAGTTAAGGCATTGTTTTGCTGAGTTCTGTTTCACAGGCATTCCTCGGAATCACAGAATAACTACCTGATGCTGAGGTATATGTTCTGGTAAGAAATTAAGAGTCACTAATGTACTTTAAGCTGTGCTTATTTACACTGCTGCTCTGCTTAAAAACCTCTAGGACACATTAAAATTTCTTCAGAGCCAAATTTGTGTAAACTTGTACAAGAAAATTTCCTTCTATGTCTTCGAGAATTTTCACAGTATTCTTCAATATTATGGTCTTACCACCTGTAGCCTAAATACAATATGAGAAAATACAGGATATATGAATGGAAATTATACAAAATTTAAGTTAATGTCATCAATGAACATTAGAAGTATGCCTTATTCACCTAAGTTTCCCTTTTCTCAATCAAAATTACTGAAGATCATCAGCAACAAAGAAACAGACTTCCCCTTATTTAAACCATGAAGGAAAATTCAGTCAAACCTATGGCAGTGAGGTTCCTGTAGGTGTCCAGCATCACATCCTTGTAGAGACTTTTCTGGGAAGGATTCAGCAAAACCCACTCTTCCTGAGTGAAGCCAATGTGCACATCATCATAGGTTACTGCATCTAAAACATCCCACACATGTGTAAAACAGGAAGCGTGATATATATATATATACACACACACACATACACACACATATATATATATCACACACACATATATATATGTATATATATATATGTCATTGATTGTATATTCAAATAATTCTGGTGCTTCCCATTCTTATTCAATGACATGGACATTAAAATGTATTCACCCAGTGAGTTTAGCAGGAAAGAGACTAGGAGGTTCCCATGCACCATTTCTTGGCCTTTTAATTAGCTATAGACTTGAGAAAGAAATCCCAGTGAAAGACATAAAGGTAGAGGCAAGCCAGCAGACCAACACATGCTGAGAACACATCAGAGAAATTACATGACAAGGCCAGCCTATGACAGCAATGCCCCATTCCCTGGTACCAACATCTGTGTTTGTTGGTTTTTATTGCTGTGGAGACACAATGAGCCATGTCAATACTTACAAGAAAATATTTTACTTGGGTATCTTTCTTCAAATTTAAGAGGTTCACTTAATGTCCCTCACTGCTTGAGAATGGCAGCCTGCAGGCATATGTGTTGCTGAAATCAGAGTCCTTACATCCTGACTCAGAGGCAACAGGGAATTACCTGACACTGAGCAGCACCCTGAGTATGAGAAACCTCAATGCCCTACATCACAATGACAAACTTACTCTAACAAGGAAAAGCCCACTCCAACAAAGCCACACCTTCTACTACTGTCACTAGTGGGAGCTCACAGACTATAGATTGACAGCTGGGAACCTGCATGGGTGACAATGATGAGACTTGATCTGTTGGGGGACCCTGACGGTGAAAACAGGACCCATCCCTGGTGCACAAACTAGTTTTTTGGAGCTTAATCCCTACAGGTGGATGCCTTGCTCAATCTTGACACACGATGGAGTGGCTTGATGCTTCCTCAATTTTGTATGCCAGACTTTGTTGTCTCTGGAATGAAGGCTTTCCACCCTCTGTGGAGTGACTTTGGGGTGGCAACAGAGAGAGGTAGGAGATAGTAGATGGAGAGAGAGGGCAAAAAGGGTTGGTTTGCAAAATGAAAAGTAAATTAAATATGTAAAATAAATGTAAAAAGAAACAGTGCATGATTTGTATTATGCACCCAAAGTAACTGATTTTGCTCTCATTGCTTGATAAGTCACAAGAATTTTCAAAGGAGTTTATCTCAATATTTTTCTGTATACAGTTTGTGTGTAAGTAAGATTTTCCATGTGCATACATGTTACATACCAGAGAACAGGGAGCTGCATTCAATGAAACTGGAGTAGCAGGTAGTTATGAGCCTCCAAATTTAGTTGCTGGGATCTGAACTCAGGCCATCCCCAAGAAGAATAAGTGATGAGTCACCTGTCATGCTCCAAACTATGTTTTAGTCAAAACAGTAAAAGTCTTTCACAGATTAAAAACATGAAGGATAAAAGAGCCTACATGAATAAAGTACATAAATAATCATTGGGAATTTGATACATCCATAATAAGATACCCTAAAATGTATATTTGCAACTTGATTTAAATGTAATCCATGGAAAATTCCCAACAGCTTATAATAGGATACCTGATTCCAAAGCTACAAGCAAAGTGGAAACATAGAATTCTCACGAGGATTACAAAACAATAATCATACACATGTTCACACAGTATGACGTCTGTACTTACAGCAAATATACAGCAACATAGAAGGTGTGTGATATTTGGGAAAAAAGAAGGGGATGGAGAGAAAAAGCCAAGAACAAAAGCAGGAAAATATAACATAATCAACTTTTCATCAAAAGACAAAAGGAAATTCAGCCTTTGACTCCTGAGTGCAGGGATTAAAGGCATAGACAATGACCTCCAGGCTCCTAAAACAGACTTTGCAGTCCACTTATGCTGTGATCTTGAATTTCCTTTGGGGTCACACTCCACATTACACTCTGAAGAATTTAAATACAGGAAACTGGAAGCCAGGCTAGTTAAGCAAAAGAAAGACTTCAATAGAAAAGATATTATTATGTTTATTTCATAGCACATGAGTAACATGGTTACTCATATGTTACTGTCAGGTCCTAAGGTAGAGGTGCCAGGAGATGAGAAAGACAAGAAAGACAGAACAAAGAAAAGATAAAAGCTGGGTCAGGGAAGACTTGCTTAAGCTTTGTTTTATTCTAAGAAAGCTTCTTAAGATGAATCACTTCTTTTTTGTGTTTTTCGAGACAGGGTTTCTCTGTATTATTTTGGAGGCTGTGATGGAACTAGGGAACTCAGGGAATCTCATGATCATTACTGACAAAGCCCACAGTGGCCTTTGGACAGATAACCATTGATCCATGCAGTGGGAAGACATTGTTTCTCCACAAATGAAGCAACTGCCCCACAGAGTCTTCTTTCCAGATCATTACCAGGTCTCACAAACCAATTCCTGGTTTTAGACAAGGTTCTCTGTTTTATTTTATTTTATTTTTTGGTTCTCTGTGGTCATGGAGGTTGTCCTGGAACTCACTCTGTAGACCCGGCTGGACTCACAGAGATCCACCTACCTGTGCATCCAGAGTGTTGGGATTACAGGCATGTGCCACCAATGCCCAGGTGGCTCTCTGTTTAATTACCAACACATTAGGCCATTAGGGAAAGCACAAAAGACATAAGCCCCAGGATATTAGTAGCTTTCCCAGGAATGTTCCTCCTCTCTGCCTGGGGGCCTAAATGAAATCCTTGGTAGATCAGGCAAGTTCTTAACACTACAGTGTTTTACATTTCAAATAGTTGTCATCTGGTGTCCTCTTTCCCATCTGGCAGATCTATGAGACTCTCTAGAAGAAAACTGGAACTTTTTGGCCCACCAGGCCTTAATGTTCACTGTGACCCAGTAATACCCCCTGGAGCAGCTTTTAAAAGCCCCATTCTTAGCTGGGCATTGGAGGCTGCATGCCTTTAATCCCAGCACTCAGGAGACAGATGCAGGTGGATCTCTCTGAGTTAGAGACCAGCCTGCTATACAAGAGCTAGTTTCAGGACAGCCTCAAAAGCCACATAGAAACCCTGACTCGAAAAACAAAATGAAAAGAAAAAACAGCAGCCCTGTTCTGTGATGTGGGGATGGGCCTAGGAGCTGTTTGTACCTCAGGGGTGTCTCTTTTGTCATGGTTTGGAGACTAATGTCTGGAAAGTCAAGAAGAACATATGCATATTTTATCACCCTAATCTCTAACAGACCTGGTTAACATACCAATTATTTTAGAGGCAGCCCTCTCTCAGGTAAATTCTATTTTGTAGGACATGCTATTCCCTAAGGATTGGTAAAACCTTTATATCAGCAATTCTACTCTTCAACATCATTGCTTAGTAGTGTTGTGCGATCCATCACAAGAATGCCATTTGCAATCTTCTTTAACCCAAGCCCTCAGGCGGAAGAGTGAGGCAAACCTTTCTGAGTTTGGGGTTACCCTGATCTACATTGCAAGTTCCAGCTCAGACTCCAAAGCTACACAGAGAAATGCTGTCTCAAAAAAGTAAATAAATAAAACAAAAGTAAATAAATATAAAAATAGAAAGAAAAAAATACCATTTACACCATGCACAAAATTAAATCCAAATGGATCTTATACCTAAATGTTAAATGTGAGGTGCAGAACTTCTAGAAGACACTAGAGAAACTAGGCCTCTCCAAGTTTGACAACATGGTTCCTTAAGCACCAAATGCACATTGGTGTTGACTACAAAGATGTTTCTACTCAAATCTCCCTGATGGAAATGATTTCCATAGACACAGTCCAAAAACTGAAGTATTCACATGCCAGAACCAGAATCTGAGGAGTTTCTAGGACCACTTGGGACCTCACAGAGCACTGAATGTGGCCTCAGTTTCTCACCCAGCCTCCTGGAGTGCCTGCCAAACCATCTCCCATGCCTCCCCCATCCTGTTCTCCCCATCTTGGGATAGCATCCACTGGTTCACCATGCTGTGGCTTCCATGCTCATCCATGCTCCCCTCACATCCCCTACAGCAGTGCTCACAGTGCAGCAATCAATTCCCCTGGTGTCTGTCCTGCTGTGAAACCAAGCCTGCAGCATGGCTCCAGGAAGTGTCTGTGAGACCTGTGACTGGCAGGTAGGCCCAGTGACCCTGATTAGCTGGTGAGGCTTCAGTGACAAGAACACTTCCTGAAGTGTCAGAGTCTGGTTAAAGCCACAGCACAGGGGTCCCTGGCCCTGTCTTCTGCTCCAGACATGGGCCTTTTAGAGATCTGCAGAGACACAGATTTCAGTATCACTCACCCCTGTCTGCAGGAGATGATCTAGCTCTCCTCCTGCAGTTCACAGGTTCATCCTCTTCCTCCTCCTCCACACCAGTTGTCAAGCTTGCACAGATCATGACACAGTGTGGACTGGAATGATTCTCTCATTTAACAGATGGAAGGGAGCCCAGAGTATTAAAAAAATAGAGATTTTTAGGACACATAAGAATATGTTTGGTGCTGGGCAGTGGTAGTATAAGCCTTTAATCCCAGCACTCAGGAGGCAGAGACAGGCAGGTTTCTGTGAGTTAGAGACCAATCTTGTCTACTAGAGCTAGTTCCAAGACAGCCGATAACAAAAAAAAAAAAAAAGAAAGAAAGAAAGAAAGAAAAACCCAGTATCAAAAAACAAAACAAAAAGTATATTCTGTTTCTTCTTCCTAATTTCAGGGGAACTGAGTCTACTTTTTACCTGATAGTCACAGTCCCTTCAGATAACTAGGAGTGAAATGCAGGAACCAGATCACAAACAAGATGACATATCTTTTTCCTGCCAGAAGAGAGTTTTATTTCTGAAATACATGTCAAATTATTGCAAAATGAATAACAATAAAAGGATAATCTTCATGGTAACTAGAATACTCAGATTGAATGGGGATTGGAGGAATGCCTTTATAAGTCCTATGGTTGTGTCCAAGTTGCAAAGATGCCCAGAGACCATGAGGAAGACCCCCCAAACTGCAAAAGCAAGGATTAATGATTGTCCATCCAACCATGAAAGGGACCTGTCTAGCAAGTTGATGCAGCAGACTCCAGAGGGAGGGAAGTTCCCTGTCTACTGTTAGGTTTAAAGACAAAAGTTACAGGACAGCATCAGTAGGTACTGGGTAGACATTTGGGAACAATTAGGAGCATTTCTCAAAGTCATATTTTGGCATGAAAACCAATTATTCTCATTGGTCAGTGCTGAGAGGGAATGTTCTGTGGTTTCTGTGGCTTTGTCTTATTACTTACATGTGGCCTGTTGTTCAGAGACACCAGTAGTTTTCAGAACTGTTTCCTGGAGACAGCAGGGGATTTTTGGTCCACCTTGGGGTTTCTTTTATGGACAAACAGTTCCCAGGAACAAAGTATCTAGGAGGCTGGGGGTGCACCTGGAGAATCTTTGTGTTCAGTTTTGGCCCTGAACTTTGGGATGCCAGGGGATCTGGAGTTTCCTTGTGTCAGAGGCCCGCATGTGTCTTTTCTGTAGCCTTTCATGGCTGATGGAACAGGGGGCCTAGTGAGGGTCTGGTCCCTTCATTTCTGGAAGTGAAGCTTTTGAGTATAGTTTACCCCTTTCATCATCTATCATCTGTCTCTCTGTCTCTCTGTCTCTCTGTCTGTCTATCTATCTGTTTGTTTGTGTCTGTCAATCTATATCTATCTATCTATCTTGTGTCATCTATCTATCTATGTCTATCTACTATTTATCTATCTCATTCTCTATCTTCTATGTATATCTATTTATCATCTATCTATCTGAATCTATGTCTATCTATTTATATCTATCTATCAGTATGTATCATCTATCAATCTCTATCAATCACATATCTCTATCATCTATTTATCTCTATATCTATCTGTCTTCTGTCTATACATCTCTATCTGTCAATCAGTCTATCATCTGTCATCAATCTATATCTATCTTTCATTTATAAATTTATGTATCATCAATCTATATCTATCTTCTATTTGTCTTCCGTCTATCATCCACCATTTATTTATCTATCAAACTATCTGCCTATTTACATATGTATATATAGGTATTTACCAGAATGCCTTGCAGGCTGCAGTCCAACAATGCCTAGCACTGAATGGAAAGCTGAATATTCCCATAAGGCTTGGTATCTCAGATGTTTTCTTTTTTCTATGATGGAATACCAAAGAAATAGGCTTCAATGCCTGTGAAGAAATGAATGTGCTAACAAGGGGAGGGAAAGCAGACAATGAAATAACACACTAGCTTCACTCTTCCACTGTCCTTCCAGCATAAGGTGTGACGTAGATTAAATCTGTGCCTTACTGCCTCAAGGTCTGGATTAAAGGCATGTGTCATCCAGCCTCAGGATCTGGATCAGAGGCAGGTTATCTTCATGCTTCAGTGTTCAGATCACTACTCTACCCTCCACTTAGAATTCTAGTTCATTCCAGATGTAGTCAAGTCAACAACCAAGAATAGGCATCACAGCCCAACCCTTGTCAACTTGACACACAATCAAATCTCCTTATGTCATGATTAAATGAAAAACAATAACCTGGTCATACTTATGCCTAAGAATAACAATCTCACAGACAATCACAAATGCAGTATATATTTAGAACAGTGTCAATGCCCCTTGGGCAATATCCTCCTTGGGTCTCAAACTTGCATCTGATAACCAAAGATAATCTCTTAATCAATGCTACCACATGTGAAAAGGAACCTGAAGGAAAATGCTGTTGAAATTTAAGAATGCATCATGTGAGAGAGAGAGATGTCATGTGACTTCTATTGGGGTATGAATTGAATGGGAAAGGTACCCAGGGGAGAGGGGAGACCAGTCTCTGGGGTAGGAATGGCAGAAGAGAAGAGACAGACAAGGAAATAGAGATGGGGAGACAGAAAGAGAGAGAAAGACAGAGAGTAGCAGGAGAGAAGGGGGAGAGAAAGACAGAGTAGTAGGAGAGAGACTCAGAGAGAGGGGGGAGATAATTGCAGAGGTACAAGGTGGTTGGGTCCCTTTTATCTTATTTCATAGATATTTTATTATTTTAAGTTTTTTATTTAAATTGGAAACAGGTCTGCTTCATATGTCAATCCCAGGTCCCTCTCCCTGACATCCTTCCCTGCTCCCCACTATACCCCTTCCCATCTTCCTCTCCTCCCAGGGAGGGTGAGACACTCACATGGCTAAATGGTTGTCAGGAGTGAGATATAAATTTCCACGTAGAAAAACAAAAGCTTAAAAGGAATTTTAGAAACAAAATAATGGAGAGAAGTGCCAGGCGGTGGTGGCACACGACTTTAATCCCAGCACTCGGGAGGCAGAGGCAGACGGATCTCTGTGAGTTCGAGGGCAGGCTGGACCAATAGCCTCCGAAACAATACAGAGAAACCCTGTCACATTAAAAAAAAAGAATGGAGAGAAGCATAGCTTCTTGATAGCATTTTTCTCAGGTGGGCTCTGTTTTGCTAGCGACTCGCAGCTTGCTTAAGGAAGTCTTCTTGACTCAGCATAAGCAAAAAAAAAAAAAAGAAAAAGAAAGAAAGAAGACCAGCAATGTTCTTTTAAGAGGCTCTGCTAACAATTGAAAGTTGTGTATGTACAGCTGGAAGTGGCTGTGACCAAATCTCCAAGCCTGCAGCTTTTGTTGGATATCAGCATAGACTGAGGCAATGAGCTTCAGTCAAGCTTATGCCTGCCATCTTGGAAAATCTGCAGTTTAAACAGCCACAGTTTTTAGCAGATAAGACACGTGGCCAGAAAAACATAAAGATTTACAGTAAACACAGATTCAGATGAAGAAAAACATCTGTCTGTCCTATCAACTGGGGAAAGGCCCAGGAACTCTGGCATGCATCGAGGCAGAGAGCTCATCCCTCTAGGTGGGGTGGGCTCCCAAAGTCCTTTGTCCACCAGGGATAAATACTGATGCCCTACCAGAGGCCCCATTTATGGTTGAGGGGTCAGGGCCCTTTCAAAAGGCAATGTAGTGGAGAAGCCAGCTGTCGTGGTGCACACCAGTGGGATTTGCTGCAGAGGCAGAGGCAGGCAGACTTCCAGAGAAACCCTGTCTCAGAGAAATAAATAAATTAATAAAAGTAAAAGAAATAGAATACTAATAATAGATAAATAAATAAATAAACCATGTAAAGATGGAAAATAGAGAAAAAGTCTTGATACTGTATGTTATTGTGTTTTTCAGTTTTTTGATTGCTAAAGAAGGAAAAACTGCTAAAGCATATTTGATTATAAATGCTGCTGAATTAAACCAACTTATATATTTCAAAAATACTTTGACTTCTAACTTTAGACATAAGGACCAGTTACATGGGAAAAGAGTTTTCGTTTATGTTTCCACAGAAAATGGAAAGCTGTGGATTCCTTCCAGGCTTCTGTGGTTTGATGAACTAAGACCCCCGGAAGCAATAGGCCAGGTGTTCCAACAAGTAAGATAGCTAAGATGATGCAGCCTTACAGACTGCAAATTCCCATATTGTTTATAGATATTTGTTTTCATTTGAAAGGAGTTACTTATAGTTGGTTAATGATCACAAGCAATTTCTTTTTTAATGGTAAAAAGGTGAATTATGGTATGGGTATGGTTTTTCATTTATTGATAGAAATTAAAGGTCAATTTTGTGATATGTATATTTCTCTTCTTGATTAAGTATTGTGCTTATACTGATCTTTTAAAATGTAATGCATATTTAAGTATAGACTATAGATACTATAGATAGTTACTTATAATAGTCAGAACTTATAGTTAGGTAAGTTAGGTTTTCTAGATATACAGAGATATATTTGAGATATATAGACAGTCTTCAAACCTTTCAAAGACCTACAGAAAGTGGCATTTAAAATGGTTTAGGGTTTTCCTTCATAATGAGAAATGTCTGCTCTTGGCACATCAATTACATGTGAGAGGAAGATGGGCATTGAAGAAACTCGTTATGGAGTTTGCTTTCAACATGGCAAGATTAGCCATTTGGGCAAGAAACTGCTCTTACCTAGACTGCTTGACTGTTGCTATATAAACTGGACATTTAGGACCCAAGGAAAGTGACTGCTGAACTCAAACAGTCCTCCAGGGTTCCTGTTTCATGGAAGAGTCTGACAGACTTTCTGCAAGACACAGAAAATTACTGACAGACTGCCAATGCGGATGGACAGTTTGAAATTTCCTGCTTTGCTGAGAAGTCTTCTGGACACATTGTGGCCTTATGGACTAAAGATGATGCCCCAACGTTACAGAGAAACTTCAGGTGACTGTCCAGGTAGCAAGATGTGGCTGTCAATCCTAGTGTTTATATATTATCCTTCTGTGGTCTATGGTGGAGTTGACGGCAGTGAACGCAGATAGTTATGATCATAATTTTCCTTAGTTATGATAAAAGATAAGCTACATATGAGACTTTAGACTCACAAAGATGGGAGAGATGATACTTTCTTTAAATCTTACTAAATGTTAATGGACAAATATTGTAACTATGTTCTTACTTGATAACTGTTCTGTTATATATAATTTGACTATGTTAAAGTTAAGACCTTTCTTTTTATTTAGGCAGAAATGAGGAGATGAAGGGGAAGTTCTGTGTATATGTCAATAAAGCACTGTTGGCCAACAGGGAAGCAAGATAGGTGGGACTAGGAGTTGAGGAGGACTCTGGGAAAGAGAAACACAGGTAGTTATCATGTAGCTGCCATAGGGGTAGGAAGTCCAAACACTTTTCTCCCATAAGACAAATACTTAGATTAACCATTATGGAGTAAATACTTAAGTCAGAGCTAGCCAGTTAGAAACAAGCAAGGCCAACAGCTTCATAATTAATATAGCCTCCTGCGTGTTCATTTGGGACTGATGCAGCTCTGGAACTAGGCTGGCAGGAAGGCTTCTCTCAACACATAGTGACTGCAGCTGAGGGTATGTCCTGTCAGAACCCAAGGGCAGGCAAGTGCAGATGCCTGAATACCCACACATACAGATATCTGTATGAATATGTTATTTGCAAAATACAACAGAAGCACTTGTGCCAGTTATAATCCTCATTTCTGCAAGTGATCATGTGGCCTCAGACAGAATTTGGAGCTGCCTTCCTCTACCCCCCATTCTGTGTTTTTTTCACCCTCTGCAAGCACCACAGCAGGTACTGGGTCGGCCCCTAATCTCCAATCCTTCAGCAATTGTTAGCTCTGGTATTTACCTCCCCATCTTCCCTGTTCCTTGTTTTACTTTATAAATTATTTTTAAATTAGAAACTATGTAATTTTACATATCACTCCCAGCCCCCCACCCATCCTCCCACGCCCCTCACTGAACCCTCAACCCATACCCCATCTACTCCCCAGGGATGGTGTGGTCTTCCAGGAGGGATCATCAAAATTTGTCAAGTCAATTGGGTCAGGGCCTAGGCCTTCTCCATGTATCTAGGCTGAGAGAGTTTCCTTCCATGGGGTGTGGCCTCCCAAAGCAGTTGGGATAAACACAGGTTCCCACCATAAGAGGCCCCAGAGACTTCCCAGTCCTCCTAGCTCACACCTATGTTCAGGGGCCCTGGATTCATCCTATGCTGGTTCGCCAGCTGTCAGTCTGGGGTCCATGAGCTCCCGCTTGTTCAGGTCAGCTGTCTCTGTGGGTCTCTCCAGCCTGGTCTTGATCTCTTTGCTTAATGCTCCTCCAACTCTGTGACTGGATTCCAGAAGATCAGTGTTTAGCTATGGGTGTCTGCCTCTACTTCCATCATCCACTGGATGGAGGCTCTAAGATGGGATTTAAGATAGTGATCAATCTCATTATAGGGGAAAGGTATTTAAGGTGGTCTCTCCACTATGGCTTAGATTGTTGGGTGGGGTCATCCTTGTGGATCTCTAGACAATTCCCTAGAGCCAGATTTCTCCTTAAACCTATAACAGCTCCTTCTCTTATGGTCTCTCTTTTCTTGCTCTCCTCTATTCTTCCCCTGACTCAACCTTCCTGCTCCCTCATGTCCTCCTCCCCCCTCCTCTTCTACCCTTCTCTTTCTCCTACCTCCCTCTTTGCTCCCCACATGCTCCTTATTTGTTCAGGAGCTCTTATCCCTTTCCCCTTATCCAGGAGGACAATGCCTGGCTTTGTAATGCTGAGTCTGAACTGAGGTGACCACGGAGAGGGCCTACCCTTGTCATCCTGAGGTCAGGGTTTGGAATGGTGCAGCTTCTCTCCACCAGCACCTCCTTGATGGGAAGTTAACCCAACCTGCATTCTCTGCCTCCTCAAGGAACTGATACCTGATGTCTACAGGACAAAAAAAGAAAAAAAAAGTCCTACGAGTTTTTTGGTTTTTATGAGACAGGGTTTCTCTGTATTGTTTTGGAGGCTGTCGGTCCAACCCGGCCTCGAACTCAGAGAGATCCGCCTGCCTCTGCCTCTGCCTCCTGAGTGCTGGGATTAAAGGTATGTGCCACCACCACCCGGCCCATAGGATTTTTTTACGTACGAGTTTGCAGGTGCAAACACAACAGAGACATCTCAGTGCTTGAACAGGTGGTTGAACATGTCAGATATTTTTCCCTGAAGAATTGTGTGTAAATAAATGTGTGTTCCTTGAAGATCTTACCAAATCCTTTATACCAAGATTCCCATTATTATTAAATTTTTCAGGACCTCACAGATTATTGAGATATGCAAAGCATAGAGCTTTACCACACTGCTTACAATTATAGGGTTTCTCTACTGTATGATTCCTTACCAAGACCTTACTACATTGGTTCTATTCACAGGTTAGGTCTCTGATATGTGTTCTTTTGTGATATTGAAGACTCCTGATATGTGAATAGGCTTTACTGCACTGATGACATTCATATGGTTTCCCTCCAGTATGTGTTCTTTTTTGACTTACAAGAATGCCTTGTTGTGCAAAGGCTTTACCACATTGATGAAATTCATAGGGTTTCTCTCCCGTGTGTGATCTTTTATGTCTTTGGAGATGACTCTGGTTTGCAAATGCTTTACCACAGTGATTAGTGTGTGTTCTTTTATGCACATGAAGAGCCCTGTGCTGGTCAAAGGCATTACCACATTGATGACATTCATAGTGTTTTACTCCAGTGTGTATTCTTTCATGTACTTAAAGATTATTGTGATGTGTGAAGACTTTACAACACTGATTACACTCATATGGTTTCCCTCCAGTATGTGTTCCTTCATGTCCATGAAGATGACTGTGCTAGGCAAAGGATTTACCACACTGATGACATTCATAGGGATTCTCTTCAGTATGTGTTTTTTTACACCTTTCCAGATGACTGTTATATGCAAAGGTTTTTAACACATTGTGTATATACAGAAGGCATCCTCCAGTTTGGCTTCTTTCATGCCTGCAAGGAGAATGTAAATGTTTTACCATATTCAATACAAAGTTGAATCTTGATGGATGTATAAATCAATATTACAACTTGTTTCAATTGTGAGGAAGAAACAGATTTTAAAATTTTATCGCTGTATTTACACTCCTGTTTTCACAATCTTTAAGGGTTGTTTAACATCTTTGAATATACCTGTGAATGTATTATTATTCTTTATTATATGATGTTCATATTCAGAACTTTTTGCTATAGGATATTTTTCACATATTTAAGAGAACTGGAAAAGTTCATAATTTTATTACCCTTATGGTATTATTAAATTCTGTTGCACTTTGACTCATACTATATTTGCTACCTGAACTAGAAAAAAAATGAACTATTTACATGGTCCTAGCCTCATCAATGAAGCTGGAAAATAAATCACTTGTACACTACAATCAAATTCGTCAAGTATGTTTAAAATGGGGACTATAAGTTGTCAATTTATTTTGTGAGAGAGATACATGATGTCCTCCATCTCCCTTTGTTCACATGGCTTAAATCCTGGCTAATACATGATATCCCTGGTAAAGGAAGATTACAAAGAAGGGGCTTCCACTTTTAACTCAGTTTGATTTTCTGACGTGATAAAGAGATTAAGGTTTCTTTAAAATAACTGTCACTGAATTCTTGACAATGATTGTCCCTTTCACTTAACTTAGAAAACTAACAGCATGTTCATGAGTAACACCATCTTTTCTGTGGAGTATTTGCTTTATAGAAAATTTGGAGATATACTTATCACGTCAGCCATATGTATACATTAAATAATAGAAATAGTATAAAATATATGGATTTAGAGCTCAAGAGCATAGCTCACATTCTGCAATGATTCAAGTGCTACTATCTCTCAAGGCATTGTTTAATTGTCTTCTTTCTTAATTTGATGCCTTGCAAATATAGTTCACCTACCTGAAGTTGAGGAATATGGTTCTGTGATAATTTAATAAACACCAATGTACTTTAAGCAGTGCATTTTTATGCTGTTGGTTGTGTTTCAAAATTGCAGGATATATTACAATTTCTTTAGAGGCACATTTCTCTCAGCTCATACATGAAATTTCCCTTTCATGTCTTTTAGAAATTGCAGAATGTTCTACAATAGCATGACATTCCCAACTGTATCCTAAAATATAGTACCAGAAAATGTATATCATTGGTATATATGCAAAATTTAGGATACTGTCTTAAGTGAACCATAAAACTTTTACTGATTTAATTAACACATCCTTTTTCTCTCTCAATCAAATGAAAGAAAAGCATCAATAACCAAGGAACAGTTGTCCTATTATTTCTAAATATGAAGAAAAATGCACTCTTACCTATATCAGTGAGGTTCTTGTAGGTCTCCAGAATCATGTCTTTGTAGAGATTCTTCTGAGAACAATCCAGCAAAGTGCACTCTTCCTAAGTGAAATCAATATGCACACATCATGAGTCACAGCATTCTAAAATATCACATACATGAGTGCAACTGAAAGCATGATACTGACAATATTGTGAAAGTGTATTTCTGTAGAGCATTATTTCTTCATTTTAATTTTAAATAGCTTGTTTTACATGTCAATCCCAGTTCCCTCTCCCTCCCCTCCTCCCACACTCCCCATCTCCCCCAGACTACCACCCTATTGCCAATTCCTTCCACATAAGGGATATCTAGAGTCTGTCATTTCACTCAGGGTAGGGTCCAGGCACTCCCCTAAGAGTCCAGGCTGAGAGAGAATCCCTCTTTGTGCTATGGGCACATGATGACTGTATTCCAGGGATAGACACTGATCCACTGCTCAGGGCCACATAGGTTGCCCAGGCCTTCTCACTGACACTCACATTCAGGGGTACAGATCATTCCCATGCTGGCCTCCCCGCTGTCGGTCTGGGGTCCAAGTGCTCTCCCCTGTTCAGGTCAGCTGTCTCTGCTGGTTTTGCCAGCCCATTCTTTGCCAATTTGCTTATCACTCCTCTATTTCTGTCACTGGGTTCCTTGGGTTCAGTTCAGGGCTTAATTGTGTGTGTTTGCCTCTGATTCCATCAGTCACTGGATGAAGACTACCAGATGGTTATAGACATCAAGTTCATCAGGAATGGGCATTCGAGGTGGACTCTCCTCTATTGCATAGCTTGCCAATTGGTGTCATCACTTTAGATCACTAGAGGTCACTCTGGTGCCTGATCTGTCTTCTAATCTATGATTCCCTCTTCCCCCTATTCTATGCCCACCCACTCAAACTTCCTGTTCCCCCATGATCTACTCTCTCTTCCTCTTCTCCCCCTCTCTTCTTCCCAGCTCCCACTCCCCCCCCCACCTCTCGCCATGTCCCCATCTATTCAGAGGTTCTTGTCTCAATCCTCTTCTCTTGGGTACTATGCATACATGCATATCTTTTAGGTTCTTTCCTGTTTCCCAGACTCTCTATCAGTGGAAGTGCAGACTAGCACTATCCTGATCCATGTCTAAAATCCATATATGCGTGAGTACATACCATGTTTGTCTTTTTGCGACTGGGTTACCTCACTCAGGATGGTTTCTTTCAGTGCTATCCATTTACCTGCGAATTTCAAGATTCTGTTGTTTTTTTCTGCTGAGTAATACTCCATTGTGTAAATGTACCACATTTTCTCTATCCACTCTTCAGTTGAGGGGCATCTAGTTTGCTTCCAGGTTCTGGCTATTACAAATAATGCTACTATGAACATAGTGGAGCAGATGCCCTTGTTGTATGAATTTGCAACCTTTGGATATATGCCTAAGAGGGAAATTGTTGGGTCTTATGGTAGATTAATTCCCATTTTCCTGAGGAATCTCCATACTGATTTCCAAAGTGGCTGTAGGAGTTGTCACTCCCACCAGCCATGGAGGAGTGTTCCCCTCTCTCCATATCCTCTCCAGCATAAATTGTCTTCGGTGTTTTTGATTTTAGCCATTCTCACAGGAGTAAAATGATATCACAAAGTTGTTTTGATTTGCATTTCCCTAATGGCTAAGGATGTCGAGCACTTTCTTAAGTGTCTCTTGGCCATTTTAGCCTCCTCTATTGAGAATTCTCCATTTAGTTCTGTACCCCAACTTTTAATGGATCCTTTAGTGTTTTGGAGACTTGCTTCTTGAGTACTTTGTAAATTTTGGAGATTAGCCCTCTGTCAGATGTGGGGTTAGTGAATATCCTTTCCCATTCTGTGGACTACCTTTTTGTCTTGTTGACTGTGTCCTTTGCCTTACAGAAGCTTTTTAGTTTCAGGAGGTCCCATTTGTTAATTGTTGATCTCAGTGTTTGTGCCACTAGTGTTATGCTTAGGAAGTGGTCTCCTATACTAACTCATTGAAGAGTATCTCCCAATTTCTCTTTTAAAAGTTTCATTGTGGCTGGATTTATGTTGCAATCTTTGATCCATTTAGACTTAAGTTTTGTACAAGGTGATAAACATGGATCTATCTGCAGTCTTCTGCATACCAGTACCCAGTTATGCCAGCACCATTTGTTGAAGATGCTTTCTTTTTTCCATTGTATAGTTTTAGCTTCTTTGTCAAAAATCAAGTGTTCATAGATGTGTGGATTAAAATCAGGGTTTTCAATTTGGTTCCATTGGTCTACCTGCCTATTTTTGTGCCAATACCAAGCTGTTTTAAGGACTATAGCTCTATAACAGAGCTTGAAGTCAGGTATGGTGATGCCTCTTGAAGTTCCTTTATTGTATAGGGTTGTTTTGGCTATCCTGGGCCTTTTGTTTTTCCATATAAAGTTGACTAATGTTCTTTCCAGGTCCTTGAAGAATTGTGATGGAATTTTGATAGGGATTGCATTGAATCTGTATACTGCTTTTGGCAAGATTGCCATTTTTATTATGTTGATCCTACCAATCCAAGAGCATGGGAGATCTTTCCATTTTCTGGTATCCTCTTTGATTTCTTTCTTTAAAGACTCAATGTTCTTGATATACTAGTCTTTCACTTCCTTGGTTAACATTATCCCCAGATATTTGATGCTGTTTATGGCTATTGTAAAGGGTGATGTTTCTCTAATTTCCTTCTCAGTCACTTCATCATCTGTATATGATAGCGCCACTGATTTTTTGGAGTTTACATTGTATCTTGCCACATTGCTGAAGGTGTTTATCAGCTCTAGGAGTTCTGTTGCATAGTTTTTTGAGTCACTTATGTAAACAATCATATCGTCTGCAAATAGTGAAAGTTTGACTTCTTTTCCTATTTGTATCCCCTTTATCTCCTTTTGTTGTCTTATTGCTGTAGCTAGAACGTCAAGTACAATATTGAAGAGATATGGAGAGAGTGGACAGCCTTGTCTTGTCCCTGATTTTAGAGGAATTGCTTTGAGTTTCTCTCCATTTAGTTTGATGTTAGCTGTTGGTTTACTGTATATTGCTTTTATTATATGCAGGTATGTTCCTGTCATCCCTGATCTCTCTAGGACCTTTATCATGATGGGGTGCTGGATTTTGTCAAAGCTTTTTCAGCATCTAGTGAGATGATCATGTGATTTTTCTTTTGCAGTTTGTTTATATGGTGGATGACATTGATAGATTTTCTAAAGTTGAACCATCCCTGCATTCCTGGGATGAAGCCTACTTGATCATGGTGGATGATTTTTCTAATGTGTTCCTGAATCCTCTTTGTGAGTGTTTTATTGAGTATTTTTGCATCGATGTTCATGAGGGAAATTGGTCTATAGTTCTCTTTCTTAGTTGTGTCTGTGTGTGGCTTGGGTATCAAGGTAATTGTAGCCTCGTTAAAAGAGTCTGGCAGTGATCCTCATGCTTCTATTGTGTGGAATACTTTGAGAGTATTGGAATTAGCTCTTCTTTGAAATTCTGGTATAATTCTGCACTGAAGCCATCTAGACCTGGGCTTTTTTTGTTTGGAATATGTTTGATGACTGCTTCTATTTCATTAAGTGTTATAGATCTGTTTAGATTGTTTATCTCCTCTTGATTTAGTTTTGGCAAGTGATATCTATCCAGGAAATTGTCCATTTCCTTTAAATTTTCAAATTTTGTGGAGTACAGATTTCCAAAGTATGCCCTGATGATTCTCTGGATTTCCTCAGAGTCTGTTGTTATGTCCCCTTTTTCATCCCTGATTTTATTAATCAGCATGCTCTCTCTCTGTTGTTTGGTTAGTTTGGACAGAGGTTTGTCTATTTTGTTGATTTTCTCAAAGAACCAACTCTTTGTTTCATTGATTCTTCTCAGTGTTTTCTTGGTTTCTACTTGATTGATTTCAGCCCTCAATTTGATTATTTCCTGGCATCTGCTCCTCTTGGGTAAGTTTGCTTATTTTTGTTGTAGACTGTTTTGTTGTATGACTGTTCTCCAGTTTCTTCATGTGGGCACTTAGTGCTATAAACTTTCCTCTCAGCACTGCTTTCAAAGTGTCCCATAAGTTTGTGTATGTTGTGTCTTCATTCTCATTGATTTTGAGGAAGCCTTTAATTTATTTTTTTATTTCTTCCTTTACCCAGGGATGGTGCAATTGTGCATTGTTCAATTTCCATGAGTTTGTAGGATTTCTGCAATTTGTGTTATTGTTGAATTCTAATTTTAATGCATGGTGGTCTGATAAGGTACAGGGAGTTATTCCAATTTTTTTTTGTATCTGTGGAGATTTGCTATGTTTCCTATTATGTAGTCAATTTTAGAGCAGGTTCCATGTGTCACCGAGAAGAAGTTGTATCCCTTTGTGTTTGGGTGGAATGTTCTATAGATGTCTGTTAAACCCAGTTGGGTAATAACTTCTATTAGTTCTTTTGTTTTTTTGTTAAGTTTCTGTCTGGAGGTCCTGTCTAGTGCTGAGTGCAGAGTGTTGAAGTCTCCTACTATTAGTTTGTGAGATTTTATGTGCATTTTGAGATTTAGTAATGTTTCTTTCACAAATGTAGGTACCTTTGTATTTGGGGCATAGATGTTTAAAATTGAGACTTCAACTTGATGTACTTTTCCTTTGATGAATATGAAGTGTCCTTCTTCACCTCTTTTGATTGATTTTAATTCAAAGTCTAGTTTGTTAGATATTAGGATTGCTATACCCGCTTGTTTCTTGGAACCGTTTGATTGGAAGATCATTTCCCAACCCTTTTTGAGATAATATCTGTCTTTGATGTTGAGATGTGTTTCTTGTATGCAGCAGAAGGAAGGGTTCTGTCTTCATAATTATTCTGCTAGTCTGTGTCTTTTTATAGGCAAGTTGAGGCCATTGACATTCAGGGATAATAATGACCATTGATTGATGATTCTTGTTTGTGCTTGATTTATTGTTAGTGAAGTTTTTTGTGTATTTTCTCCTCCCTTTTTCTTTTGGTGTTTTGTAAAGTGGGATTATATATTGCCTGTGTCTTTGTGAGTGTAGCTATCTTCCTTGTATCTAGGTTTTCTTTCTAGCACTTTCTGTAGAGCTGGATTCATGGGTAATTACTTCTATTAGTTCTTTTGTTTTTTTGTTAAGTTTCTGTCTAGAGGTCCTGTCTACTGGCCCCAGAATATCAAGGGGATGGGTGTTGGGCAGGGGATCCCCGCAGGAGACCCAATCTCACCTGAAGCTGGGTTTGGATGGGCTGATGTCTTTCCTGTGTGGGCGGGTCTTCTGGATGCCAGGATCACGGATGTCCCTGCCGGAGACCCAATCTCACCTGAAGCTGGGCTTACTGGGGTTTGGGTCTTGTAGAGCATTATTTTAAGATGTGTAAATATTATGCTATGGAACATTTCTTTAATGATGTAAAAACGTGTTGCTTTTTTATGCTGCATTATTTTTAACTCTGTGAAGCTTGTGATTCTTGGTGTGTATACAACACCTGATGTTCTGATAAGAGGTGATTATCCAATAGTGAGGCAGGAGAAAGTATAGGCTGTGGTAGCAGGAGGAAAGTATACATAGAAGGATAAACCTGGAAGCAAGGAGGAAGGAGGATGAGAAGAAGAATAGGAAGATGCTAGGGGGCAGTTACCCAGCCACACAGCAAGTCATGGATTAAGAGGGAATATAAGTAACACATAAATGGAGAGAGGTAAAAGTCCAGATGCAGAGGGCAGATGGGATCATTTAAGAAAAGTCATCTAGAATTAAGCCAAACCAGGCATTTATAAGTAATAAAAATACTCTGTATATCAGCTTGTGACCTGGTTGATGCCCTCCCCAAAAGATAAAAACTAAAGAGCTAAAGGAATAAAACATTAAGCAAAACATTGGTGTCCATCTTTCCATGTAAGGCCTGAGAATGCTGAAAAAAATTCATCTCCTTAATAAGTTTCTTCCTACTTGTGAGTGGTTGAACAGTCAGTATACTAAGTAGTAATTATAACCTCAGTTAACATAACTGCCACAGCAAAATCATGGAAATGCATGAGCTCAAGGAAGGCTGTATGCAGTCCTTTGTGACCTACCTCTAACTGGGTTGTGATTTTTAGGCTGTGCTCACATGAACTCAGAAGCAGGCACAGCCAGTTGAAAGACCATGGAGAAGATCCATGTGTAGCTTTGCAGTCTAAAGTTTGCTTTGGGAGTTAAAAACAAAAGGCTAAAAGATACACAGTGAAACTGGTCCAGACATAAATAGAATTGAAAGAGGGACTGTTGAAATAAAGGAGTCTATACATTTTATGCATGTCTTAATTTTAAAAATGTCAAACATATTTATCATATGAGAATCAAAAATGCTTTGGAGGAGCAGTTTTGCTTTTGTTTCAATAGGAAACAAGAGGCTGTAGATTTGTTCCAGGTTAATACATATATGGATTGAGAAATGGAGATCTCATGAAATTGACAGACCACATGAATCTACTAAAGTTGCTGATGGTCTTCACAGGACTTGACCATGATCTTAAATTTTCTCAGTGACCCTTAAAGATGCCTTCATTAACAGACATCTGCAAATGTCTGGAGAATATGACTACCCCATTTCATAATGTTGCCTGGTTTAAGCTTTGGATAATTTGGTGGGCCATGGATGATTGTTATGTTTATGGAAATATAGGAATGGTAACATAAAAGGGTAGATTATTATGTCTACTCTAACTTTAAAGCAATTATTAACCTCAAATATTTTCTATATTAATAGAAATGTAGGAAGCCGGGTGGTGGTGGCGCACACCTCTAATCCCAGCATTCGGGAGGCAGAGGCACGTGGATCTCTATGAGTTCAAGGCCAGGCTGGACCGATAGCCTTCAAAACAATACAGAGAAACCCTGTCTTGTAAAAAAAAAAGAAAAAAAAACAGTGCAGTGAGAATTTCCCAGGTCCTAAAAGGGTGACTTCAATGAGGACTCCTAGTAATCAAGAATACAGAGGCTGATCCAGACATCTTCTCTAACCACATAAGGCTCCCAGTTGTGGGACTGGGATACCAAGTGAACCACAAAGTTTTAGAGCCACATTTGTCCTGCTTGCAATACATGCTGGGGCAATGGTGTCTCAGAGTTTCTGTGGTGATCAATAAATGACTGCTCTAACTTGAAGCTTTAGTTGTGAGAGGAAAACAATGCCTGATAAAACCTTGATGGCGAAGGAGTCAGGACATTAATGCTTAGAGAATGAGGGTAGAAGAAAATAAAATTGACTATGAAATAAATCCATGAAATGATTCATAATTATACTCTGCTATAATCATAAATTGATGCTCACCCCAGTTGTCATCAGAGAGGCATCTCCCAGCAGCTGACAGGAGCATACACAGAGATCCCTACACAAACATTAGTATGAGCTTAGGAATCCTGTGAACTTAGGGGGAGGAGATGGTAGGTTCCAGTGGATATTTAGGAAAACAGGAGAACATGGCCCACAGAATGAACTGAACAAGGCTCATAGGGACTCAGAGAAAATAAAGTGACTGTAATTGAGCTTGCATGGCTCTGTGACATGTCCTCTGCAAATATGCTATGGTGTTTGCTTGGTGTGTTTGTGGGATTCCTACAGGTGATCTTGTAGTGTCTCTGATACTTTTGCCTGCTCTTGGGACAATTTCCTCATACTGAGTTACCTTTGTCAGCCTTGCATAGGGATTTTTACCTCATCATACTGCCTATGGGCTGAAGATGGATGCCCCAACGTTACAGAGGAACTTCGGGTGACTGTCCAGGCAGTAAGATGTCTCTGTCAATCCTAGTGTTTATATATTATCCTTCTGTGGTCTTTGATGGAGTTGAAGACAGATAGTTATAATTATAGTTTTCCTTAGTTATGATAAAAGAAAAGCTACATATAGGACTTTGTACTCACAAGGATGGGATGGATGATATTTTCTTTAAATCTTGCTAAATGTTGATAGACAAAATATTACAACTGTATTCTTACTTGATAACTATTCTGTTATATATGATTTGACTATGTCAAAGTTAAGACCTTTCTTTTTGTTTAAACAGAAAAGAGGAGATGTTGGGGGAAGTCCTGTGCATTTGTCAATAAAGTACTGTTGAGCCTATAGGAAACCTAGATAGGAGGGACTAGGAGTCCAGGAGAACTCTGGGAAGGAGAAAGACAAGAGAGTCGACATGTGACGCCATGGGGGTAGGAAGCTGGGAACTATTCTCCGGTAAGAAACATACTTAGATTAACAATTATGGGGTAATTACTTAAGGCAGAGCTAGCCAGTAAGAGACAAACAAGGCCAACAGCTTCATAATTAATATAGCCTCCTGTGTGTTTATTTGAGACTCATGCGGATCTAGAACCAGGCTGGCGCGGCAGAGCCCAGGCGACTGGCGGGGGATAAACCAAGGCGGCTAGCAAAAGAAAAAGCTTCTCTTAACACTATCCCCAGGTTCTCTCTGCTCTTCCCTTTTGACAGCCTGAAATTCTGACAGGCACTCCCTGCTAGAACAAATGCCACACCTACAGAAAGATGGCCACCCTCCATATTGGCCTGAGAAGCCCTGTTCAACCATAGGCCACACAGATCAGAAGATCAGAGAGCTAAAAGATTCAAGAAAAAATCACCCATTCAATAATGAAAAACTGAGAAATCAGCACCTAGACCCACAATAAACTCAAAACAAGATAATTGGACACAACCAGCAACCACCAGAGCAATAAGCAACTACCAGATTCCAGTTATCCTACTGAAAAAAGTCATAAATATTCCAACACAATAGAAGCACAATTATGACCACCTTTATAAAGATGATAGAAAGAGTTGAAGTGAATTAATCCCTTAAAGAATGCAAAGAATGTATAACCTAAATGATGGAGAAAATTTATAAATCCTTTAATGAAAGTAAAAATCAAACAAATAAACAGCTAATCGAAAGGAAAGAATCTGTTCAAGACCTGAAGATGGAAATAGAAGCAATTAAAAATAATCACAACTGAAGAAATCTGGAAATGAAAATCTAGGTAATCAAACAGGACCTACAGAGGCAAGCCTCACTCACCAAAAGAATACAAGACATGTAATAGAGAATTTCAGGCTTTGAAGGTCCACTTTATGAAATGGATATTTACATAAAAAACATGTTAAATCTATAAATTTCCTGAAATGTGACATCCAGGATATCTGCAACAGATGAAAGCATCAAAAGTAAGAATGATAGGACTAGGAGGAGAATAAAGTCAGGTCAAAGTCTCACAAAACACTTTTGAAAAATTCATAGTCAAAATTTTCCTAAATTATTAAAGGATGTGGAAGTACACATTCAACAGAATCATAGAGGCTCATGGGGACTGCACCAGGTCTGATGGGGATGGCCTTCTTTATATATGTTTCCAGTATTGGTTGATGTATAAAACACTGTTTGGCCAATGTGTCAGGAAGATAGGTGGTACCAGGAGATGAGCAGAATTCTGGGAACAGTAGGCAGACAGAGCCCACCAGAGACAGATGTGATGTGGCTGATAAGGGACCAACATGTCTGGACATTCTCCGGTATGCCAAGGCTACATATAAATGCATAGATGTATAAAAATGTGTTAGTTCCTAAGACAGAGCTAGCCAATAACAAACCCTAACCAACAGCAAACAGTTTAATAATTAATATGTTATACATGTGCTTGTTTGGGGCTGAGAAGGATGGCAGTACCTGGCAGGACAAGAAAACCAAGTAACACATGTAGTCTAATACTGTTGTATACCATGGTGTTTTTTGTGCAACTCCCAACAGTGGAAGTGGGTGTGTGTCTCCCACTCTCTCACCTGCTCTTAGAATTCCTTTCCTCCTACTAGTTTGCATCCAGCCTTGATAGGAGGTTTTGATTCTTTCCAAATTGTAATTCATTATGCAGACTTATGTTGATATCCTTTGAATACATTATCTACTCTGAAGGAAAATGGAGGTGGAGAGGGGAGCAATGGAGAGAACCAAGATGAGAGGATGGAGGGGAAACTGCAGAAAGGATGTATTTTATGAGAGAAGAAAAATTTTAAAAAATAAAGACAAGAATATGGGCACAGTGGGAGAAGATTGAACCAAGGCACGAAAACTCATCAGGGCAAACAGCAAATCCTACAGCTCTGCTGTGCACAGGTAGGGTATCATTCTCAAAAGCCTTAGATACCTCTATCCCTAAAAATTGTCAGACATGTCTCTCCTTTGCTATTTCCTCTCCTTGTGTTCAGCTTTCCATGGCAGATGACCAATTGTTTTTGTATCTCAACATCCTATCATCTCAAAATACAACACTGGCTTCACCTTGAGAACTTCAGTCAATGAACTCTCACAGTGTATTCACTGGTCTTCTAACTCTGCCAGATTCCTACAGTGTTGAACTGAAACCACAAGGGAAGAATCTATGATCTATAACTTTTGCACCAATTTCCACTTTCTCTTTATTCCATGCCTTCTCAAATACTTTTTTTCCAACTTTTTCCTCATAAAGTATGTATGGATGAGTATACTAACATATGCAGACAACTTCTTTAGTGTGTTGATTGTTGGTTTCATGTATATGGTTGCAGGGCTGATGTAATAGAGAGCAGTAAGGAATCACTACTGACACAGAGTAATACTCATTCATTTATTACAAAAATCCCTATGAAATGTGCTTCACTAGGAGGCCTTATAGATGTCCAGGAATTGATTTCCTGGTGATTTTTCATTTTGAACAGCAAACAGAGAAGTGGATTAGTCTTCTTCTTTTAAATGGATAAAATAATCCATTCAAAGTAACTTTTGAGTAAAATATTCATTTGATTCAAAATATTAAGTTATACCACTATCAAGGAATATGTTCCCTCCATGGATCCCAAAGTCACATGTTAATCATAATATACAATGTTTTCAAATTATGAAATCTTACAGAATTTAAAAATTCCAACATTTAAAATGTCTGCAGTATCCTAAGTGTACATTATGTGAGAAAAGGAAGATCAGGGGAATATCAAATAATCACATTTAAGGAAATGAATTCAGGAATCTATGGTCCTATTCTTCATATTATTCTTGACCCTCATGGACTAGAGAAGCTCCATGTTTCAGATTTTGTCATCCCTAGCACACACAGCTTTTCTTCCATGGCTGTTCTCTTCAGGGTGTTGTCCTTGGTTATCCCATGGTTCCAGAATCTACCACAATTTCAGGTGTCCACTGGAAGTAGTCTCCTCTCATGCCATCTCTGAAGGAGCTTCAAATCTGTTACAGTCAAAAATGTTCTATGAGTCCTTAAATCTTCCATTGCCACTCAAGACTTTAAGGGAGAAAAATCCCTACAAATTCCAAAACAGTCTGGGTTCTAGCCAGATAGCAAGCTAGGACAGTTTCTATTCCTTCACTGTTTTCTATGTTGATTCCCATGTTCACATCAAACATAGTGTATTCACAGTCAGGATCCAGAGAATAATAAATGGTGGTCTTATTACATAATCCATTACCAATAACATGGACTAGAATGGTGTTATCATTTCTGGAAGGGGGAAGAATTTTCTCATGTCAATGAAATTGATTTACAAGTTAATGTCACACAAACATACCTCAGAGAATAATATGATTCAGATAAGCCCTCAGAGTCGTGCCTGGAAAAGTGTCCCCTGACTGAATCTAGATAATACCCAGGTGAAAATCAATAATAAGCACCACACAAAATTGATATAATTTTCTGAGTACAGCCTTCCTGATTTATAAATATCTCAAATATTGATGAGACCTGTTTGATGCCATACTTCTTGGGAAGGGATTTACTCCTTTCCCAGAGGTAAGCAGCCATTTTCTGAGGATTACAAGGACAGAGTTGTGAATCACATATACAGTAAGGCTTAGTGCAGAAGTTATCTAACCCCTGTTTTTTACTTTATTAAATCAGAATCCAAGCCATGTCTAAGCAGGAACTGACCTATGATCGTATTGTCAAAGAGAACGAGAGAAAGAGAAAGATAGAGACAAATAGATGTAGAGAGCAAGACATCAACAAATAGAAACACACACATACAGACACACACACACACACACACACAGAGAGAGAGAGAGAGAGAGAGAGAGAGAGAGAGAGAGAGAGAGAGAGAGGACTCCCTAAGAGGTCATTAAAATATAATTTACAAAGTCACCAAAACTGTCACATGTCTTTCTATCAATTCTTAAGTGTGGTTCACTCTCACATGATCATATTTTACCAAAATATATCCTTTCCTGTAATATGTGTACTGAATCCATGATATAAATCTCTTTTTACTGCTGCATTTTCACATGAGGCAGTAAAACTCCAGGCCTACTCTATCTGTTACATAATGAGTTTTAGGCCGGAGAGGGTTAGAAGTAGACTGTGTCTCAACACAGACTCACTCCAAAGTGAAAATGGTTAAACAGATATCCCTTCACATTTGCATTCACAGTTGCTACAGTACATGCATACAACCCAATGCTTTTGATGATGCATAAAATGCTGACAGAATAAATCTTGCCAAGTCTATTTATGTGGAGTGGAAACCTAGAGATCCTATTTCAATCATGTTAATAGTAAAAGACAAATACCCAAAAGTGTTCTCTGATATTTACACACAAACCATGACACACATGCACAAATTCCACACATAAAGAATCACATACATACAGACATAAGTAAATAAATTATAAGATTATAATGGGATGTTTTTGTCACACAATCTTTATTTGAACACATGGGCAGCAGAGACAAGCAAAGTTCTGTGAATTTGTGGCCTACCTCATCTGCCTTCTGAGTTCAAGCAATGCCAAAGATAAGTACAGAAACCCTGTCTCAAAATAAAATTTCAGCTCTGATTATCATTGACTCATCCTGAAATCCTTTTACAAAATACACTGAAGTGTTCCAGCTTAATTTCAGAAGAGGTCCCAAGTTACAGGACAATATCCATTAAAGCCATTTTGGTGTCTGTCAAGGGTGGTTGCCATATTATTTTCAGATAAATATATAGCTGATTATGGTAGCAGAGAAAGGCAGATCTCCTTGAATACAAACCAATTTGGACTACATAGTAAATATGACAGTAAAATATCTTTCAATCACACACACACACAGACACACATACACACACACACACACACACACACACACACACACACACACACACTTGAATGTAAGTTTGCCCTGTTGCTTGAGAAAAGATCCCATAAGAAAGCTATAGTAAATATAAAACTCAAAGTGTATAGTTTAATGTATAATATATATTGAATATTTTAAAACACATTCTAGTAAACATTCCATTCTCTACTATTAGCTCAATATTCAAAGCATGACTGCCTTCTATACAAAGGGATCTTCCAAACAGTTGTTTGAATATTTATTTAAATTACAAGAGAACTGACAGTAAGAGAAATTTTATATTGTTTACATTCCTAGGTGGTTTTTCCTCTACCAATTTATTCCATGAAATCAGTATCAGTACTTTCTTGAAAATTTTTCTAATTTAGATACATGTTAGCTAGTTTACCTCTAAATTGAGGTATTTGCATGTTTTGTTTTAATGCTATGTCTCCAACTCTGGAAGCATAAATAATGCTTGTTAAAGTAATTTTACAGCTACCAGTAACCCAGTGAATTTTTAAGAGTGCATTTTGTAAAGAGTTATAAATCTTCCAAGTATGCTGTTGAAATCTCTCTAATACCACTCTATTTTGAATTTTACCTGGATAAAAATAAATAAATAAAAATAAATAACAAAAGGCAGTTGTTGATACATGATCATTGTATTATTTGTTGTGCTATAAACACATTGAGTTAAATAGCTGTTATTGTTTGCTACAAGAAATAAAGAATGACTATAATTGAATACTGGTATTTCTATTAATAACACACAAAGAGCAAGTATGCGATCATCTCTGAAGTAAATTTGGCAGTGTTTCTCATAATTCCTCTCTAAAGTTAATCAATCATGTACTGATTAGTTAGGGTTTCTATAGCTGTGAAGAGACAGCATGTACATGGCTAATCTTTTAAAGGAAAACTATTTTATTTCAGTAATTTACATTTTCAGAGATTTTATCAAGTATCATCTTGGCACAATATGGTAGAATGCAGACAGACACGCTTCTGTCAAAGGAGTTTGGCATTGTACATCTTGCCCCACTGCAATGGGAAGTTGTCTGGGATGCTGTTCATGATTTGAGCATATATAAGATCTCAATATATACCCCAACAGTGACACCCATGCCTACAGAAACAAAGAAACATATCCTAAGAGTGTCATTCCCTACGAGCTTATAGGGGCCCATTACATTCAGACTACCACATGTATTATGTATTAAGGTTCACCAAGAAGTATGATGTGTCATTCTGTGTGAGTAAACAATGAACCCTTCCTACTGAGAAACACTGAAAATATGTTTGTTTTCACACCAAAATTTATTAGACCATGAACCTTTTGGTGGGGCACACCTAAGGCCCCATGATAAATTACATGAAGTATTCATCTTCCATTTAACCCAGTGTGGGAATAATGAAACAGTTGTTCCTTGTCCTCAAATTGGGCAGGGAGGCTACTGAGGAACCTCTTTAATATCATGTATATTTTTGAGATGCCTGTTTTTACAACTTTGTTTCCAATAACTTGCACATGTTAAACTTTTTATTTTTCCCATTTTCCAGGCACCTAAAGATAAGCCATACAAACACTAATTCCAAAGCATTCTGGTATATATTTTGTTATTAATCATCAAACATACGTGTGAACTAGACGTCTAAGTGTGATGAGCATGGTAAATAAACGTCTTTTAGATATGTGAAAATAGCATAGTTAGTAACACACTACACCCAAGACTGTTCCTGGAAAGTCAGAACCCAGTGAAATCTCTCACTCACTCATGACAAGCAGACAGAATCCTAGCACCCCATTACACAAATGGTCTTCAGATTCCTTTGTTGGAGGTTCTTATGTTTTGGAAATACAAAATGAAACCTTCCCTCAACCCTACTTTTGTGGAGTTTTATTTTTGGCAAGTGGTATTTAATCCAATTAAAAGAAATTTGTTAGTCTGATGAATTAGTTTAGATTGAATGGTAATGCTGTTTGATGAATGATTGTCTGTTTTAATGAAGAAATATTTTTGCTTGAATATAATCTTTATCAATTTTCATGTTTATATCCTCCTACATGTGGAAACAAAAGCAAAACATCTTCCCTATTTAACACATATCTTGGTTTTTATTCTGAGCTCAAGCAATCTATAAAGTATACAGGTTGCTTTAATTTAGCAGTTTATTTGTATGTATTACCTCCCAGTGCTGTTGTTTCCTTTTCAGTAGAATTAAAAAATGTAGTTAATAATGTATTATTTAATCTATCTCTAGGACTCTTAATTACACCTTTCTGTTTATTAAACAAATCCTTTAAGGAGCCTCAAAAGCAATCTTTAAATATAAACAATCTTTATCAAGAAAAACTCAGAAGTCAGATGTGGGGTAAAGATCAGAACCAGTTGAGCAGTCACCAGTGAAAGTGACCTCTTCCATTCCTCCATCTAAAACAGAGCAAGATAGCTGGGCATTGGTGGTGAACGACTTTAATCCTAGCACTCAGGAGGCAGAGGCAGGTGGATCTCTGTGAGTTCAAGGCCAGTCTGGTCTACAGAGTGAGTTCCAGGACAGCTTCCAAAACAATACAGAGAAACCCTGTCTTGAAAAAAAATAAAATAAAAAAGAGTAAGAACCTCTCTCTATTTCCTACTTCCTGTCTCCAAATATCCTCAACCCTACAAAACTTTGTGGTCTTTTTTGGTCAGTTAATGGTTACCTCTGCTCTGTGATGCCAAATAAGTTTTATTATCAAAATACAATCAAAATGTAACACAACACCCAGCAAAACCTCATCTAGCTCACATATTTGTACTTCCAATCCTCATGTGAAGATCTCCATGGCAAATGTGCAACCCAGCTTCATCTTCACTGCTTTATCCAATGAACTCTCACAGTCTTTTCACTGGGGCTCTAACTGTTCTAAACATAGATGTGGGCAAAAGTGAAGAACTGACCACAGAGGAAGAATCCATCGTCTTCAAAGTTTGCATCTTTATGTTTCCATAATCTGTAAAACATAGGTGGTTCTGGCAGAGGGACCTGAAGACAGAACAAACCATTGGCTGACATTCCAGTCTTGCCTCTCTACCTTCCAGTAAAGAGAGAGAGAAATCTGGATGCAGAACTAAAAATCCAACATTGCCTGTGATTCCTGACTTGCCATGTAACATCTGGGAGAGAGGAGAGGATAGAACCTTAAACTAATAACCCCCAGCAGAGGGAGAGACCCCACCTATACCCACTTGAAGAAGAAATGGGAAAGCGACAGTATAAGAACACATCAAACAACAAAAATTTCATATGGCACCAACAGAGTCCAGGGAATTTAAACCCACAAACCTGAGCATCCCAAGACAGATGAAACAAGAAAGAATAACCTTAAAACCAACTTCATGAATATCATAGAGGCTATCAAATAGAATAGGAGAAAATTCCCTAAAGAAATGGAAGAAAAAATGAACCAAAAAAAAAAAAAAAAGAAAGAAATCAACAAATCTCTCATAGAAACCAAGGAAAGCTGAGAAGAAACAATCAAAGATATGAGGGAAACAATTCAAACAGTACAACACCATAAAACTGAAATAGAGACAATGGAGAAACCAAAAATTGAGGGAATGCTGGAAATAGAAAGGCTGAGTCAACGCTGAGGAACTACGGATACAAGCATTACCAACAGAGTGGAAGACATCAAAGACAGAATCTCAGGCACTGAAGATAAACTAGAGGAAATAGATTGAATGAGGAAAGAAAATCTTAAATCCAACAAATCTTCAAGTCAAAATTACCAGGTAATATAGGAAATCATGAAAAGACCAAACCTAAGAATAGTAGGTATAGAAGGCAAAGATGCCCAGCTCAAAGGAGCAGAAAATGTATTCAAAAAATCATAGAAGAAAAATTTCCCCACTTCTACTTGCCCACTCTGGGACTTCCTGGCATGGGTATTGAAGCGAGGTCAACACGCCCCTAGCAGACCAAGCAACCACAAGCCTGCTGAGAGCACAGGTCTACTGCTGTCCGCACTCATGGCAGAAGTGAACACTGGATCCCCACCTTGGGCCCGACTTCCTTTCAATTGCACACTCTGGGATTACCTGGCCTGAGGACTGCAGACAGGTCAACTCACCTCCAGCTCACCTAGCAACCTCGAGTCAGCTGACAACACTGTCCTAATCCAGCTCCCACCCATGGGCAGAGGCAGTGGGTCTGACCCTCCTGCCTCCTGCATCCACTGTGAGATCCATCAGAGCACTGGACCTGCTTGCACCCACTGGAACAGAATCTTGGACCAGTACACACCAGGAGAGGAGTTGTCCCCACTGAAAGAAGGGATGGGAAGATGACAATATAAGAACACATTCAATAACAGAAAAACCATTATGATGCCACCAAGATCTAGGCACTCTACAAGAGCAAGACCTGAACATCCCAACACAGATGAAGCAGGAGAGAACATCCTTAAAAACAACTTCATGAAGTTAATAGAGGCCCTAAAAGAGGAAATGAGAAAATCCTTTAAAGAAATGGAGGAAAAGACAAACCAAAACTTTGCAAGGAACAATTCAAACAGTGCAAGTTTTGAAAGCTGAAATACAGACAAAAAAAACCCAATCTGAAGGAATGCTGGAATTAGTAAAGGTAGGAGCATGGAGGGAGGAGAGAGGGAGCAGGGAGAAAGAGAGAGGGAGAAGAGGAGGGGAGATGAGTACATGGGGAAGCAGGATGGTTGAGTCAGGGGAAGAATACAGGAGAGCAGGATGAGAGATACCATAATAGAGTGAGCCATTATAGATTTGAGCTCTGAGAGGAGGGAGATTTCCATAAATCTGCAAGGATGACACCAATGGGCAATCTATGCCATAGTGCAGAGGCTACCTTTCATAACCTTCCCCTATAATGAGATTGATGACTACCTTATATGCCATCCTAGAGCCTTCATCCAGTGGATGATGGAAGCAGAGGCAGACACCCAAAACTAGCCACTGAACTAAACTCTGGGAACCCAGTCGCAGAGAGAGAGAGGAGTGATGAAGGGGTCAAGACCAGGCTGGTGAAACCCACAGAGACAGCTGACTTGAGCAAGTGGGAACTTATAGACTCCAAACTGATAGCTGGGAAACAAGTATAGGACTAATCCAGATGCCCTGAATGTGTCAGTGAGGAGGTTTCAGAAAACTATGGGGCCTCTGATAAAATATAAGTATTTATCCCTAGCCCATTCCACTTAGAAGGACACTCTCTCAGCCTACATACATGGGGTAAGGCCTAGGCCCTGAACCACATGATATGACACACTTTGAAGATCTCCCATGGAAGGCCTCACATTCCCAGGGGAACAGAAAGGGGATGGAATAGGGGGTTAGTGGGTGTAGGGGAGGAGAAGAAGGAACTGGGACTGACATGCAAAACAAGCATATTTCTAATTTAAATTAAAAAATAGAAAACAAAACAAAAAAATCATAGGCAGTTCTGCATGAATTGATGGACGCTACCAAGCTTGGATTCAAAGGATTAGGTGAGTAGAGTCTTACACTTGGGCTACCTTCATAGGCTTTAAATGTAGATCAGGGACTTTGCTTTCATGATGTTAAAAAACCTTGAAAATTGCTGTCTTTTTTCCATCACTGGACTGACATCTGAAACTACCTAATGCTCTTTTTCTTAACAAAACAGAGACTTTTCTTTCCTTCCTACTTGTGTCCTTTTCACTGTAGACCTGAAGGAGTCAACAGTAATAACTACCCAACAGAAGCATTATTTTGACTAAGACATCAGCCCATTACTGTTAATTTCAGCCTTCTTCACTTTTTTCGGACATGTGATGATTAAGAAAGATTTGGGGCAAAAATATCACACAAATGAACTCTAGTTAAAGTTTTCATGAAATCTTCTAAGCATATGTGCTTACTTACAAGGCCATGATCACCTGATACAGTAAAAAAAAAAAAAAAGAATGGAGCCTTGATTAACCTGGAGGGCCACAGCAGTAAAAAGATATTACTGTTTTATTGAGAGCAATCAGACTTTTTATATCTGTATCAGAACCATAAGAGACTGGCAATTTCCACAATCAATACAGTTGTAGTTCCCATGTAATATGGAAATTGCAAGACACAGAGAATATAGAAGTTTAATGTCTAAGAACAATTTTCTTGTTAAGCTCACATATTTGTTTGACTATGATGGAAACAGATGGTTAAATACAAATTAGCCTGAATGCTTCACTGCCTGATGGAGGGCGTCAGTCTATCAGGAACTGGAAGGCACACTGTGCCCCAGGAGCCATGGACTTCAGCCTGAATACCCTAAGACACATGTGTCTCAAGGGCCAACTCCATGGTGGCCTGCAGAGCCATTTACCCACTAAAATCCTGACCCTGACATCCATTGTCTGCCAGTTACTCTCTACATTTCCATCTTTCATGACCTACAACTACAGTCAGTGGAGAGGCTTTATGGCTTTTGCTAACTAAAATCTAGATATTTCCAACATTCTTCCAAAAGTCAACATTTCCATGTCCATTACAGCAAAAAATATCACTTTTGAAGAACAGTTTTTTGTTCCTAAATTCTTCTCTCTTGCTTTAATTAAATTATCTCAGTAAAAGTTACTCAGCTATTAAACTGATTTTGTTGTTATCCCTAGGCCAGTGTCTATCACTGTGGGAGATTAGGAGAGAAATTCAAGCTAGTAACTGAAGGTAAAACTTGTGGAACCATTGTTTCTTGATTTTGTCTTATGCTTTGTCACTGTCTTTTGCTCAACTAGATCTCTTAACCAGACCTGGACCACTTGCTCAGAGACATTGCCAAATCAGTGAAGTCTTCTTCCCATATCAACCAAGTCAACACAATCTTTATTCTGGCAGAAATCAGACATTCTAATCTAAGAACACCACTGATGTTCACACAGATGACCCTAGGTTTTGTAATGTCGACACCTGAGGCAGAGACAATTATACATGAGATTTTAAAAATCCAAAGCCAGTGTATTCATCATATCAATCACTTAAGCAGCAAAGACTCAAACATGAAGATAGCAGCAACTGGGAAACACAGGCAAGCCAGGAAATGGGAAGAGGCAAGCATCTGAGATAAAGAAGAAACAAACTAAAACTGTCTCGACACAGCAACTTTCCCCCAAAACACAACCTTAAGGAACTGATAGCATAAGAAATTTTATGAAGACAAATTGGTGAAGGTCCATCATTTTCAAGAAAATGATATAATTCAATTACAGTTATATAAAACAGCACACAGATTCACATAATATGAGATCTATACTTGGACAAAGAAACAACAACCAAACAAAACCAGTAAAATATTTTTTGAAAGAATGAAGGAGTTGGTAAGAAGAAGACAAGAAATAAGTCAGGAAAAATACAGTCAACTTTTAATCAAAAGACCAAAGAAAACTTAGGAAAGAAAAGTGTGATCTTGACCAATGTTGCTCTGCCCCTGTAGTCCAATGTGTATAGAAATTATGTAGTGAGAGATCTATGTATGCAAATGGGAATGGCCAGCACCATGGGTGCATACATCACTTTCTGTGTTATATCAAAATTAAATAAACACAGACTTCACAACATTCAAAAATTATTTCAAAGGGACCCTTGAAATGTTGTTTCTGACCCTCAAGCTATTGATATTTTATCCAAAATCAGAAGCCCCATGCTCTAGAGTTCTCTCTGGAAATGGAACAGCAGCTCCTTGTAATTCCTTGTTGTTTCAGATAAATGAAGCCCTGCTGATGCTCAATCACAAAACAACACAGAAAAAAAATTTAAAATGTGCTTCCATAGATTATGACACAAAACATGGATTCTGCTCTATCTACCTGCTCAACAACATGCACATTGGAAGAATTTCTGCAGATCAGAAACTCCTTTTCTGGCCCTGGAACTAAATTGCATATAATAACATCATTGTGGTTACTTTACCAAGTTACAAGCATTCTAATGATGTATTGGTGAAAGATGACCCACATCACCATTTTCTAAAAGTTCCTTAACTATTTTCAATATTCATAACACAAACCTGAAAATGGAAAGCAATATTCAAAACTTCCAGAAAGCACACCTTCAGTTTTCTACTCTGTCTTCCCACTGCAACCATATGTGAACACTGGAAAGTAATACTGCAAGAATTACATCCTCCCATCCCAGGGCTGCAGAGTCTCCCATTACCCAGTAAATCCATACTGGGAGGCACAGAGGTCCAAACCACTGCACAGGTCACCACATGCACCAACAACACCACAGTCTAACTCATGGCCTATTCAAGTCTCAACAGAATTGAAAGATCATTGGGTGGTGGTGGCACATGCATTTAATCCCAGCACTTGGGAGGCAGAGGCAGTCAGAGCTCACTGATTTTGAGACCAGCCTGGTCTACATGGTGAGTTCTAGGACAGCCATGACTGCTACACAGAAAAACCCTGTCTTGATAAACAAACAAGCAATAACTAACTAAATAAATGAAATGATGGCTCAGCAGACCTGTTCTAAATACCATAGACTCAATATGGTACAGAGTATCTCAAGAACATTACTGACTAAAAACAAAGTGGCCTTAGGACAGACAAAATTAGCTATATATGGTGCAAAGAGGTAGGATCCCAAGATTTGAAGCAACCCTTCCAAAAGTCCCTGGCCTCAGACCATTACCAGCTCTCCCAAACATATTACAGGTTTTAGAGAAGGAGTTCTGGTTTGATGTCAATACATCAGGACCTTAGGGAAAGCTCCCTAGTCCTCGGCACCAATGCCATTAATAATTCTTCCAAGAATGTTCCTTCTTCTAGCATGAGGGATTAAATGATAGCCTTGCTTGAAGAGGTAAGTTCTTAACACAACAGTGTTTTATTTTCAAATAATTTTCTTCTGGTATCATATTGCCTACCTGGCAAAACTATGCTTTTCAAAAGAAAAAAAAACTACACTTAACTAGGCATTGGAAGTGCCTGCCTTTAATCCAAGCACTTGGGAGGCAGAGGTAGACAAATCTCTGTGATTTTGAGGTCAGCCTGGTTAACAGAGTGAGTTCCAGGACAACCTCTAGAGCAATACAGAGATACCCTGTTTGGAAAAATCAAAACAAACAAACAAACAAAACCAAAACAAACATAAACCTAGAATTTTATAACACCAGGATTTGTTTGTAGTGACCCTGTAATGTCTCATTGAGCAGCCTGTCAGAGGTCTGTTCTTTGACATAGGGATGGGCCTAGAGGGTGGTTGTAAAGCAGGGTTGGCTACTTTGTACTGCTTTGAAACCAAAAGTTTGGACAATCCTGGTGAACAAATGTGGATCCTAGCATCCAACAAGGCTGGTTAGTATATACTTATATTTGGGTATTTCAGAGGCAGTCCTCCCTCAGCTCAATTTTATTATGGGAGACATACTATTTCCTAAGCATTGGTAAATCCTTTATATCACCAATTCTACTCTTCTACATTAAAGGATAATGGGGACTGCTACACAACATATGAGATGCCTCAGGACAACATGTACACAAGTAACTATAGATGGAGATTACATGCAAATGTTAAATGTAAGGTGTTGAATGTCAAAAAGAGACTGGAAAAACTAGGCCTCTCTGAGTTAGACAAGCTGTAAGAATATTGAACCCCCTGAATGTGGGTGTCAGTGAGGAGGCTTAGGTAATCTATGGGGCCTTGGGTAGTATTTATCCCTAGTGTACAAATAGACTTTGAGTGCCCATCCCAGAATTAGGGATGCTCTCTCAGCCTGGATTTTTGAAAGAGGTCCTAGGCCCTGCTCTGGATGACATGACAGACTATGGAGATCCTCCATGAAGGGCCTCACTCTACCTGGGGATCAGAGTGGAGACTGGGTAGGGGACTGGGGGACCTTATGGGGAGGAATGGGGAGGAGGGGAGGGAGAGGGAACTGGGATTAACATGTGACACAAGATTCTTTCTAACCTAAATTTTAAAAAGGGAAAAAAAAGAATGTTGAAGTTGACTAGAAAGTTGTTTCTGCACACAGCTGCTGATGCACAATGTTCTGATCAGATTAAGCCCACAGAGCAAAGTTATTGAGAGAGCTCCCCCTAGGTCAAAGAATTTACAAGGACCGCATGGGACTTGACAAGACAGGGAATCTGGCCTCAGTTCCCCCTCCCAGATAACAGGCAGGATCCACCACACTGTCTGCCATTCCTCCCTATCTGCTCCTCCCTATCTTCAGAGAGCATCCCCTAGCTCACCATGTTGTGGTTTCCCAGATCCCTGAAGATCTCAACTCAGCTCCCTGCAGCAGCAACTGCACCACAGCACACAAAACCACTGGCTCTTCTTCACAGCCCAGACTGAAGGCTGGTGACCAGAAGGGCCCTGCACCACTTCTAACTGGCAGGTCATATGGAGGGCCTGATTGGATAGTGATGTTTGAATGACAAGAGCACCTCCCATAGGGTTAGCTTGTGCTTAAAGACACAGTAGTATGAGTCCTGGCCATGCCTCCCACAGGAGAAAAAAATCTTTTCTAGATCTGCAAAGATATACATTTCAATAGCACTGGCCCCTGGCTTTGATTGCAGACCCTGCTATCTTCCTGGTCTACATAGGAACTTCCCCTTGTCCTCCTGGATATGAATAAATAGTTTCTACACCGCAATAAGGCTCTGTGAGGATGAAGCAATCCAGATCAGATCACATCAAACCAAATTAGAAAAAGCTCATGTTTAATGTATGCAGCCCTCCTGGAAGGCCTTCCAGTACCCCAGAGAGTTGATGAGAAAGGGAGACCTGAAAAACTATGAGTCTGGTCTCTGGGGTACTGTTTAAATACCCTGTGGGAGTCTTCATGGGTATCTCTGGGGTAGATGTAGCATGTGCACTGAGTCCTGTGACAAGTGACATAGTGATCATGTAGCCACAGCACTGAGTGCCCCTGACATCAACAGGGGGTGGGGGGAGCATAATGGCAGGAGTTTTAACAATAGGGAACATTATTTGTCAATATGTTGCTTTCTGAGATGTAGATGGTTTTGGAGGAAAATGGGGAGAGGGCCTTGGGTGGAACCTCCACCCTAACATTCCAGACTCTTTGGGTATATGGAAGCCAGTGGTCAGAAGGAAGCTTCCACCATAACAACAATGTGACCAGCTAACTTGTTCAGCCCACCACACTAGATAGGTGGTGAGTCCCTGTCCCACAGCTGCAAGACTCAAGAATATTAAAAATTAAAGAGAGATTTAAGGACACAAAGTGAGATGTTTGTTCTGGGGCTTCAGGTTGAGGTCAGATGAACTGAACATACTTTCCTCCTGATTGTCACAGGGGCTTCAGACAACCAGGGAAGAAAAGAAAGAACCAGATTTCCACTTGGTAGGCAGAGGCAGGTAGATGTCTGTGAGTCCAAAGGCAGTCTGGTCTACTGAGAGAATTCCCAGAAGGGTTCCAAAGAAATACAGAGAAGCCCTGTTGCAATAACAGCAACAACAAAAAATAGATCTCAAACAAAAAAAAAATAGGTCTTCCTTCTTCAGAAGGCTGGAAGATGGCTCCATTGCTTGCAGTTTATTCCTGAAATTCAGAGCAAACTCTAGGAAATTAATAATAATAAAAAGAGCAGTGTTCATGGAAACTTGAACACCTAGAGGAAAATGAGCTAGGAAGAATGTGTTAATGAGCTCCATTGTTAGACAGCACATCTTCCTCCAGGGGAAGGGGAAAAAGGCAGCTGCATTATTTAAGGTTTTCTACAGTAAAGGGATGGTAGAGTACATCTCTCCATGTATCTCTGTATTAAAATGTCTCACAAGCTGTGGTCCACATTGACCAATGCAAATTTGAAGAATGCAGAAGATTGAGTTTCTCAGCCTGTAGGCTAGATCACTTGAAGGATCCAGTAATTGTTCAGTCCATAAGGCTGGACATGCCAGCTTGTCTCTTTATACACAATAATTCCAAAGAAGTTGTTTCAAATGCCAGTAAAGGAATGAATTTGGTAGTGAGAGATAGAGCAAGCAGGCAAAAAGAGACAGCTTCCTTCTTCGATATCATTTATATATGATGGCTCCTACCAGAAAGTGAGATCCAGGTTAAAAGTGGATCCTATTCTTGCCTTGCTATGGTGGCTCATGACTTTAATTCCAGGACTGCAAAGGCAGAGGCTGGTAGATAGTCTAGAAAAGCTACTCACAGGACAGTCTCCAAAGCAACAGAGAAACCCTGTCTTGAACCCCACCCCCAAGAAACAAAAGACCATATTGTCGGTTTGATTGTTTTTGTTGTTGTTGTGTTTCTGTGTATTTTCAGGAAATGGTCTATGTGTGTAGCACTGGAAATCATTCTGTAGTCCAGGCTGATCTAAAACTCAGAAAATCCCAGTGCCTCTTCCTCCTGAGTGCTGAGGTTAAATGTGAGCACTGCCACAAAGCACCTAAAGAGGGATCTTATCACCTCAAATGATCCAGATTAATAAAGGGCTTTCCCATTTAGAAACCTTCAATTAAGTAAAATCCCTCTCAGGTATAACCGATTCTTTGTGAATTAGGTAATTCCAGAATAGCCACCTCAACCACCAAGACAGAAGACATTGGAAAATTGTCTTGCCTGAAGGAGGCAGGGACAGCATGGGTGTGGTTCCAAAACAATGTTTCCCAAATAATGGAAGCATGGTGAATTTACTTAGGAAGTCTGCACATGTTCATGTAATAGTTCCTCTATTCTCAGCATTCTCAGCTAACAATTCCTCTTCTGAACCTGATATCAATATAAAAGAAGAAACATTTAGGACATTCTTGCCTCAAAGTCATGCAGGAACATACACAAATTATAGAAGACATGGGAATAAAGATCTCTGGCATGTTCATATTGTACTACAAGGTCTTAGTTGAAAATTAAGTAAATGACACTGTGAAAACTATAGTGTCAATCTGGATGTTTGATCTAAAATATAACTATACCAACAGCAAAATTCAAACAGATAAAAGATAGAGAATATAAAAACAGAAATCTTGAAGAAAAATTAAGCTAATAGCAGTGTATACTGTGCTCCTTCATGAATGATTATGATGATTTCTATTAACCTCAGAACAAAGCTTCATTTGCTGCTGAGCAGCCTGGGTAGGAAGATTACCACAGCTGCTTCCAATCAAGACCAGAAGGAGTTTATTTTAACTAACCCTGGATTGCTGTCTTTCTCAGGGCTGTAGAGAATTTCATTCTTTCCTTTTTCTAACTTCAAGAAAGAATTAGTTATGTGTATGTGTCTGTGCATAGTACCTACAGAGGGTGTAAGAACATAGGAGATACCTGGGACTGGAGTTACAGCAAATGGTTAGCTAGCCTCCTATTGACTCACCCTCATGAGTCAAAAAAAGTAACTTGAGGAGGAAAGAGTTTATTTCACTCATGGTTACGTTATTAAACTCAGATTGTTGGACACCCTGAAGACTGAGTCCATATGCAAAATAAAGAGACTTTATGCAAGAGTCAAGCTCAAGCTTGGATCCTCCATGTGTCCCATGTAGTGGTTCAATCAGAGAACTCCAAGACTGTTTGCAAAGGTGTGTGGCAAAAAAAGCATTTTTTGAGACAAGATCTTACTCTGTAACACAGGCCAGTCTGACAATTCTCTATGTAGTCTAGGTTTCCTGAGGCTCCAAAGTGCTGCACTTACAGGCATGAGCCCCCACCCCTGTCATCATCAGTAGTTCTTAGTGTAGCATACTCTCCTTTACATTAATTCATTACTTATTCTCTCCATGTGCTTGTGCCTTTGTGTTGAGACCATGAGAGTTTGGAGGTCAGAGGACAACTCTCAGGACTTGGTTCTCCTCTTCCACCATGTGTGTTCTAGGGATAGAACTCAAGGCTTCAGGTTCAGGAACCAGTGACTTTACCTGCTGAGCCATTGCTGACTCTGTAACACACTTCTAAGTTAGTGAATGCTCACTCTTTAGACATACTGTTATCATATCATACACAAACTGTAATCACAAGTTTTGTTTGCATTGGCAATCAACAACAAAACTCCACATGAATTGAGTAGGGCCCAGCCATGACAAGTTCAATAAAGGACTGAGTTTCAGATTACCCTAAGTCAAAACCTGGTTCCAGAAAAGATCACAAACTGAAATCAGTCAGACACCACACTGGAATAAACTACCAAAGGGGAAATTATTAAAACTTCTAAAGGAAATCCCTAATATTCCAGCCATAGTAGATAGGGACACCTGATGTCCCATAGTCCTGCATACACCCCTATCCCCTTTCACCTAGATGCCATAGACAAATGTCAGTCAATCATGGGTCCTGATCCTTAGAAATCCCTCATCCCAAACTCTGCTATTATAAAATCCCTGCCCCATCTGACTTGAGGCTCTCTGATTATGCCAATGCATTGGACACACAGAGATATTTCAAACTCAAATAAAGTCTATTTGAATTAACAGACAGGATTCAGTCTCCTCGATGGTTTTGGGAGACTCCACAATCTGGACATAACAACCTGATTTAAGGTATTATTTATTTCTGTGGTTTTGCTGGCTAATTTTATATCAACATGATAAAAGCTGTGGTCATCTGAGAAAATGGGGACTTAATGCAGAAAATGATTCTCTAACATTGGGCTACAGGCAAAATATAGGGCATTTTCTTACACAGTAAGTAGGGAGGACCCAGCCCATTGTCGGTGCAGTCAACCCTGGGGTGGTTTTCTTGGGTTCTATAAGAATGCAGGTTGAGCCAGTCATAGAGAACAAGCCAGTAAGCAGCACCCTCCATGATTTCTGCTTCAGTGCTGACTCCTGGCTCCTGCTCTGCTTGAGCTTCTGTCCTCACTGCTTTTGATGCATGATTAGATGGTGTGGGGCCCAGAACATCTTAAGCACACAGCTGCCATGACAGGCTTAATAAAATAACAGCCAAGAGTAGGCATGAGTTTCAATTTACTGTCAGCCAGCAATGGGATCCAGGAAAAACCATAAGCTGACACCACCCAGGGAAGGGGCAGTATCTAAGGGCAAAGGACCTGACATTGCAAACATTGAACCATTATAGATATGATCTTCAGATGTTCTGGAGCCCAGCACCCACCTGTTTGCTTTTACCAATTCCTCCCTAAGTAATGTCAGCCAATCATTCATCCTCGACCTTAAATGTCCCTCTCACCCCAACCACTGCTTTGATAAAAATCTTACCCAGCCAGGCTTGGAGCATTCTGACTATACCACTGCATGGAACACATGGAGGACCCAAGCTTGACCTTGAATCTTGCATAAAGTCTCTATGCTTTTGCTTATGGATTCAGTCTCCAGGGTGATCTTTCAGAGATTCCCACAGTCTGGGCATAACAATGGAACTGTGAGGGAAATAAACCATTTCCTCCTCAAGTTCCTGATTTTGGCCAAGTTGTTTAATCACAGAAATAACTAAGACAGTGGTGGTCTGAATTGATAACTTCCAAATTCTGCCTTGAATTTTAAATTTCTCTGTAAAGTCCTTACAGTCATGGAATTTTTCTATTTATCAGGCTACCCTCAAATTCCACAGACAGCCTGAGTTTTACTCATTGTGCTTCAATTAAAGGCATGGACCAAACTGTCCAGCTGGAAATACTGTTTTTTATCCCTGTCCCAACTATGAATGCTTGAAAATCTTCTAATTTTTGGTTACTTAAAGAAGGTCATTTTACCCAGTCTTGTACATATAGCCTAGGGTATAAATGTGACAATTTTTTTGTGTAATATCACAGGCATGTCCCACCTTGTGCATGCCTGAAACTTCCTTGGTGTTCTTCCCTAGACCATCCTGGATGATGTTTTCTAGATTTTTCTGGATGATGTCCCTATTTCTAGTGCTTGGAACTCACTGTGATTCTCAGTGCTCTCCAAGAGTGACCTGTAAGTCTTTGCAACATGTTTGTTTGTTTTTTCTGTGGTGCTAGGATACCTTTCCACATGTCCATTCATCTTGTTTCACTTTCACTGTTTGAAGATCCCATGTTTATATAAGCATCTTAAGGAAAAAGCAGATAAGAGGGTCATGGATGGGCAGACACATAGGAAGAAGGGACAGAGGAAGAAGAGACTGCAATGAATTTGCACATGGCCAGGGAGTCAGGAATCATGGCATCATTCATTTGCATGTGGTGTCCAGGTGTGCTCACCTCCCCTGGAGATCAAACTTTTCAAGCTCACAGTGAGCTGGGACAAGAGAAGCTCCTCACTATGTCATCCCCATGAGTATGTCCTCCTTGGAGCTGCACCCTACAGGCTGGAACAGAGAACAGGAGGAGGGAACAAGCAGTTTCCCTGAATATTTGCAGTGTTTTGTAATGCTGCAGGAGCTGAAATTCCCAGGCCTCCTTCAGTTAGGCCAGGAGCTAGAGGGGCCAGGATTTCCAGAGGCCCCAACTCCCATTAAGAGCCATAGAATGTCCCCACCTATGGGGACAGTGAAAGATGACTACAGAGGACTGAAGGGTGGAAAGGAGTTCCTCCCTGCACTTTCAATGATGAATAGATTGGAGTGGATGGGACTTTAGACTCTTCTTGGTTGGAGGCAAAGATTACAAGTGTGTTCCTGAAGTTGGGTCAATGAAAGTCTGCCAAATATGCTGGAATTTGAAGGTTGTCCTCTGCCATGGATCTGTCTCTCCTCCCTCCAAACTAACATGGACAATCACACTGTGTGCCTTTTACCTAGGTTCAGCACAAGGGGAGCAATAGGTTCTGGGCTTGGATTGGGGCTGCAGATTAGGATGCGCCCCAGTGTCAGGTCATTACAGTATATAATTGGTGTCTCATTATTCAAATCTGACTCTCCTATGCCCCTCAAAACTGTCTTAGTGAAGGGCCTGGGCATCTTCTGGGAGCTAGATCCTGTAGCTGAAGCCTCTGCCAACTGATTGGCCAATGTGAGCAGCAGCAATTGGGGGATCGCTGGAGGAGCTGGAGTAGTGCAGGGCCATTCTGCTCTCCACTCCAGATAATCTCATCATGTAGAGGAAACTCTGTGTGCAACAGTGATGCCTGGGCAGCTGTAGACACACAGCACTCTGCAGTGTGACCTAGACCTGGTTGGCAGTAGAGGATATGGGAGAAGGCTTCCCCAGGTCTAGACCAGGACTCTGTGCATCTGGATTCTGTTGTGTTCTTTTTGCTTCTCTCTGATCACTCCTTTTATGATGTGACATTTCTGACATTGCTCAAGATGGATGCTGGACCAGATCTTCCAGGAGGATTTCTCTGAGGAGGAGAATGTGTTACTAGGTGTGGTATACCTGAAACCTTGGTCCCAGTTCATCTTCCTCATCCCAAAGGTGAGGCTGAAGATTCCCCACTCCTGCACTCCCAGATCCTTGCCTCAGTACCACCCTCATCCATCAGCATCTTACAGCTGTTCCTTTGGTGACCTTTGAATTCCCCCCTCTGCAGGATGAAGGTCAGCTCACTACAGCATATACCCAGATCTTTGGGACCCATGCTGGTGATCAGTGCTTCCCCTTGTGACTCTGAAAAGACTGAGGTCCTCCTGAGCTGTCCTTGCCTCCTTGGATGGTGAGGTTGAGAGTCTTGATGTTTTCCAGGGCAGGTGTGTCCAGAGCTATCTTCTGTGACCACCTTGGAGAAAACCTACTGGTCTTTTCCAATCTGGAATCTGAGCCCTCAAGGCCAACTTGGAGGAACCCCTTTGACTCTGTAGTCACTTACTTAAAGGGAGTTAGGAAACTATAGCTGCCATGATCCATTATGATCACTTCTAGTCATACTCAGGAGCTTATTCCCTCTGTCACGGGGAGTTGGAGAGTTGAGGATAAGCTTTACATTCTGTCATCTTCGTACACTACCTGCTTTGTAGATCCCTCTCCCTACAACTACTGCTTGCTATGGGGTGGAGACTTAGGCAATGGTTCATTTTGTCAGAATAAGTCATTGAACCATTTCAAACCTGAGGTTCACTGCCAGGAGATGGATCCTGTAAGACATGACTAATACCCTATGTGTACAGGGCGTGCTGTGTTTCTCATGTCTGAATTAGTCAATTCCCCTCTAAAACTATTTGCTGCTGTTGCTCACTCTGGTATCCATTTCTCATTCCCTTTCATCCACTACACACAGCTTTCATTTCAGGAAATCATGTTTGGCATTATGTTGTACAACAGTTTATTTTGTTATTGCACAATCTTCAAGAAGAATAAAGGAAACATTCATAGTGATAGTTAGTGTGTAATGAAGTTATTAATAAGAAATCAGGCCGTGCATTGATGGCACACACCTTTAATCCCAGCACTTGGGAGACAGAGGCAGGCAGATATCTGTGAGTTGGAGGTCTACAGAGTGAGTTCCAGGATAGCCTCCAAAACAATACAGAGCAACCCTGTCTTGAAAAACAAACAAAAAGAAATTACTCCAGTACCTTTCTGTAGGTATTCACTGCTTTGAAATTTCTTCTTAGAACTGCTTTCATTGTGTCCCTTATTTCAGACATGCTGTGTTTTCTTTTTCAGTCTGTCTTTCTCTCTTGATGCACTCTTTACTCAGTAGTGAGTTGATTGGCTTCCACAAGTTTTTCTATTTCCTGTGGGTATTGCTGATATCCAGCTTTAATTCATGGTGGTTGGATAGAGTTCAGGGTGTTATTTCAATTTTCTAATAACTTAGAGACTTGTTTATTCTTTATTATGGTGAATTTTGGAGAAAGTTCCATGGATTGTTGGACAAAAATTATTCTTAAGTATTTAGTGGTGATATTACATAACTGTCTGTCACTTCCATTTGACTTATGATTTTATCCATCTCCAGTTTTTCTCTATTTAGTTCTTATCTGGAAGATCAACCTATTTGTATGATTAGTGTATTTAAGTCACCAGGTATTACTGTGTTAGATCAATGTATGATTTTTAGCAGTAGTAGTGTTTCTTTTACAAACATTGTTGTCCTGATGTTTGGAGGCATGTTAAGAATTGTAACATGTTCTTGTTGTATTTTAACTTTAATTATTATATACTGTCCTTCTCAACCCCTTCAGCCTTGCTTTTGCTTGGATTTTATTTTGTTATATAATATAAAAACAACTATGCCTTCTACCTTCTTACATACATTGCCTTCTAATATTTTTTAATACTTTTAAAGTTATCAATGAGTGAACTTAATGGTGAGGAATGAATCTTGGAGGCATCAGGAAAATGCATCATATTTTCTAATCTACTCTGTTAGTCTGTGTCATTTTTTTCTTCAAGAAATTTTTCTCTGTATAACAGCTTTGGCTGTCCTGGAACTCATAGAGGTCTACCTGTCTCTGCCTATGGAGTGCTGGGATTAAAGTTGTGTGCTACCAGCACCTGGCAGTCAGTGTCTTTTTATGAGAAAGTAACAACAATCCTTTTGATAGTTATTATTGGGCACTGTGGATTGATTTATGTTTTTTTGATGTTGCAGTGTGGTTTTTTACCCTATTTTGATGAACTATTACAGGAGTATTTATAAATTCTGTCCTATTGCATATAGTAATTTTTAGCTTCAGATTTAGATATCCTCTTGTAGGCTTGATTTTCTTGACAAAAATTGGTTAAAGTTGATTTTATTATGAAATGTTTCTCTTTTTATGTTGATTTAAATCACATTTTGTTTGGTGTAGTGCTCTAAGTTGGCATCTGTGGTCTGTGGTAACTTGTAGAACATCCTCCCAGGCACCTCTGTATTTCAGAGCATCTATTGTAAATCCCAACATTAGTCTAATGGGTCAGCCTTGGCATGTGTTGTGGTCTCTTTCCTTTGCAGGATTTAGGTCCTCCTGAGTGCTGGGAGTAAAGGAGTTTGCCACCAATGCCCGGCTCTTTCAACCATTTTTATAATTTATGTTTCTGCTTGGCTTAAAGTAAAAAATGCCCCTAAATGTCTCTGATTTACATTGTGATCATGTTAAAAATGGATTTTTTTGTCTGAGCCTGCTTAGGAATAAGGAGAATACTATATGAATGTGTTTACACTCACTAAGTGAAATCCACATGCTTCTTTGCTTAGGAAAAGTGTTGTTTTGGAAATAATGCCCAGGATCTCCATACCTTCTTCAGGTAAGAAATCTTTTTATATTCTTCTGCATAGGTTGTTGTGATGGCTATTCTTGGTAGTCAAACTGACAGCTATAGGAATTAACTAAAACTCAAAGAGTTGGGTACACCTGTGCAGGATTTTTCCATAGTTTTTGAAATTAAAACCTCATATTTAATCTGGATTACTTGAGGTGACATCCATTTTCAGCTGCTGGATGGCTGCTGCTCACCTCTAACCCTAGCACTCAGGAGGCAGAAGCATTTTGATTTTCTGAGTTTCAGGCCAAAGTGGTCCACAGAATGAGTTCCATGGAGGCATAGAAAACCCCTGTCTTGAAAATACCAAAACAAAACAAAAAAACAAAAAAACAAAACAAAAAACCTAAAGATTAAGATCCATCCTTAATCTGGATCAGACCTTCTGGTGGCAGCCTACATATAGAAAGGATATTGAAGAAGGAAGCTCTCTCTTTCTCTGTTTGTCCTCAGCCCTGGCTAATATGTTCATTCCTTTATCACAATTACAGCCACTTCCTTGACTGCTTTGGTGTATATTGAAGAACAGCTGAGATATTCAGGCCCATGATCAGAAAAACTCCTGGATTCTTCAAATTTTTATGGGAAGGCAATAATTGCTGGACTATCTGGACCAACACCTAAGACATTCTAATAAATTCATTTCCACATATGTGTAGTGATTCATTTGACCAGTCCTGTTGATGTAGAGAGCCATGAATGTCGAGTCTGCTGCGCAGCCTGTGTCCGAGAAGGGAGGGTGTCGGGGATTGACAACACAGAGACTCGTTCAACGATGTAAAGAAAACTTTAAGCAGGCCCCAAAAAGGTTCAAGAAAGCTTCCTAAGAAAGGCTCCCACCAGAGAAGCTTCTGCTCTCTCCTCTACCCTGGCTGGTTCTGCTCTGTCCCCAGAAACTGATCTGGGCGTGGCAGAAGAGGTGGTTAGTCTTTGGACAAGGTCGAGGTCAGGGTGGTTTCTGCGGGCAGGCCTTTTCCAGGAACTTAATGCCCCCAGGCATTGTATTGTTTTTAGTAAACATGTTTTTAGTAAACATTGTCTTACAGCTGCCTACTCCCAGGCAGAAGGGGAAGTGGGTCTCTGCTCAAGGTCTGGTGTTCCCACAATTCACCCCTTTTTATTTTTAAATGAGGCACTCCTGGCTTAGGTCAAGTAGGGTCACCCTCCCTTTCCCGTCCTTGGGGGACCTTGAACCCCTGTCTTAGGTGGGAGGGGTCTTCCCCACAGGTTGCCCGTCATCAGAGACACCCCAACCTTAAATCATCTGTAACCAACCTTCATGGCTATCGGGATTGCCATGGGCTAAGCTAAGCAATACTTGGTTACGGATCTCTTGCCTCTGGAACAAGGCACGTTTGAGCCTGGCATAAAGCCAGAATATCTACCACCACTGCCACCATTTCCAGGACCCCCATTGACATAGCGCCTCTCCATCACCGTACCCATCACCAGACCTGGGCCATAACATTCTACCAGCCTTCATCTGTTACAAGGGTAACATGCACGTGATTTACATTCTGTTACAAGGGTAACCCGCATGTGACTTAGATTTACAATTTGATAAAGTTACAATTGTTCCAAGATCTGCTCAGGAAAGCATTTAGAAAGTGCACTTGCACAGATACATTAGGTACAATCATTGATGTTACACATGTAGCATTATGAAAAATATGAACAATAGGCTTGTTGCACTATCCACAGAGCACCAATTTGTTCCTGTGGTGATGCAGTTTGTTGATTTAATGTCAGCTGATTATGCGACTTGAGTCAAAGTCTCCTTTTGTCGCATTAGGACAAGTTGCATCTCTCTAGAAAAATACACTGGCCTAGTCATGATTCCAGAAACAGGAACCATCAAGTCTGATATTTCAAGTGACCATGTCCTGTTCAATTACTGAAAAGAGGCTTTTGCCCCTCATCACAGTCCATACCATTGTCCAAATGTTTTAAGTGGGTCCTTTTTCTCTATTGGCTTCACGATGAAAACTCATGGGTCCGGAAGGTTGATGCAGCAGGTCTGTTGAGAAACTGGAAATCTCGAACCGACTTTTTTCTTTCTTTCTTGGGCTCTAGATTCGATGACAGCAAGGGTCAGGAACACTGATTTAGGAGATCTCACTCAAACTGGCTTAGGTAGGCTCCCATGTTCTCAGGTCCAGTTTTTCTCTGCTCCATGCCGAAGCTTTTATTCTTTTCCTACAAGAAAACACAAACATGCCCTCGACCCCAAATTAGGGTCTTCTCCACTGTTTAGTGCATGGATGTCTCCATTTGACCTGAGCAATGGTTGCTCAAGTTCCATCATGCCAGAATCTGTCTGAAGCTCACTGGCATTCACATTATAAAATTTTTAAATGAGGAGTGTATTATTTGATGAGTCATATGGGGACTGGGGACATTATTCCCCCTTTTTATTTTCTAAAAAATTTTTTTGAACTGTTGAAGCTGGACCATAACAGTAGAAGGATTTGTCTACCCTCCTTGGTTAACTATCTAGGTAAATTGGGCTTACTACTTAGATTATTTGCAGATGCCCATTAAAAAGGACATATCCATTAAATATTTCCCAAAAACTTCTGAAAATCACTCAAAGATTGTAAACTATACTGTGTCCAAATAACTTTTGAAAATTTTTTGTAGTCTGTGAGCAGTCTTTCCCAATCTAACCTGTAGAGCTCTCACTAGCTGACAAGGCCTTGTTTGCATCTTAAATTTTTCTGTTAAAACATTAACAGACTGGCTGGATGTTCCTTTTGTCTATATTAAAAGCAATCTAGGTAGCTTCTTAACTATTTTTGAAGGGATTTAAGTATCCTTTTAATCATATAAGCAGTTCACACTCACGCATTCACAATCACATTTCATACATACCGGTGTGGCCACACCATACATTCAGAACATACATGCATCTTTCAGTCATCCTTTTTCCCTAGGTCATGATTAGTCTGTTGCAATGAAGCTTCCTTAATTGAAATCTATGTAAAAGAACAACTCCAGCCAATCCTTGAACTAAAAGGGTTAAAAAGTCCTGTATGTTCTTTATCATTCCTCCATTTGAGCTACAGTCATGGGGTACAGCTGTACCTACTCCTTGTAACTCTGTAGATGCAAGGTGGAGAGGCCAAGCTTTTGGCCAAAAGTTTTTAGAGATGACTCACAAAATAGAATTTAAATGTAAACAACAATTTTTCATTCCTTATACCTTTGTCTTTTTCTTTTTCTTTACTTAATACCAGTACCTCTTTACTGTTACAAATTTTTTTCCCATTTTTTTTAAGTCAGGGTTTCTCTGTATTGTTTGAGGCTGTCAGTCCAGCCTGGCCTCGAACTCACAGAGATACGCCTGCCTCTGCCTCCCAAGTGCTGGGATTAAAGGCGTGTGCCACCACCGCCCAGCTTGTTACCAATTTTTTTTCTCTGTATTATTTGGAGGCTGTCTTGGAACTTGCTCTGTAAACCAGGCTGGCCTTGAACTCAAGAGTTCTGCCTGCCTGTGTCTCCCGAGTACTGGGATTAAAGGTGTGTGCTGCCAACACCTGGCTATTCATCCATTTTCAATCCAACTTTCAACCCAGGATGTTCCCTCATAAAGGCGTGTTGGGATTAAAGGCATATGCCGCTGGTATTAAAGGCGTATGCCGCTGGCAACCTCTTGGATTCCCCTACTTTCTGACCCTGGTATCAGGCTTAGGAGGGGGAAACACAGAATGTCTAGTTTCTGACTTTTTAATCTCATTGGCGGCAGCCGCTCCCAATGTATTATTGGTGTTATAAAATTTGATGAACAGGGAGCTGGAATGACTAACTGGCATCAACATGGGGGGGAATACTCACCAACGCCCATATTTCCCTTACCTGAGTGTTCAGCAATGGTTGGATCATCTTTATCATGGTGAGCATTCCTAGTATCCGGAGTAGTATTGGGGTCGACATGCCTGATGCACCGCTCGGGGACCCAAATGGGCTTCTCACTTCCTGGAGGGAAAACACAAACAGCCCCTCGGACCCTAGCTAATAGGGGGTGGGTGGCTGCCATTTTCCTGTAATTAAGTCCTTCCATCTGACCCATCCCAAGGACTGGGAGGGTTTGTTCCAATGTCTCTCCATAGCAGACAAATTATTACGGTCTATGGTCAAAAAATTTTAAATGTAAAGTATGGTGGATAACTGAATATTGGGGGAGGTAACATACTCCCCCTTTTTTATTTTCTTAAAATACTTTTTGAGAGTGTCATGGGTGCGCTCCACAATAGCCTGTCCCGTGGGGTTGTAAGGAATACCAAAAGAATGGACAATGTGATGTTCCCTGCAAAAGGCAGCAAAGCGATTGCTGGCATAGGCAGGGCCATTGTCCATTTTTAGGGCATCAGGAACGCCCATGTAGGCAAAGGCCTGCAGGCAATGAGAAATAACATCTTTAATTTTCTCTCCTGAGTGGAGAGAGGCAAAAATCAGTTTAGAATATGTATCCACCGAAACATGCATGTATTTTAATTTCCCTGCCTGTGGCAGGTGAGTGACATCCATTTGCCAGAGATGGTTGGCCCGGAGGCCCCGGGGATTTACCCCCTCATTGGGAAAATTATGATAAGGGGCACAATCAGGGCACTGAGAGGTATCTGTGTCACTATGGATAAGGGGCATCCAGTGTGAAATTTAATGGAGCGGGCATTTAGATGATACCGCTCATGGAGCTGGTGGGCAAGCTGCTCCTGAGTAAATAAGACCCTAGGGCGGGTCAAGGAGTCAGCAATTTGATTGCCCTGGGCAAGGGGCCCTGGAAGGTTAGTATGTGCATGAATAAATCCCACATAAGCAGGGTGGATGCGCTGCCAAATAAGATGTTGGAGCTGAACTAATAAGGAACGAACCTGGGAGGTTGGAAGAACATATGGAGAAGTTTCTAAAGGTCTAACAATGTTGGCAACATAAACACTATCAGTATATAAATTAAAGGGCTCTCCCTCAAACATTTGGAAAGCCATCAAGCAAGCAAACAACTCAGCGGCTTGTGCTGACATCTGCCCTATGGGTACCCTCTTCTGCACCTGAGAAGAAACCACCACCGCGAAACCCTTGGAGGAGCCGTCTGTAAAGACTGAGCGAGCTCCAACTAGAGGGTTCTCCTTTAAAATCTTGGGAAAGATCACAGGGTGTTGTTTGAAAAAGACATCAAGGGGCTGTTGGGATATTGGTTATCAAACTGAGCACCTGTAGATGTAATAAACAGGGTCCACCCATCATGGAAGATCTGTAGATGTTCCACCTCCTCCTTACCATAAGGAAGGATAATTTTATCAGGACTCTCTCCAAAGGTTTGAATGCTAAACTTGTGCGCCTTCCACAACAATTGTAAAATGAGATCATAGTAAGGGGTCACTACCTTCTTAGGGGAGGCTGACAAATGTACCCAATAAATAGGACCAGTCTGCCAAAACACGGCAGTGGGCGAAAAGCTAGATGAAAGTACAACCAGAACAAGGGGCTGCCCATAATCTATACGCCGAAGGTGGGCTTGCTCTATACTTCTTAACAACAATTGTAGGGCTTCCCTGGCCTCTGGGGTAATCTGTCTAGGGAAGTTGGAGCAGGATCCCCAGGAAGAATATCATAAAGTGCTTTAAGAGCCCCTGTTTTAATAGAAAGAGAAGGACGAAACCATTGCACCTCTCCCAAAAATCTCTGCCAATCATGAAGTGTTTGTAAATTTGAACAATCGATCTTGAGTCTTTGTGGCCGGAGGCCAGTTTGTTGAATTTGATGACCCAAATAAGTATAAGGGGTCTCTTTTGGATCTTTTCAGGAGCCAAAATAAATCCTCAGGCCTCCAGAAGCTCCTGTAGCTCTGCAAAGGCTATGTAACATTGTCTTTCTTCGGCCGCGGCCAAAAGAATATCATCCATGTAGTGGATAATGTAAAGGTCAGGGAACTTACGTCTGAGGGGATCTAAACAGGCAGCTACATAAATCTGGCATATAGTTGGACTATTAGCCATCCCTTGGGGAGCACCACCCATTGGAAGCGAAGGGCAGGCTCCCTAAAGTTAATCGAAGGAAGGCTAAACGCAAACCGAGGACTATCTTGAGAATGCAAGGGAATAGAAAAGAAGCAATCCTTCAAATCAATAACAATCAAATGCCAGTCTTTAGGAATGGCCACAGGCACGGGCAAGCCAGGCTGCAGAGCCCCCATAGGCTACATGGTCGCATTCACGGCCCTCAAGTCTTGTAGTAACCTCCATTTCCCTGAAGATTTTTTTATTACAAATATAGGGGTATTCCAAGGGGACGTGGAAGGAACCAAATGACCTGCCTCCAATTGTTCTTGAACTAGCTGGTGAGCCGCCCTTAGTTTCTCTGCTGGTAAGGGCCACTGTTCCACCCATACCGGATCATCTGATAGCCATGTGATGGGTATGGGGGCTGGCGGCGCAACAGTGACCCTCATCAAAAATGACCAAAACCCTTCCTATCCCCTGGGGCCCTGTTCTCCAAAGGGAGGGATGCCACAGGGCAAACCTCTCCCTGTTCTAGTTTACCTAGTTCCCTCCCCAGGCTCCAGCCCCTCCCTTGCGTCATCTGGGGGCCCCTGCTTTTGGACTTGGGTGCCTGGGTGGTGAGGACCACTCCCATTTCTTGCATGAGGTCCCGTCCCCAGAGGTTAATAGGGAGGCCAGGCAAAACATATGGCTGGAAAAGCCCTGTGTGGCCCTCAGAGTCTTGCCACTTTAGGATTCTGAGGCTTTTTTGGGGCACAGCCTGTCCTATTCCCTGGAGGGTCACTGTCCCTTCCTCTTTCGGCCAGGCAGGGGGCCAGAATTTATCTGAGAGGACAGAGAAATCTGCCCCAGAATCTAAGACGCCCCTAAAGAACTTGCCTTCTATCTTTAATATAAGCTGGGGGCGGTTCTCCATAGTGGCTACCCAAAATGCTGCTGGGCCGGTACTTCCAAAACCTTGGTTGCCCCTTTTCTCTTTAATTTTTCTAGCCTCACAAGGAGCTGTAGGGAGAAGGAGTAACTGAGCAATCCGTTCTCCTGCAGGGATGGCAACAACCCCACTGCCCACTGATGTCATTATTTTAATCTCCCCTCACTATCCTGGTCTATAACACCAGGGTGTACCTGGATGCCTCGAAGAATAGTACTGGACCATCCCAAGAGTAGTCCGACCGTGCCTGGGGGCAATGGCCCATGCACCCCAGTAGGGAGGGCCTGGATCCCCATTTCCGGTGTTAGGATTGCCCGGGCAGAGGGTGCGAGGTCCAATCCTGCACTCCCTGAGGTGGCTCTAAGGAGGTCTGAGATATGAAGGGGTTGCTCTGGGGAGAAAATGAATCCTGCCACTGCCCGGAGCAGGGGTCATTGCCCTGTACACATTGGTTTTGGGGCCCTGGGGCGGGCCCTCCTCCCGTTTCCCTGATTATTATTAGCAGGAAGGAAATTTCCTCCCGGTCAGTTTTAGAGTAGCAGTCTTTGGCCCAATGATATCCCCTTCGGCAACGGGAGCATAAACCAGGTCGCTTGAGACCCGTAGTACTATTTTGAGGGCACTCTCTACGGAAGTGTCCCTCCCTACCGCAGCTGAAACATGTTTTTCTCCCTCCCGGAGTAGGTCTTTCTTTCCCCACTTGGGGCCGAATGGCAGCAGCTAACACTTGGCCCTGGATGAAGTTTCCATCAATGTCCCTACAGATCCGGATGTAGTCATTTAGACTTTTATTACGATAGGGCGAAGGGCCTCCTTACAGTACTTATTTGCATTTTCAAATGCCATCTGCTTGATGACTGGCATCGCAGGCCCAATACCCCCAAATATTCTTTCTGCTACCTGACTGAGACGGTCTACGAAGTCTTGAAAAGGTTCAGAGGGTCCTTGAAGGACTTTGGACAGATGATCCCCTCCTTCCTTGGAAGGCAATGCTTTCCAAGCCCCTTGGGCCGCTGCTGCCTCTTGGGCATAGACTGCAATGTCATATTGCATTTGTTGCTGAATGGTGGCATATTGACCACTCCCGGTAAGCATCTCCACATTTCTCTGGGGCTGTCCGGCCTGTGCATTTCTTTGGGCTGTCTGGCTGCATCTTTCCTGAAACTCACCTCTCCAAATCAAATAATCTCCCCTGATAGAGTCGCTCGGCAAAGCTGCTGCCAATCACTAGGTGTCAAGTTAAGAGACGCAAAAGATTCCATTAAGGAAAGTGTAAAGGGAGCCTGTGCTCCATAATTTAAAGTTGCCTCTTTAAGTTGTTTTATCTCCTTAAAATTTAAAGGGTTATGACGCCGAATGACCTGTCCAGAATTGTTCGGATCTGGAACTTCCATTACCGGGGCCACCACCGGGCAGCATTGGATCCCTCCTCTGGGTCTTCCCTCCAGGTCCAAGAAAGACTGGGTTATCTCAGAGTCCTTTGTATGGGGAAGGGTTTCTCTCCCTGTCCTGTCTTTCCTTAAATCGAATCTTTTTAGTTCTTTTTAAGGGCCGCGATCTCAGCAAGTAACTGTTCCTTTTCAGACTGTGACGAGTCTGAGTCTGAGCTACTTCCATTTTCTAGGTCTGATAGAGAAGGATATAACCGATTCTGACCGGAGTACTTCTTTTTGGGTCGCGCCCGGAGATCTCTACCCGTTTTTTTGTTGTTACTAAGAGACTCCTCCTCATCCTCACTAACAATGGAGCCTCTAGTTTCAGTCAGGGTCCCTTCAGATGATTCATCATCACTCTCTGCCCCTGAACTCAAGGAGGCTTGAGTCTCAGTCTCTTGTAATTCTAAAAAGCCTCTTTTGTGTCCTGAACTACCTGGCAGTGACGAACCTTATCTGTCAAAAGTGCTCCCCTCACTAATCTCCATAAGGAGAATGTCATAGGGGGTAAGGACTCAGATCCCTCTTTTCATAAAAGTCTATGAAGATCACGGCGAACCTCCTCCCAATCTGGAATATTTAAGTTTCCCCAGTAATGAACCATGGACTGGCTCGCTCGATCGATTTTAGAAAGCCTTCTAGGGTTTTAGACTTGACTGCAGTCCCATGTTCTTTAAGTAACTTTTTTAGTTGATACTGCAATGATTCTAGCTTCCCGGAACTATTCCCCATAGTTTCTTAACCCCATCCACTTACCTCGCTTTCGCGATCTCGGTGGGACCTCCAACTGTCGAGTCTGCTGCGTGGCCTGTGTCCGAGAACGTGCGGAGGGTGTCGGGGATTGACAACACAGAGACTCGTTCAACGATGTAAAGAAAACTTTAAGCAGGCCCCAAAAAGGTTCAAGAAAACTTCCTAAGAAAGGCTCCCACCAGAGAAGCTTCTGCTCTCTCCTCTACCCTGGCTGGTTCTGCTCTGACCCCAGAAACTGATCTGGGCGTGGCAAAAGAGGTGGTTAGTCTTTGGACAAGGTCGAGGTCAGGGTGGTTTCTTCGGGCAGGCCTTTTCCAGGAACTTAATGCCCCCAGGCATTGTATTGTTTTTAGTAAACATGTTTTTAGTAAACATTGTCTTACAGCTGCCTACTCCCAGGCAGAAGGGGAAGTGGGTCTCTGCTCAAGGTCTGGTGTTCCCACAATGAATAAGGCAATTGTGACTTTTTATACACATAGATGGGACACACACACACACACACACACACATATATATATATATTTATATATATATATTTACCTGTTTTTCATAGCCCTGGTTAACAAGTTCATTTATTTATCAGAATTAGAACCTACTTCCTTGAGATTTTGGTGTGTATTGAAGAACAGCTGAGATATTCAGCCTCTTGAACAGAACAACTCCTGGGTCCTTGAAATTTTTATTGGAAGGCAACCATTTTTGGATTATCAGGACCAACATCTAAGACATTCTAATAAATCCATTTCCACACATGTGTAGTGATTCATTCTACCAATCCTGTTCATGTAGAGAACCATGAATAACACAATTGTGGTTTTTATTTTTTTTTCAACTCCCCACTGAGGAAGTTGTGCTGGCTCACAATGGTGACTTTAAACAAGGTTTTTTCCTTGCTCCATTATTCTCTAAGTATTATACATTCCATGAGGGCTACTCTGAAGTACTATTCATTTTTAAACAGTTTGCTCTGAATTTCAGGATTGTAATTCCTAAAGAAATGGAGCCATTATCCAGTATTCTGATGGGAGAAAGTCCCATTATCTTGCTTGTGATCTGGTTCCTGATTTTCTTTCCTGGTTGTCTGAAGTCCCTATTGCAACTAGATAAGAAGCAAGTTCAGGTCAGCTGACCTCAGTGTGAAGCCACATAAAAACCTCTTGCATTGTTTCCTGAAATCATTTATTTATTTTCTTATTTATTTATTTATTTATTTATTGTGGAGGTATTTCAATAGAGGGCTTCTTTGTATACATTTGGAGGCTGTCCTAGAACTAGCTTTTGAAGACTAGGCTGGTCTCTATCTCACAGAGATCTGACTGCCTCTGATTCCATAGTGCTGGGTTTAAAGTCATGTGCCACTGTTGGTGTTCCTCAAATTGAGGAGTGGTCCCCAAGCTGGATTTGTTGCCCTAAGAATCAAGAGTCCAGGCACCAATTGATGCAACATGCAAGAGGCTTTAATTAGGCATCTGCAGATAGGCCTCTTGGTCAGCTTTTAGACCGATTGGCCCCGAGGTTCAGTTACAATCAGTTTTTAAAGACAAAAACCATAAGCCTTTGGCAGGGGTCCCTATCTTGTGATGGGGGTATGTGACTACTGACCAGGGGAAGTAGGTGTCTTCCTGTTGTACATTCCTCAGACCTTGGTAGGAGTTAATCATTTCTCCCTAAGTAAATGGTGGTTATCATCTCCTTGTTTCCCAGGAATCTTGTTTGTCCATCTCTGACGCCCTGGTCAGTTCATCACAGGTGGTCAGCAGCCCAGAATTGGCCTTTTGTGGGTTTACAGCCCTTCTGCAATTAAGGTTGCTAAACCATACATCCGCATTCTGTGGTCTTTCACCACCACCACCTGGCTTTTGAAATCACTCTTTAGTTGTTGATATTTTGGCTGCTCTTTCACTGGTGTGACAGAAATTCACTGCACTACATGCAGTACAGAGGGCTGTAAAAGTTTGCTAGCTGCTCTGTGTTCAGAACAAAGAAGAGGAAGTGCCTATGGAGATCAGGGTCTGCTGTTTGAGCCAGATGCAAATGCTATTGAAATGCACATCTGTGCTGACTCAGAAAAGGTCTTTGTCCAGGAACCATTGGGCTGTGTCTTAAAGCACAGTGTGAGCCTATGGGAGGAGCTCTTGTTACTCAGGCTTCACTAAACAATCAGTCCCTCAAGGTGATCTGTCAGTCGGAAGTTGTGCTGGGTCCTTTCTGCCACCATCTTCAGGCTTGGCTTTGCAGAGAAACTGTTCCGGTGGTCTTCTGTGCTGTTCTGTGAGAGCTACTGCATGGAGCTGAGCCAAGAGGAGCTTGAAAACCACGGCATGGTGAGCTTGGGGCTACCATCCCCAGATGGGGAGAAGTTGAGCCATGGGAACCAGTGCAGAGTGTCCTCCCAAGGCTGGATATGAATAAGAGGCCATGAAGCAGAGTTTGCCATGTTCCTGCCTGGTCTTGTATTGTCCTGTATGATCCTAATGGTCCTGTGTGCCCCGGTTTATTTCTATGTGGTCCTAAGAGCCTGCATGGACTTTGCAATTCTCTGGGCCAGGTGGTGGGTTCTTGAGTATGTTCAGTCTGCTGGCTGTGCATATGCACAGCATTGGCATTGGGACTGTGCTTTGAAATATCCTTGTTGACATCACTGTTAAATGTAGGCACCTTTAGTGCTTGTGCTGTCACTATCAAACACAGATTTGCCAAACATAGAGAGCTGTGGTTCCTTTAGTGTCTTCAGAAGTTCTGCACTTGCAAAGTTTACTATTTATGTTTTCAATGCACTAGGAGTTAATCGTGTGGAGCTTGTAAACAATACTTCCTGTGTAGAGGAGCACTCCACTGCTAAACTGTGACATGGAAGTGTAGATGTGATGGCAGTTCTTAGGAGACATTAAGTCACTAAATAGAATTTAGGTCATGGAGAACTGTATCCCAAATACTCCAAAGACAAGTTTTATGCTAACCATGACTGTCAGAATACAGTATGATTAGATGTAAGTGACTGTTCCTGGGGTTAAACCAGCTCTATTCCAACAACAAAGGAGACAACCCAGATTTAAAAGTGGCAGAAAAACCTAGCCCTCCATTAACATCAGGACTCTAAATGCTGCTCAGGGAAGCATTACATGGTGACACCCAACAGTACATCCTGGTGTGACATAATGTATATTAATTCTAGAAGAGCTGCATCTCCAGTCTTTTGCAAAGTAGTTTTATGTCAAGGTCTCCTATATTGATTGAGCAGATTTGAACCCTGTCTGTAGCCCCATGGGACATTGCTCTTGTTATCCTGAAAAACCACCCTAAATATTTGTTTAAAAAGATGCAGCACCTCAGAGTATAAAATTATTAGTTTCAGTCACATACTTGATTGTCCATTGCAGAAGAGGGAAAGGAATTATGTTTGAAGCATGGTTTTTATCTTTATACCAGACGATGGGGAAACAGTGCACTGTGCACACTTCATGGGGAAACAAATGAGATGGTAGCAAGATCACAGTCTGAAGGCAGTGAGGTGCAGGGTTCTCCATTATGAAGAAGGACTGATGGGGCATGGCAAATGATTTTCTCTGTCCATAATTTCCCTGCATGCATTAATTCTTTCCATGTGAATGAAAAAAGAGAGTTGATGGTTGTACATTGCATGGAGGATTCCTTGAACTACTAAGTATGCAATTTCCAATTAGAGAACTCTCTGTGCAGATGTGTGCAATCCTGGTTAACACAGTTAAGTTAGCTCATAGGTTTGTGAAACAGTACACAGTGGCTAGAATTTTACATAGGACAAAGTCATACAGTGTCTTATTACTGGCATTCTATCAGGGAATTGCTTACTCCATTTCAAAGTCATTATAGCTGTGTTCTTCCACATGTTATCATCATGCTAAAACATCAATTATTGGTATCATTTTTAAAATTCATTATCTTTAAATGCATTACTAATTTTGCATTATATATTTCAATGTTCCTGTTTAGAGCAGTGATTCTCAAATTTGGGTTTCTGGGTTTCCTTTGGGGGAATCAAATGAATGGCTGAGGCTATCATATGACTGGTCTCAGAGCATCAGAAGACACAGATATTTGTATTTTAATTTATAACAGTGACAAAAATACAGTTAGCACATAGTGATAAAAATGATTTTAGAAGCTGGGCATTGGTGGTGCACACCTTTAATCCCAGCACTTGGGAGGCAGAGGCAGGCAGATCTCTGTGAGTTTGAGGCCAGCCTGGTCTACAAGAGGTCGTTTCAGGACAGTGTCCAAAACAATACAGACAAACCCTATGTCAAAAAAGCAAAAAAAAAGATTTTAGAGGTTGAGGATCATCACATCATGAGGAACTGTATTAAATGGTCACAGCATTAGTAAGGTTGAGAACCACTGTTAAGGTCAACATCTCCCACAGCTCAGGCTTGCCCTACACTACATACTTTGGAATTTCTTTAAACACCTAATCCTGCTTCTGCTGATCAGTGCTGGAAAGAGGCCTGCCTCTCTTTCCTTGGCTGGTCTTGACTGGTCTGAAGGAAGGGAAATAGATCAGAGAATGTGGATCCTCCAACTTCTCATGATTTTGTGGTGAATTTACAAATGAAGTGGGACCTGTGTAAGAACTGAGTTCACTGACCAACTGTAAAACAATTTTAGAAACAACAGAGAAAGCCATGGGCAAGAAAGAGGGAGAATTCCTTTCTGCTGTGATAGTAGTTGTCTTTAAAGGTGAGTAGTGAAGTGATAAATTTTAGACAATCAATGAATGTTCTCAATGGCCATTTCTTGTGTCCACAGACCAGGCCATCAAGAAGTTGGGTAAATAACTGAATTTATGGGCTTGAGAGAATATTGAGCATCTATGAGCTGTGACTGCTCTTCCAGAGGTCCTCAGTTCAATTTCCAGCAGCGATATTTTGGGTCACAAGGATCTATAATGAGATCTGATGCCCTCATCTGGCTTGCAGGCATACACACAGGAAGAATACTGTATTCATAATTGGAACGATGTGTTCAGACTTAGGCATCTCTTTGAGATATGTTTAGGGTTTAGATGGGATAGACATGCTTAGGATAGGATATAGGTAGATAGTAATTTGTTTATCGTCTTCTATGTATATATGCTTCATATATGTTTGAGGCATTTTGTATGTTGGCACAATTTAGTTTTGTTTAAAGTCTAAATCTTTTCTTTAGACTAAAAGAGAATTGTAGGGAGAGATCTACTTACCCATAGAGCTGACCATACACCTTTGGGTGTAGGGACATGCTTGTAGAACTTAAGGGAGATAAAAGAGCTATTGGGAGGCATGGTCAGCACTAAGGGTACATAGATCTCTCCCTACACATAATAAATAAATAAATCTTCAAAAAGGAAATAGTTATTAAAAAACAGAACTAAACTCATCATTAAACAAAAGTGCTATAGTTACAGAAGTTCAAGCAAAATAGAGGAACTGGATAAAATGCTGTGGCTCTTCCTAACATGATTGTGTTTTCCAGGTTAAGATGTATGCCCCAAAGAAACCATGTGGGCAGTACTTGCTATGCTTTAGGACAAACCCCAGTGTCTGGAGCTCATGGCTATAAAGCCTGTTTCAACTTTCTGACAGATATTTTGTGTTACAGTTACATTATTCCCAGTATCTCTTTTCTGCCTCAAAGCCTCTCCCACATAGACTCTTCATTGTGTTCTTATACATGGTCTTTTTCCCAATTAGCCTCAGCTGTCAACATGACCTAGCCTAGAGACATCTGAGTGAACATCAGTTGAGGGTGTGCTTAGATCAGAATATCTGATGGCTGTGTCTGAGAGAATTTGTGTTGATTATGATTGATGTGTGAAGTCTATTCCTTTGAGTTGGCCATATCTCTAAGCATGTAGGCCTGGGCTGGGTAAGAGAGCTAGCATAGCCCTAGAAAATAACAAAGCAAGAGAGATAGCTAGGAAGCAATGTTTCCTCATGTTTTACCTTTATTTATTGCTTGAGTTTCTACCCTAAGTTCACACTAGGATGGACAGTGACATAAGGATATCAACCAAATACAAATGTTCACTACCTGAGTTGGTTTGGCTAGAGAATTTAATCAGAAAGTTGGTACAAAATATGGGCATCAAATGTGATTTTCTTATTGTTGTTTTATTATCCAGCCTAGGAATGTCACTGACTCATGGCAGTTTTCTTCACAGCTTTTTAGTGCTTGGATTTTGAGTCTTGTATTCCAATCATTCATAAAAGATAGTGTTAGGTCAGAAGAGCTAGGTTCACAGTATTCTTGTAGAGTTAGGATTGAAAGTGACTCATGCAATGAGAGCTATATAACAGTGTCTCCAGAAACTTATGTCATTTGGGTACATCCATTGTGCCATTCACAGAATTTGGGGGGATAATATGAGGTATTTGAAAACAATACCCAACTAATGTGGAGTAATGGTAACTAAATTTAGTGCTTGTCAGGATTGCAAGAAGAGCTTACTCCAGCTTACTCAACACCATCTTAGTTATTATGAATCGTAGCAGTTAGGGGATGAATACTAGAAAATGGAATTGTAAGCTGGGCGGTTTTGGTGCATGTCTTTAATCCCAACACTCGGGAGGCAGAGGCAGGCAGATCTCTGTAGTTCAAGACCAACTTGGTCTACAAGAGCTAATTCTAGGACACCCTCCAAAACTACAGAAAGTTGTCCCTTGGATACTACATATGTGGTATACTATGCACACACACTGGCAAATCAAACATGTATATGCAACACAAAACCTCTATCATATAGAAACACAAATATTCACGTGGTATATGCATAAAAATTAATCCCCCTCATGCAAAAACACAGACACACTGCAAATACACACATAAACATTAATACAAACATACTCAGAAAGAAAACTAAACACATCACATAAAGCACATAACACACACACAAATACATACAAATGTGCACACACAAACACATACACACACATACACCCACAAAGATACTTTCAAAGTCAGTATTAGAATTTTAGAAACACTTAGGATTTATATGTTCAATAAATTTTCACATGACTGATTTTTTGCTATTTGTTATTTATCATTTGTGTGATATAGCAGCATGTTCTGTCAAGTTCTGACCTCATTGATCTAGTCTCTCTGGTAGCATAAAATACATATTTGTGAAATGTAATATATGGAAATGCTGGTTCCTATCACCAGAAGATTTTCCCCTTAATATCAGTGGCATAAAAAATCTTTTAGAGTCTCTATCAGCACCATGTTAAGCTGTAAATGTTGGGGACACCGACATTTTACAGACTCTTTAGTTTTAGTACAGAAGACTTTAGTATTGTCATGTCATGAAAATTACCTTGTTTTGATTTTTTTTGTCGGGGTTTCAAGACAGGGTTTCTCTGTATTGTTTTGGAGGCTGTCCTGGGACTCACTCTGTAGACCAGGCTGGCCTTGAACTCACAGAGATCCACCTGCCTCTGCCTCCCAAGTGCTGGGATTAAAGGTGTGTGCCACCAATGCCCGGCTTTTGTTTTGATTTTTTAACACATTCTTTTTATGGAACTTTCAGTGCCCTGGATGTTGCATGTGGTCAGACTGACCTTGAACTCACAGACAGAACTTCCTGACTTAGACTTCCAAGTGATGGGAATGAATAGTTACTTCAGACTACCTGACCTTTACTGAGATTCTTTGAAACAGTCTCAACATGTATCCTTGGTGGGCCTGGCATTGATGAGTACATCAGGCTGGATTCAGGCTCAGAGGTCTGTTTGCCTCTAACTTCAGATCCCTGGGGGTAAAGAATATTCTGGCACACCTGGCTGAGATCTTTTTTATATGATCACTTAATGTTAATGTTGGTTGTGTTTTGAAAAGTGATAGCAAAACATGGTGGCCAAATATTTCGGGCCAGTCTTACTTATTTTGTGACATGATTGTTAGGAGGCCAAGGTGGCTTTGAATTTCTTATTTACCTGAGGATAGTCTTCTCTTGATGTGATTACACCCAACTGACCTGCTGTCCAGCTTATTATTTATATATGTAAAATAATAAAATATTGCTCATTTTTCATACTGTATAGGTTTAGATTCAGAGATGAAGAATACTCTTGTTTTTCATTCAGAACTGTGTGAATTATGTTTGGTTTTTGTCCTTTTGTCCCCTGTCTACAGGAATTACTTCTAAATCATCATTATTACTCAGCTTTCCTTTCAAAATCTTACTTGATTTTTAGAATTATTATTTATTTGCATATCTTAGATTCCCCATTATTCTAGACAATTTTCGTCTTATAGTGAAACCCCGCTGGGCTCATGGCAGGCAGTTGCTCCATCACGGAGTTTTTCCCTTCTTTAGAAATGCTTGTTTGTTGTCTGAGAATATTTGTCTTTGGTATGACTTCAGTAAACAGATGAGGACCTTGGGTTAGTAAAATTTTGTATCAGTTTTACTTCATCTGTGCTTTTCTTACAGGAGATTAATTGTCCTATGAGATGACTTCTTAGTTTTAGGGTGTGTTTTGTTTCATGTATCCTATCTTTGAATAAAAACTCAGGATTTTCTTATGGATAGGATTGAGAGTGTGTGTAAGGAAGTTTATTTCTTTTTCTTACAAAGTCTAAGAACGCTTTAGGCCCTGATTTTCAAATTTAAATTAACCAATGAATGGGTATATTTGAGCCAGTTTCGATGGGTAGCTGTCCTGGATTTCAAATATGTAGACCAGGTTGGCTACACACTTAGGGTAATCATGCTACATTCCAACAGCTGGGATTATATTTGTGAGGTCAGTATAATATCTTTTATCTTCTAGTTATTTTTATCTGCTAATATATGTCTAAATTACTGATTTTGTATTGCAGAAAATGTAAAATCTGCTAACAAATGTATCTCTTTCTTACTGGTACATGATCATTGGGAAGGACATTTCCTCTTTTTCAATTGGAAATTAGGAATTTCACATTGAGATTAGTTAAATTTGTTATATATTTTCAGTGCTATGGAAGTATAGAGAGATTACTTGTGTTGAAGTGAAGCTATTATTTCTTTTTGGTAACAGTAACAATGTACTGGAAAGGTACAGTCAAACATAAAATTGAGAAATAACAGGTTTAAGCCAGGCATTGGTGGCACAAGACTTTAACCCCAGCACTCAGCAGGCAGAGGCAGGTGGATCTCTGTGAGTTTGAGACCAACATGGTCTACAAGAGCTAGTTCCAGGACAGCATCCAAAACCACAGAGCAACCTTGGCCTTTAACACTTCTCACTCCCCTCCTCCTCGCCCCTACCCACAAAAAGAAAGAAAGTTTTCCTGCAGTCACAGGATATGTTCTTTTAGGCCACTGAGAACAGGTTGTGATCCCTGTGGGGACACTCAGTGATTTCTTTTGTCATGGCCCTCCACCTGCTTAGTCAGCTGACTTAGGATCACTTGGTGTTTGCAGTGAATGTAGGAGCCCAATTTAAAAATGTGGTGAACAAGAAATTAAGCATAGCCAGGATCCAAGCATGCCCTTGTCTCTAATTCAGCATAGTGAAACTATGTATGCAACCCTGGAGCTTGTTTTATACTATTATTGCTTCTTTATGTTTCTATTATAGCCCAAGCCATTATGTAGCCCCTCCTGTTCCACTCTTTTCTTAGCAAATTTCCTATTAGAAGAAATTACCTGTTATTTATATTTTTATGTGTTTGAACTTTGCCTGAATGTGTTATATCTGTACCACTGGGATTTCTAGTATCTATAGATGCCAGATTCTTTGCAACTGGGGTTGCAATTTGTCATGTGCTTCCATGTGGATTCTGGAAATCAAACCTATGTCCCCTAGAAGATTAACTAGTGTTCTTAATTGCTGAGAATTTGCTCCCATTCCTCAGTTTTTAACCCACATTTTAGGAAATATTTTTAATGTGGTCTCTTTGACATTATTGCTAGTGTTTGTTTAGCTAAGTTTTACTGACAGGCTCTGAGGTAGCCCATTTAAAATATTTTGTTTATGGTTTTCCTGTCCCTGATTCATCCCAGATCTTCCCCACCCATCCAAATCTACAGTCCCCCCATCACTAGAAATAAACACAGTTAAAACATATCTTTGCTGTCTTACATATTGCTAAACCACATTCCAAGGAACAGTACAGCTCCTCAGTGGGCTGGGCTATCCTTCATAAATCATTAATCATGAAAATGCCATAGATTTCAAGCTCCTTTTCCCAAATAATCCTAGCTCACAACACATGGAGGAAAAGCCAACCAGGACAAGGACTTTGAGTTAAGTGCCAGCCAGTGCCATGTAGTAAAAATAAAGTCAAATAAAGTAACTAACTTAATAACTAACTAAATAAATCCTCACAAGTAGTTTATCTTTTATCATTTCTCTTTTCTAATAATTTGATCCTTCTCCCAAGATGCTGGAATATTTGATCATGAAACATTCTAATGCTTTTGTCTTTCCTTAAGTCTGTCTTGTACCCAAGTGTGATGATTTTGTTCAGAGGTATAAAACTGAGAAGGATGCTTTGCATGTAGTTACTGTCTGGTCCGGGTTATCATACACTTTTATTTTTATTTCTAAATCAAATCTCAGGTGACAACTGAGAAATGAACCCTAAAACTTGTTCTTTTGACTCCTCATGAACATTGCAACCCATGCACAGTTGTGCATCTTAATGTGAATACACAGGCAAAATGCAAAGAAAAGATGAAGATTAGGAATAGTGAGAAGTGCAAATGTCTAGGAGGTTTTTAATAACACTGATTTTTGTTGCTGGAGGCCAGGTTGAAGTTTGAAACTTAAGGAGGCTCATTAAAGTCTTAGTGATGGAATAAGATTCAGAAGAGTCATTGAAGTTAAGAGAGTTAGTAGGAATGATTGAGTGTAGATTATGGAAGCAGATGTTGTTGTGGTGTAATGGCTATATGATACCAGAAAGTGTCCTTTCATTAGGGGAATGAAAGAACATGAAAAGAACACTACATGTCTTGCTGTGGGAACACCAGACCTTGAGCAGAGACCCACTTCCCCTTCTGCCTGGGAGTAGGCAGCTGTAAGACAATGTTTACTAAAAACAATACAATGCCTGGGGGCATTAAGTTCCTGGAAATTGCCTGCCCGCAGAAACCACCCTGAGCTCGACCTTGTCCAAAGACTAACCACCTCTTCTGCCATGCCCAGATCAGTTTCTGGGGTCAGAGCAGAACCAGCCAGGGAAGAGGAGAGAGCAGAAGCTTCTCTGGTGGGAGCCTTTCTTGGGAAGTTTTCTTGAACCTTTTTGGGGCCTGCTTAAAGTTTTCTTTACATCGTTGAACGAGTCTCTGTGTTGTCAATCCCCGACACCCTCCGCACGTTCTCGGACACAGGCCGCGCAGCAGACGCGACAATTGGAGGTCCTACCGAGATCATGAAAGCGAGGTAAGTGGACTGGGTTGTCCCTTTTGCCATCCAGGGACAGATGGAGGAAAATAGGAAAAGAAACAATGGGAGATAGTCCCTGGAAGTTTAAATTACAGTATCACGTAAAAAAGTTGCTTGAAGAACAGGGGACTACAACCATGGCAGGCTTTTAAAAATGGATTGAACGAGGAAGCCCATGGTTCATTACTGGGGAAGGCTTAAATGTCCCAGATTGGGAGGATGTTTGCTATGATATTCAGAGAGCCGGGTGTTGGTGGCATACGCCTTTAATCCCAACACTCGGAGGCAGAGATAGGAAGGAATGAGGCCATCCTGGTCTATAGAGCAAGTTCCAGGACAGCCTCCAAAAGGATAGAGAGAAACCCAGTCTCAAAAAAGAAAAAAAAAGGGTAAAATAAGAAATAAAATAAAAAATCTCCAGTCTTTTGCCTGATCCACTGAGGTCAGGAAAGTAAAGGGGAACTGAGAGACCTAAAAGGCTAGCCAGTAAGGCTATGTGGATGTGTTAAAAAGGGGTACCAAGCTAGGGGTACCGGATTAAATCTCCAGGCCTTCGCCTGACAAAGGTCAGGAAAGTAAGGGGACCCTGAGAGATTGCCCTCAGATGGGGGGTGGATTGGATTAAATCTCCAGGCCTTCACCTGACAAAGGTCAGGAAAGTAAGGGGACCCTGAGAGATTGCCCTCAGATGGGGGGTGGATTGGATTAAATCTCCAGGCCTTCGCCTGACAAAGGTCAGGAAAGTAAGGGGACCCTGAGAGATTGCCCTCAGTTGGAGGGGGAATTGGATTAAATCTCTAGGCCTTAGCCTGACACTAAGGTCGGGGAGGGAAAAAGGGGAACCCAGAGATTACCCTCAATTGGAGGGTGGATTGTGTAAATCTTAAGGCTTTTTGCATGAGGGAATATCCTGGGTTGAAGAATGGATTAAAAATGGGTGAATAGCCGGGCGTTGGCAGCACACGCCTTTAATCCCAGTACTCGGGAGACACAGGCATGCAGATCTCTTGAGTTCAAGGCCAGCCTGGTTTACAGAGCAAGTTCCAAGACAGCCTCCAATTAATACAGAAAAAAATGGTAACAAGCTGGGCGGTAGTGGCACACGCCTTTAATCCCAGCACTTGGGAGGCAGAGGCAGGCGTATCTCTGTGAGTTCGAGGCCAGGCTGGACTGACAGCCTCAAACAATACAGAGAAACCCTGACTTAAAAAAAAATGGGTGAAAAAAAAATTTGTAACAGTAAATAGGTACTGGTATTAAGTAAAGAAAAAGACAAAGGTATGTACAATGGAAATTTTTGTTTACATTTAAGTTCTATTTTGTGAGTCATCTCTAAAAACTTTTGGCCAAAAGCTTGGCCTCTCCACCTTGCATCTACAGTTACAAGGAGTAGGTACGGCTGTACCCCATGACTGTAGCTCAAATGGAGGAATGATAAAGAACATACAGGACTTTTTAACCCTTTTAGTTCAAGGATTGGCTGGAGTTGTTCTTTTACATAGATTTCAATTAAGGAAGCTTCATTGCAACAGACTAATCATGACCTAGGGAAAAAGGATGACTGAAAGATGCATGTATGTTCTGAATGTATGGTGTGGCCACACCGGTATGTATGAAATGTGATTGTGAATGCATGAGTGTGAACTGCTTATATGATTAAAAGGATACTTAAATCCCTTCAAAAATAGTTAAGAAGCTACCTAGATTGCTTTAAATATAGACAAAAGGAACATCCAGCCAGTCTGTTAATGTTTTTACAGAAAAATTTAAGATGCAAATGAGGCCTTGTCAGCTAGTGAGAGCTCTACAGGTTAGATTGGGAAAGACTGCTCACAGACTTCAAATAATTTTCACAAGTTATTTGGACACATTATAGTTTACAATCTTTGAGTGATTTTCAGAAGTTTTTGGGAAATATTTAATGGATATGTCCTTTTTAATGGTCATCTACAAATAATCTAAATTTACCTAGATAGTTAACCAAGGAGGGTAGACAAATCCTTCTACTATTATGGTCCAGCTTCAACAGTTCAAAAAAATTTTTTAGAAAATAAAAAAGGGGGAATAATGTCCCCAGTCCCCACATGACTCATCAAATAATACACTCCTCATTTAAAAATTTTATAATGTGAATGCCAGTGAGCTTCAGACAGATTCTGGCATGATGGAACTTGAGCAACCATTGCTCAGGTCAAATGGAGACATCCATGCACTAAACAGTGGAGAAGACCCTAATTTGGGGTCGAGGGCATGTTTGTGTTTTCTTGTAGGAAAAGAATAAAAGCTTCAGCATGGAGCAGAGAAAAACTGGACCTGAGACCATGGGAGCCTACCTAAGCCAGTTTGAGTGAGATCTCCTAAATCAGTGTTCCTGACCCTTGCTGTCATCGAATCTAGAGCCCAAGAAAGAAAGAAAAAAGTCGGTTTGAGATTTCCAGTTTCTCAACAGACCTGCTGCATCAACCTTCCAGACCCATGAGTTTTCATCGTGAAGCCAATAGAGAAAAAGGACCCATTTAAAACATTTGGACAATGGTATGGACTGTGATGAGGGGCAAAAGCCTCTTTTCAGTAATTGAACAGGACATGGTCACTTGAAATATCAGACTTGATGGTTCCTGTTTCTGGAATCACGACTAGGCCAGTGTATTTTTCTAGAGAGATGCAACTTGTCCTAATGCGACAAAAAGGAGACTTTGACTCAAGTCGCATAATCAGCTGACGTTAAATCAACAAACTGCATCACCACAGGAACAAATTGGTGCTCTGTGGATAGTGCAACAAGCCTATTGTTCATATTTTTTATAATGCTACATGTGTAACATCAATGATTGTACCTAATGTATCTGTGCAAGTGCACTTTCTAAATGCTTTCCTGAGCAGATCTTGGAACAATTGTAAACTTCATCAAATTGTAAATGTAAATCACATGCGGGTTACCCTTGTAACAGAATGTAAATCACGTGTGGGTTACCCTTGTAACAGACGAAGGCTGGTAGAATGTTATGGCCCAGATCTGGTGATGGGTACGGTGATGGAGAGGCGCTATGTCAATGGGGGTCCTGGAAATGGTGGCAGTGGCGGTAGGCATTCAGGCTTTATGCCGAGCTCAAATGTGCCTTGTTCCAGAGGCAAGAGATCCATAACCAAGTATTGCTTAGCCTAGCCCATGGCAATCCCGATAGCCATGAAGGTTGGTTACAGATGATTTAAAGTTGGGGTGCTCTGATGACGGGCCACCTGTGGGGAAGACCCCTCCCACCTAAGACAGGGGTTCAAGGTCCCCCAAGGACGGGAAAGGGAGGGTGACCCTACTTGACCTAAGCCAGGAGTGCCTCATTTAAAAATAAAAAGGGGTGAATTGTGGGAACACCAGACCTTGAGCAGAGACCCACTTCCCCTTCTGCCTGGGAGTAGGCAGCTGTAAGACAATGTTTACTAAAAACAATACAATGCCTGGGGGCATTAAGTTCCTGGAAAATGCCTGCCCGCAGAAACCACCCTGAGCTCGACCTTGTCCAAAGACTAACCACCTCTTCTGCCACGCCCAGATCAGTTTCTGGGGTCAGAGCAGAACCAGCCAGGGGAGAGGAGAGAGCAGAAGCTTCTCTGGTGGGAGCCTTTCTTGGGAAGTTTTCTTGAACCTTTTTGGGGCCTGCTTAAAGTTTTCTTTACATCGTTGAACGAGTCTCTGTGTTGTCAATCCCCGACACCCTCCGCATGTTCTCGGACACAGGCCGCGCAGCAGACGCGACATCTTGCTATTGTAAACAAGTGCATTCTGTATTACACTGTTTCCAGATAAGCACATTTGACAGTGCTTTTGTGGATGCCAGAGGACTGCTGTAGGGAATTTCTTTCCTTCTGATGTGGTCTTGTGATTCAAACTATGCTTTAGCCTTGATTGCAAAAGACTTTATTGTCTGAAGCAACCCCTAAGCCCTCATATTTTTCATTATTTCTATTTATTGTTCAGAGCTAATTTGCATGTGTTTCTGTGAATCTGACTCAAATAATCCTGCTGCATTCTGACCAAATTCTGAATCCCAAAATCACCAAGAGGACCATTTCGATGAAAAAGCAGAGAGTCTTTTACTGTTGCTGTTTAACAAGCTAACCCCATTAGTTCAGTCCTTTCAGCCATCCACCAAAGCTGATGACTGGAGAAAAGACCCCAAGAAATCATGAGGCAGGGATCTTATAGGGCAGCATAAGGGATGTGTCTGGGGGTGTCTCAGGACTGGTGCACTTCCAGGTTTGGATGACCTGCCCTGTGTTAATTGGTCAAGTGGCTATTATGCCATAGGGCCTCCCAGGGTGGTTGCTCTGCTCTGCATATCTCTGTTGTGCACTTGTCCATAAGGCACAGCCAGAGCCTAAAGCACAGCCTTGCCAGCTAACTTCTGATTGGTTTCTTGCCAGGAGGAGGACATCTGTCCTCCTAGTGACCAGGACAGGAGCTGCAAGGTCATGAAAGCACATGTTAACTTGTCATGGCTCCTAAAACAGTGTGGGTGGGGGCTGGTCCCTTCAGCTGATGTATCCTTAATGCATTAACTATACATATGTTTGCTTGCCATCCAAGGACATTCATCAGTTGATGCAAATCTAGGGTGTTTCCTTTTCCTGGCTGTTGTAAATAAAATCACAGTGAGTGTGTATTAATAAATGTCTCTAGAGTAGGATATTGACTTTCTTCAATATATATATGGGTGGTACTTCTGGTTCATAATGGTATATCTGGAGTTAGCCTTCATACAAATTTTTGAAATGGTTGATCTCTTTTCTGCATTCAATGCCAGCACATGCTACTTTTTTTTAATTTTAGGCATTCTGACTTTGGTGATACAAAATTAGAGAGAAGTTACAATTTGTATTTTCCTAGTTCCTAAGTATGTTGAACAATTTTAAATGTTTGTTAACCAGTATTATTTAATTTTCTGAAAATACTTTTTCTCTATACCCTATGATTAATATTTAAAATATAAACACATAATCACTACCTTCCTCTTTGCTCTCTAATCACTTCATGACCCTGTTGTGGACTACTGACATAAGGTTGTATTACATTTGTTTATGCTGTGGAAAATTACTTTATTTATATGAAGGTTTTTTACATTATTTTCTGTTACATTTGTCCAATTATGTAAAGATGTGATGTTGTTGAGCCATGCCTATTTAGGGAATCCTTGGATAAGGAACCCAGAAATACAAAGGTTAAATGTAATTACATAGTGCAATAATTATAATGAACTTCTATTAAGATCATAAGGACAGTCCTCACTATAGGTAACAAATGAAACCTTCTTATCAATACACCAAGCACCTTCTATGTGACACCCAAAAATTGACTTATGCACAAACTTAAAATATAACATGTAGAAAGTCACATGAGAAATCAATCCACAATTTTTGATGCCTCTCTTCAGAAATAGGTAAGACAAGTTAGGAACTGTTAAGAGAAGAAAGCCTGGAGAAGGTTGTTTAAATTGTAACTCTTTGGGGAATAATGCACCCTATTTGAGATTAAGAAAGCACAGCTAATTTATACACTACCAAATGAAATGTGTGCACCATTTTTCATCATTTTCATGGGATATTAAAGTTTACAACAAAGTTAACTCTGAGTAAAGACAGATGAACAAATTTTTAGAAATTTCATGTGACACTAGAATACAAAATATTTATGAATCCATGGAACTGAGTTAATTTAGTGATATAATTGAAAACACACAGATCAGTGTTCCAATTCAGAGTTAGCATGACCAAGGGAATTTGCTTAATATTTGTGTTTCTTGGTTAGTTTCTCAATTTTGTTCTTGAGGCAGGGTCTCACTATTTGTCCCTGGCTAGCCAAGAACTCATTTGTATAGACTGGCCTCAAACTCACAGCAATCTTCCTCCTTCTGCCTCCTGTGCTACCATTGTTAGCATCCATGTAAACCGTGGCCCTGCCCCTGCCTGCAGATACAAAATGTCATTTAAGAGACAAGCTCTGACTTTTCCCACTCTCTTCCTTCTGAAGAGGCAGGCAGGTTATTAAAGTAACACATTATGGGAAATATTTTTCAGAAGGAGTTATACTTTGGTATTATAAAGCATAACTACCCCCCAATGTTCCTTATTTTCTTTTCATTATTTAAATTATCATATTTTTTCATTCTTAACTTGCTTGCTGTTACTAACAAAAAATCCTAAATATAATTTAATAAACATAAAAATATTTTCTGTTACATTGCCAAAATAAGTTCCATTTATGCTAACTGTCCAAAATACAAGCATGCCATGAACTGTAGAACTCTAACATAAATGATAGAAAAATGTCATTTTAATTGCATTTTCTAGTATCAAAATCAAAGTGTGCTTTTCATATTTCAAATTTAGGCAAAATATCATATTTCCAAAAACCTCAGGACATTTTACTTTTAGAAGCACACAAATGAAAATGAAATGGGTTCCAAGAAGAGCTGATTACTAAGAGCTGAGTGTAGTTAAAACATTATATAATGGTATTTTTCAAATGATAGGACATTCCTCTTTGCATGTCCAAAGGATTACACATGTGCAGTAGTGCATTGTTGTACCCTTCTCAGGTCTCTAACTTTGTTTAAGACATACCAGATATCATAGCAATGCATTTAAGCTAACCAATGATTGATCAAGAGACTAGGCTAAAACTCAGATCTAAGACAAAGGATTCTCAACAAGAAATTTGCACATAAAAACAATGGGTAATTTTGTCACTCTAAAGAATCAACCCTCTAGATTCAGGTGTTAAAAAATGAACTGTCCAACTTTTCCAGAAGAATTGTGTTTCAGTTCTCACACCCAATCTTCTGCAGACATGTGTTGCCTAATGAACTGTTTGTTCCCTAGTTTGTAAACAACTTCTGAAACTTTTCTCTTGAATCCAAATGAGGGAAAATGAAAGTCTGAAAAGAAAAAAAAACAGCATCAGCATCTAAACTTCATGATCTGAGCAGGGGGAGCCATCAAAGGGACCACCTATCTTTCACTGAGTTAAAGAGGTAAAGTAAATAAAAAGACACAGCTGCATATTATGCTAAAGGCACTTGATTTCCTGAAGAGGGCCTGCAGGAGGAGACCATCACTTCAGAGCTAGTCCTCCTCAGGGGGCTCAAGCTCTGGGGGTACTCTTTGTGCTCTCAGAGGGGAAGGGGATGTAGTGGCCAGAAGCCTGGGAGCCATTCAAAGGAGTTAGGGGGCAGATATGTGGGCAGTGGAGCTGCTAACCCTTGGGCAGGACTGGCAGGGACAGGGTTCCCCCATGGGGTGGCATCCTATAGCTAGCAGGAGCCAGGTCCAGGCTGTGGGGAAGTGACACAGGACTGATATCTAACAAGTTTCAGCACTTAGTGCACCAGGGGACAGGTGCATAGCATCCAGAGCCTGAGGCTACTGTTGATGGGGGAAGTCCTTCTGTGTGTCTGTCTCTCTCTCTGGTTAATGAATAAAGCACAGTTGGCCAATAGGGAAGTAAGAGAGGTGGGACTAGGAGGTCAAGGAGGATTCTGGGAAACAGGCACAGTCAGTCACGATGTAGGATGCCAGAGATGACCTGCCCATTGGTGAGAGTGGGGTATTGAAGTCTACCATGATCAACCTCTGTGAGAGTCAGTGTGTGATTTAAGTTTTTATGCATTTATGTATGTAATGTTTATTAAAATTACAATTAAAACTGGAGCACTTCAGGTTTCTTGAAGATGGAAACAGAACAGGAGTGAATGCATAACTTCTTATATGAACTTCAGAAAAAATACACCTCTCAGTTCTTCCTGTCTTTATTGTTAATTTCATTGATGTTTGAATGGGAGATAGGTTCTTAATATTTACCACTTGCTGTCCTATAACTGATTTGGCAGACTAGGTGAGCCTTCACCTGATAGGCAGATATACCTATCTCTTTCCTTCTGAGTGTTAGGACTAAAGGAATGAGTCAATATACCCAGCTTGCTCAAGAGTTTATAGTAAGGAATTATTCACACAATTTCTCTGATGTAGACTCAGTCTGTTGATCTGTTTGCATGTCTCTCTGTGTCTGTTAATAGGTATTTCTCTTGCGATATAATATACCATTCTGAGCATTCAGAAATAATAGATGTTAAACCCCATCAAGCTCCTTCTTAAGTGACTTAAATATAATATCTTTGTCATAGACTAAGTATGGGAAAGTGCATCATTATATGAGTATATTGTGGAAGAAGTATACATTTACAGTGTTGTCTTTATCATGCTTTTTTGTTTTATACATGTATGGCATATTGTAGTATGCAGTAACCTCTCAAGATTTGCATATCAACTTCACTCAGGAAGAGTGGGCTTTGCTAGATCCTTCACAGAAGAATCTTTACAAAGATGTGATGCTGGAGACCTATATGAACCTCAAGGCTATAGGTAATTCTGTGTATTTTCTATCACTCTTCATAATAAGGGGACAACTGTTTCTTGGTTATTGATGATCTTTTGTAATTTTGAGTGAGAATGAAGAAGACCAAGGAAATAAATCAGTCATGTTTCTAAGGATCACTGAAGACAGTTAAATTTCAAGCAATTTTCAATAACATATCATACATTTTTGGTGCTATATTTTAGGCTACAAATGGGAAGATGATAATATCAAAGAACATCACCAACGTTCTCAAAGGCATGCAAGGTAATTTTCATGTTTTTGCTGATATAAATTTGCCTCTGAAGATACTTTAATGTATATGGAAGTTGCAAAGAAAAGCAGCAGTGTACATAATCACAACCTAAAGTGCAGTGACTATCATTAAATTGTCATGAGATCATATACCTTTTCAGGTAGTAAGTGCATTGTTTGCAAGTCCTCTTTTGGAAAGGAAGACAAGATATGACTTCCTTAACACCATATGAGCCATAGCTCCATCAGACGTGTGTTGATGATAATTGCAAATCCATGTAGTTTCATACCACTCATATTACAGAAGTTATACACATTGAAAAGGTGATAAGTATATTTCCAACACATTCTCATCAGCAAATAGTTCATAGTAAAGCTATTGTTTCTCACATAGATATTCCAATTTTGCTAAGTACAGTCAGATAGATAGTTTGAATCATGGTTTTAGTTTGGAGTGGACATGTAAATCCTTAATCCCTGTACCTTATGTCCATGAAGAACACAAAGACAAAATCCATTATTTCACTGTGGAAACCTTTTTATTTCTTATTCTTCCTTTAGTAGGTAAATCTTATGGCACTCAAAATGCAAACCATGTAAACACAGGGACATGAAAAGGAACAATGAACTTCTCTCCATCTCAGAACAATTAGAAGATATGTAGTAGACTGTGTGTTTAGCAGAATTGTTGAGCATGATTTAAATTTACAAGTGCTTGGTTTTCCAGCTTCATTTTTATACTGCAGAAAAGCCCTATGTGTACAAGCAATGTGTAAATATTTCCCATTGTCTTGGTTCATCTTGTAAATGTAGTTTGAGTCACAATAGAGAAAAATTTATCAATGCAAAAAATGCCATAAATGTATGAATTGTCTTTGTTCTCCACAATTAGGAAAAAATATTCATAGAGAAAATTACACAGTAATTGTAAACCAGGCAATTGAGTTTCTTAGCATGAGAGGGATCTTCAAATATGGAAAACAATCCTTAATGAAGGGGAACACCATGAATGTAAACAAAGTGAAATGAGCTTAATACCTGATTAGTTTTTAAAATTAGACAAAATTGTAAAATTAATTCATAGTTATAAATATTTAAGTTTTTAAATTTTTTAAATCATGAGTTCATTTTACATTCCAAACCCAGTTCTCTCTCCCACCCCTCCTCTTGCCCCCTTGCATCCTCCCACCCCTCTTTCCCCCTAGTACATCCCCAGTCCACTCCCCATAAGAGGTCATGAATATAGTAAAGCTTTTTTTTTATTTTCCAGTTTAAATTTAGATAAGAAACAAGGTTGCTTCACAAGTCAGTTCCAGGACCCTCTCCCATTCCCTCCCTTCCTCCCGAGCCCTCCCCCCCTGTTATCCCCTCATTTCCCCAGGGAGGGTGAGGCCCTCCATGGGGGTGTGCATAGTCTGTCATTTCATATAGGGCAGGGCCTAGACCCTTCCCCAAGAGTTCAGGGTGAGAGTGCACCTCACATTGTTCTATGGGAGTCCAAAGTCCGTGTGTATACTTGGGATGGGTACTGATCTGCTGCCCAAGGCTCAATAGATTCCCTAGGCCTCCTCACTGACACCCAGATTCAGGGGGTCTTGATCAGTCCCATGCTGGCTTCCCAGGCTGATGCCTGGGATTCAAGAGTTAACCTTTGTCTGGTCAGCTGTTTCTGGGGGTTAAACCAGCCCAGTCTTAATCCCTTTGATCATCAGTCCTCCCTCTCTGTTACTGGCTTTCTTGAGTTCAGCTCAGTACTTAACCAAGGGAGTCTGCCTCTTCTTCGATCAGCCACTAAATAAAGTTTCTGTTTCCCAGACTCTCTGGCCATAGGATTGAAGGCTGGCACTCCCCAGATCTATGTCTAAAATCCATATATGAGAGAGTACATGCCATGTTTCTCTTTTTGTGACTGGGTTACCTCACTCAGGATGGTTTCTTCTAGTGTCATCCATTTGCCTGCGAATCTCATGATTCCATTATTTTTTTCTGCTGAATAGTACTCCATTGTGTAGATGTACCACATTTTCTCTATCCACTCTTCAGGTGAGGGACATCTAGGTTGCTTCCAAGTTCTGGCAATTACACATAAATCTGCTATGAACATAGTGGAACAGACATCTTTGTTGTATGAATGGGCATCTTTTGGATATATGCCTAAGAGTGGAGTTGCTGGGTCTTGTGGTAGGTTTATTCCCATTTTTCTGAGGAATCTCCATACTGATTTCCAAAGTGGCTGAACCAGTTGGCACTCCCACCAGCAATGGAGGAGTGTCCCCCTTTCACCACATCCTCTCCAGCATAAATTGTCATTGGTGTTTTTGATTTTATCCATTCTGACAGGAGTGTGATGGTATCTGAGAGTTGTTTTGATTTGTATTTCCCGGATGGCTAAGGATGTTGAGCACTTTCTCAAGTGCCTCTCAGCCATTTTAGACTCCTCTATTGAAAACTCTCTATTTAGTTCTGCAGCCCACTTTTTAATAGGGTCCTTTGGTGTTTTGGAGACTTGCTTCTTGAGTTCTTTGTAAATTTTGGAGATCAACCCTCTGTCAGATGTGGGATTAGTGAATATTTTTTCCCATTCTGTGGGCTGCCTTTTTGTCTTGCTGACTGTGTCCTTTGCTTTACAGAAGCTTCTCAGTTTCAGTAGGTCCCATTTATTAATTGTTGATCTCACTGTCTGTGCTACTGGTGTTATGTTCAGGAAGCTGTCTCCTGTACCAATTCGTTCAAGGGTACCACCCACTTTCTCTTCTAAGAGGTTCAGTGTGGCTGGATTTATGTTGAGGTCTTTGATCCATTTGGACTTAAGTTTTGTGCATGGCGATAAACATGGATCGATCTGCATTCTTCTACATGCCAGTCTCCAATTATGCCAGCACCATTTGTTGAAGATGCTTTCTTTATTCCATTGTATATTTTTAGCTTCTTTGTCAAAGATCAGATGTTCGTACGTGTGTGGGTTAATACCCGGATTTTCAATTTGATTCCATTGGTCTACCTGTCTATTTTTGTGCCAATACCAAGCTGTTTTCAGGACTATAGCTCTATAATAGAGCTTGAGGTCAGGGATGGTGATGCCTCCGGACGTTGCCTTGTTGAACAGGGTTGTTTTGGCTATCCTGGGTCTTTTGTTTTTCCATACAAAATTGATTATTGTTCTTTCAAGGTCTGTGAAGAATTGTGCTGGGATTTTAATGGGGATTGCATTGAATCTGTAGATTGCTTTTGGCAGGATTGCCATTTTTACTACATTGATCCTACCTATCCAAGAGCATGGGAGATCTTTCCATTTTCTGAGGGCTTCTTTAATTTCTTTCTTTAAAGATTCAAAGTTCTTACGATACAGGTCTTTCACTTGTTTGGTTAGCATTACCCCAAGGTATTTTATGTTGTTCGTGGCAATTGTAAAGGGTGATGTTTCTCTGATTTCTCTTTCAGCCCTTTTATCATCTGTATATAGTAGGGCTACTGATTTTCTTGAGTTGATCTTGTAGCCTGCCACTTTGCTGAAGGTGTTAATCAGCTGTAAGAGTTCCTTGGTAGAGTTCTTTGGGTCATTGATGTAAACTATCATATCGTCTGCAAACAGTGAAAGTTTGACCTCTTCCTTCCCAATTTGTATCCCCTTGATCCCCCTTTGTTGTCGTATGGCAATAGCTAGAACTTCAAGTACCATGTTGAAAAGGTATGGAGAGAGTGGACAGCCTTGTTTTGTTCCTGATTTTAGAGGAATTGCGTTGAGTTTCTGTCCATTTAGTTTGATGTTGGCTGTTGGTTTACTGTATATAGCTTTTATTATGTTTAAGTATGTCCCTGTTATCCCAGATCTCTCCAAGACCTTTATCATGAAGGGGTGTTGGATTTTGTCAAAGGCTTTTTCAGCATCTAGTGAGATGATCATGTGATTTTTGTTTTTCAGCTTGTTTATATGGTGGATTATGTTGATGGATTTTCGTATGTTGAACCATCCCTGCATCCCTGGGATGAAACCTACTTGATCGTGGTGAATGATTGTTTTGATGTGTTCTTGGATCCGATTTGCCAGTATTTTATTGAGTATTTTTGCATCAATGTTCATGAGGGATATTGGTCTGAAGTTCTCTTTCTTAGTTGTATCTTTGTGTGGCTTGGGGATCAAGGTTATTGAAGCCTCATAGAAAGAGTTTGGCAAAGACCCTTCTGCTTCTATTGTGTGGAACACTTTGAGAAGAATTGGTATAAGCTGTTCTTTGAATTTCTGGTAGAATTCTGCAGTGAGGCCATCTGGACCTGGGCTTTTTTTGGTTGGGAGACTTTTGATGACAGCTTCTATTTCCATAGGGGTTATAGGTCTATTTAAATTGCTTATCTGTTCTTGATTTAATTTTGGCAATTGATAGCTGTCCAGGAAGTCATCCATTTCCTTTAAATTTTCAAATTTTGTGGAGTACAGGTTTTCAAAGTATGACCTAATGATTCTCTGGATTTCCTCAGAGTCTGTTGTTATGTCCCCCTTTTCATTTCTAATTTTGTTAATTTGCGTGTTCACTCTCTGCTGTTTGGTAAGTTTGGACAAAGGTTTGTCTATCTTGTTGATTTTCTCAAAGAAACAACTCTTCGTTGCATTGATTCTTTGTATTGTTTTCCTGGTTTCTACTTTATTGATTTCAGCCCTCAATTTGATTATTTCCTGGCATCTACTCCTCCTGGGGAGTGTGCTTCTTTGTGTTCTAGAGCTTTCAGCTGTGATGTTAATTCTCTGGTATAACTGTTCTCCTGTTTCTTCATGTGAGCACTTAGCGCTATGAACTTCCCCGTAGCACTGCTTTCAAAGTGTCCCATAGGTTTGGGTATGTTGTGTCTTCATTCTCATTGAATTCGAGGAAGTCTTTAATTTCTTTTTTATTTCCTCTTTGACCCAGGGATGGTGCAGTTGAGCATTATTCAATTACCATGAGGTTGTAGGTTTTCTGCAACTTGTGTTGTTGTTGAATTCTAATTTTAAAGCATGGTGGTCTGATAAGATGCATGGAGTTATTCCAATTTTTTTTTAGCTGCTGAGGTTTGATATGTTGCCAAGTATGTGGTCGATTTTTGAGACGGTTCCATGTGGTGGTGAGAAGAAGGTATATTCTTTTTTATGTGGATGAAATGTTCTATAGATATCTGTTAATCCCAGTTGGGTCATTACTTCTATTAGACCTTTTGCTTCTTTGTTGAGTTTCTGTTTGGTATTCCTGTCTAGTGGTGAGAGTGGTGTGTTGAAATCTCCCACTATAACTGTGTGGGGCTTTAGATGAGATTTAAGTTCTAATAATGTTTGTTTAACGAATGTGAATGCCTTTGTATTTGGGGCATAGATGTTCAGGATAGACACTTCATCTTGGTGGGTTTCACCTGTGATGAGTATGTAATGACCTCCTTCATCTCTTTTGATTGATTTTATTTTAAAGTCTAGTTTGTTAGATATTAGGATTGCTACCCCTGCTTGTTACTTGGGTACATTTGATTGAAAATTTTTTTCCCAACCTTTAACTCTCAGGTAATGTCTGTCTTTAAGGGTGAGGTGTGTTTCTTGTATGCAGCAGAAGGAAGGGTTCTGTCTTCGAATCCAATCTGCCAGTCTGTCTTTTTATGGGTGAGTTAAGGCCATTAACATTGAGGGATATTAATGACCAATGATTGCTCATCCTTCTTCGATTTGCGATGGTTGTTGTTGGTGGAATTATGTGTGGAATTTCACCCCTTTGTTCTTTTGGCTGTTGGTAGAGAGAGATTCTCTAATGCTTATGTTTTTCTGGTTGTAGTTAGCTTACTTGGGTTGGAGTTTTCCTTCCAAAATTTTCTGTAGGGCTGGGTTAGTGGACACATATTGCTTGAATCTAGTTTTGTCATGGAATATCTTGTTTTCTCCATCTATAGTGATTGAGAGCTTTGCCGGGTATAGTAGTCTGGGCTGGCATCCATGGTCTCTTAGTGTAGGTAGAATATCTATCCAGGACCTTCTGGCTTTCAGCGTTTCCATGGAGAAATCAGGTGTAATTCTGATAGGTCTGCCTTTATATGTTACTTGACCTTTTTCCTTAGCTGCTCTTAATATTCTTTCTTTATTCTGTATGTTTGGGGTCTTGATTATTATGTGGCGAGGGATTTTTTTTTGTGGTCCACTCTATTTGGTGTTCTGTAGGCTTCTTGTACCTTCATTGGCATGTCTTTCTTAAGCTTGAGGAAGTTTTCTTCTATGATTTTGTTGAATATGCCTTCTGCCCCTTTGAGGTGGATTTCTTCTCCTTCTTCTATACCTATTATTCTTAGGTTTGGTCTTTTCATGGTGTCCCATATTTCCTGGATGTTTTGTGTTAAGGATTTGTTGGATTTAAGGTTTTCTTTGGTTGATAAATCCATTTCTCCTAGCGTATCTTCAACACTTGAGATTCTCTCTTCCATCTCTTCTATTCTGTTGGTAATGCTTGTATTGGTAGTGCCTGACTGTTTGTCCAGCTTTTCTATTTTCTGCCTTTCTTCAGATTGTGTTTTTTTTAATGACTCTATTTCAGTTTTCAACCCTTGCAGTGTTTGCATTGCTTCTTGCAATTTTCTGTTTATCTGTTCATCCGTTTGTTGCCTTTTATGAATTTTTTGTTTTTTCCTTTCTTTCATTTCTTGCATTTTTTGGTTTGCTTTTTGTTCCATATCTTGCATTTTGTGCTTTGTTTCTTCTTCCATTTCCTGCCGTTTTTGGTTTGTTTCTTCTTCCATTTTTTTCATTTTTTGCTTTGTTTTTTCTACCATTTCTTGCATTTTTTGCTTTGCTTCTTCTTCCATTTCCTGCCTATTTTGGTATGATTCTTCTTCCAATTCTTGCATTTTTTGCTTTGTTTTTTCTTCCATTTCTTTCATTTTTTGCTTCATTTCTTCTTCCATTTCCTGCCTTTTTTGGTTTGTTTTTTCATCCAATTCTTGCATTTTTTGGTTTGTTTTTTCTTCCATTTCTTGCATTTTTTGGTTTGTTTTTTCTTCCATTTCTTTGAGGGATTTTCCTATATCCTCTTTTAGGGCCTCTATCATTTTCATGAAAGTGCTTTTAAGGTCATTCTCTTCTGCTTCGTCTGCATTGGAATGTTGGGGTCTTGCTGGTGTGGAGTCTCTAGAATCTGGCGGTGTCATATTTGTTTTTCGGTTGCTGACTGTGTTTTTGTATTGTCTCTTTCCCATCTCTTCTTCTAGTGGGTGCAGAAAGAGCCCCTTACTGGTCTGGGGACCAGAGTTCCCTTTTGGTGGGTGCTAGCAAGTTCAATAATCTGGTGGTTCTTCTATTCCTTATCCGAATGCTGGTCCTGGTCTCCCTGGGTCCTCTGGTTTCCTGGTCTCGTTGGTGGGAGAGAAGACTTGGGGTCTGGGTGCTTGGCTCCCGCCGGGATTGGGAGCTCTGTGCAGGTCCCAGGCGATCTGCAGGCACTGGAGCACAGGCCTGGAAGCCGGCCTGTTTACCTGATGCTGCCCGAGGAACAGCTGCTTCCCTGGACTCACAGCCTCCTCTCCTTTCCTGGTCTCATTTGTGGGAGCGAAGATCTGGAGTCTGGGGTGCTTGGCTCCCGCAGGGATTGGGAGCTCTGTGCAGGTCCCAGGCGATCTGCAGGCACTGGAGCACAGGCCTGGAAGCCGGCCTGTTTACCTGATGCTGCCCGAGGAACAGCTGCTTCCCTGGACTCCCAGTCTCCTCTCCTTTCCTGGTCTCGTTGGTGGGAGAGAAGATCTGGAGTCTGGGGTGCTTGGCTCCCGCCGGGATTTGGAGCTCTGTGCAGGTCCCAGGTGATCTGCAGGCACTGGAGCACAGGCTGGGAAGCCGGCCTGTTTACCTGATGCTGCCCGAGGAACAGCTGCTTCCCTGGACTCCCAGCCTCCTCTCCTTTCCTGGTCTCGTTGGTGGGAGAGAAGATCTGGAGTCTGGGGTGCTTGGCTCCCACCGGGATTGGGAGCTCTGTGCAGGTCCCAGGTGATCTGCAGGCACTGGAGGACAGGCCGGGAAGCCGGCCTGTTTACTTGATGCTGCCCGAGGAACAGCTGCTTCCCTGGACTCCCAGCCTCCTCTCCTTTCCTGGTAGTAAAGCTTTTAAACGTGTCAATTATCCTTACAGGCATGAAAGAAGTTCAAAGGGAGAGAATCCTTCTGCATATATTCAATGTCGTGAATACTTTGTATATGACAATCAGCATCCAAGTCATGAAAGAACACAGACTGGAGGGAAACTCCATGAATGTAATCAATGTGGTAAAGCCTACCTATGCCACAGTCATCTTCAAATGCATCAAAACACACATGCCAGACATAAACATAATGGATGTCATCAGTGTGGTAAATCCTTTGCTTGTCAGAGTCATCTTCAAAGTCATAAAAGGACACACACTGGAGAGAAACCATATGGATGTATTCAGTGTGGTAAAGCCTTTGCTCGGCACAGTTATCTTCAAGTGCATAAAAGAAGTCATACTGGAGAGAAACCCTATGAATGTACTCAGTGTGGTAAAGCCTTTGCTCAGCACAGTCATCTTCAAGTGCATAAAAGAACACATACTGGAGAGAAACCCTATGAATGTACTCAGTGTGGTAAAGCCTTCACATATCAAAGTACTCTTCAAATACATAAAAGAACACATACTGGAGAGAAGCCCTATGAATGTACTCAGTGTGGTAAAGCCTTTGCTCAGCAAAGCCATCTTCAAAGGCATAGAAGAACACACACTGGAGAGAAACCCTATGAATGTATCCAGTGTGGTAAAGCCTTTGCTCAGCACAGTGCTCTTCAAGTGCATAAAAGAACTCATACTGGAGAGAAGCCCTATGAATGTACTCAGTGTGGTAAAGCCTTTGCTCAGCACAGTTATCTTCAAGTGCATAAAAGAACACATACTGGAGAGAAACCCTATGGATGTATCCAGTGTGGTAAAGCCTTTGCTCATCACAGTAGTCTTCAAGTGCATAAAAGAACACATACTGGAGAGAAGCCCTATGAATGTACTCAGTGTGGTAAAGCCTTTGCTTAGCACAGTTATCTTCAAGTGCATAAAAGAACACATACTGGAGAGAAGCCCTATGAATGTACTCAGTGTGGTAAAACCTTCACATATCACAGTAATCTTCAAAGACATAAAAGAACACATACTGGAGAGAAGCCCTATGAATGTACTCAGTGTGGTAAAGCCTTTGCTCAGCACAGTCATCTTCGAGTACATGAAAGAACACATACTGGATGAAACCCTATGAATATAATCAGTGTGGTAGAGCTTTTGCATGCTCCAGGAATCTTCAAATGCATAAAAGAACACATCCTGGAGAGAAACCCTACATATGTACTCAATGTGGTAAAATCTTTGCTCAGCACAGTAGACTTCAAATATATAAAAGAAAACATACTAGAGGAAAACCCTATTGATGGCAGAATTCTGATATTTCTGAGTAATAAAATTCCTGAGTCATGTATGAGGCTAAATCTGAAAGATCAGAGAAATAGTGCAAACAAACATGAGTTCTTACCTCTACAAATACTCAGAACAAATGGGGTATCCTGTGTACTATAATCCTCACACTGAATGCCTTCTCTTTTAAACCTCAGACTTATTCCTGAATTTCTGTCTCTTTGCTCCATACATTCTCTCTTCACACAGTCACATTCATCCCTGTCTCCACTCCCCTAGTGCTGGGATTAACTTGTGGCTATCACCACTTGGCTCTGCTTCTCTTTTAGATTGATTGTATCACAGGGTGGTCTCAAACTCACAGACCCCATCTGCCTCTGTCTCCCAAGTGTTTGGATTTAAAGTGCCATCAGTGCCTGGCCTGTATGTGTCACTAGAATGACTAGCTCTCATTTTTAGGAAAACTTTCTTTGTTAAAGCAAAATCAAAACATTGCCACACACTATGAATGTAATAAGACTGATAAAGTCTTTGCAAGTCGCAGTCATCTACAAATACATAAAAAACACATACTGGATAAAAACCATATGAAAATAGTCAATGTGTATATCCTTTTGTATGTATCAAAATCTTGAGAAAAAATGAAACTGCAGTGAAACCCTATGAATATTGTCAGGATGCTAATGTTTTGTATTTTATAGATGTAAATATTTGTGTGCAATCAATCTGTTGAAGCCTTTGCAAATTGCAATTGTCATGAGTATGAAAAGAAGGAAGTACATTTATTATAAAAGTTTGGGTAAAATTATTATCCAAAATACAACCCTATTTATTCTGTAGAGAAATTAACTGTGACAACAGTTTGCACAAGGAATATAATGTCTGTTTTCATGTTTGCACCAGTAAACTCATGGGGAAAAACAAATTTATGAAGCTCTGAGCAAATGGACCAGTCAAGGAATACCCCCCTGGACCCTGAAACCAGAGGCACTGAAATAGAAACACTATGACCATTAAGCAAGAACCTCAAAAACTCACCCTGACCTTGAATCCCTAGCCAAAGAAATACACATTTTAACTGAAACCAGGGTCAGTGAAAGAAACACCTCTTCTATGAAACAAGAGTCAAAGTTTACAAAAGAGACAGTGAAAGAAATAGACTCTGTCCTTACAGCAGAGCCAAAGAAAGTCACTCTATCCTTGACCAACTAAGCATTAACCTAGGAAATCCCTGAGCTCAAAATCAACCAGTCCCTGAGCACAAAATCCAGGCATTGTCTGAGCATGTTCCAGCTCAGGGATTGAAATGCAACCAATCCCAACTAGAAATCTTGCTCCCTGGAAAAACTGTCCCTAAGAAGCCCTTTATAAGCTCTGTGGCTTTTCAGTTGGCAGTTGCTGTCACATCAATTCCAGTAGAATCTGTGTTACAAGTTCCACAGTCTGAGGTGATAACTTCAAAAGAGGGAGATCTCCTGGAATTGGTTGTGAAACTCTCTGCTGGAGAAAAAAATGGGCTCTGGTTCTTGTCGCAATTTCTGTTTATCCTTCTATTCCTTTTTCATAATAATTGTTCCTAAAAGCCTGTGTTGACATTTTAAACAAAAGAAATAGAAAAGAAACCATACACAAAGACAGGGTAACTAGCTCTGGCATCTTCTCTGTAAAAATGAGTGCTTTCCAAATCATTCAATTCATAAATGCAAATAGTAAAAAATTTTCATGAATATAATTTCATATGGCTGCACAGTTGTTATCATGAGTGAGTGGCCTTATGTATATGGTAAAGAAAACTTATTTTTAATTTATTTAAATTAGCAATGAGCTTGCTTCACATGGTAAAGAAGGTTTTTAATAAAAAAGAGTTAAAATAGCTCCACATTTTAAATAAACTTCTTTCAAGAACTAGGTATTTGATGTTAAACAGTAACTGACCATAAAAATTCAGTAACTTGATTTAAGAAATATGTGGTTATCCTTAACCATGGACAATTTTGTGTTTTGATTAACCGTGGATGATCTTATGTTTGGGATTTCTGCATTACTGTACCAAGTAACAACAATGTCATCTGTTTGGGTTTGCTTCAAAAAACATCCCCTTACATTGAATCTGTTTAAAAAATCATGCTTGAGAACTGCAAAATAAATTCAGATTCAATCTGCCTCTGTGTTTGTTTGTCACCACCAAATCCTTACCCACCTAATTCGAGGACCCTCATCCCATTGAACTCCCATACTCAGCTGATGTTAGTCCATGGCACCTGGGGCCCTCAATGTGGGGCTCAAAGTAGGTACACTTTCTCTTCCTGTTTCTCTTTTTTCCTAAAAATACATTTCCAGGGTAGGATATGACCTCTCCAGAGTGCTGCACATTCTTTGATAGAGAAGATGGTGAGAAAGTAAGCATCACAGGGCATTCACAGTCCAAGGACAGAGGCCTGTTCCTGGAAGTGTTGAGCCATATGTTAGAAAGAAGAGGTAGTAAAACCTCATAGAATCATTTGGCACGCATTGTATGATTTTGTACTGAATGTCAGTCCATGGTTCACAGAGGAAGGAAGCCTGTCTTTAGAAGAGTGTAAAGAAGTAGAACAAAAGATCAGGAAATTTTATGAATGCCATGGCCCTAAACAGGTCCCTGTAGGAGTGAACCCCACAAAGCTACCCGCCCAACAGGGCGGGGTCAAGGTAGAGATAAAAGGTAGTGAAAGGAAAAGGGGCCTCCCTCTTTTTCTCCTGGAAGCCAGCCACGCTTCTAACTCCTGGTATGTGCGACTCTTCTCTCCCTGATAAATAAATATATTGTTTTTCCCTATATAGCCTCGATTACCGCGATACCTGGTGGCAGAAGTGGTTTGGAATTACAGCCCACGCCTGGGAAACCGCCTGAATTCGGCATCCCGAGGTGAGTGCTAGTTCGCTCCAGCCGCGGTGGCTACATCGCCCGCGGCCCCGCTGCCCGCCCCAGTCGGCCGCTGCGCGTACCTGCAGCTGGACCGCGAATAGAGCAATTGGCCTCTCCACGCGGAGCTGTTTTCCCTTCCCCACAAGCCCTGCTGCCCCGCCGGCCGCTGCCGCCCAGCGCCCCCACGCTTGCTGTCCACAGCTGCCGCGTGCTGTTCGCCCGTTCGCGGACACCGCAGCAGTCTATCACTGCGTGTACCCTGCGCGGACACAGTCAGCCGCTGCGCGTGATCATTGGGCGTCCCCCGCCACCGCCGCCGCCGCCCGTGCGCCGCTGCGCGCTGCCGCCACCGCTCTGCGCCCGGAGCTGCCCCCCTCCCCCCGCGCGATCGTTCTGCGCTCCTGCCGCCCGCCAAGCGCGCAGAACCGGGGACTCAGACCCCTTTGCCGCCCGCCCGCCAACGCCACACGTGCTGCTCACAGCCCACTGCTGCAACTCCCAGTTGCTGACCGCCCGCGCGTTCCAGCCGCCAGCATACCGGCCATCGGTTGCCCGCTCCCTCCCCCCGCTGCCGCCCGCCAAGCAGAACCGGGGACTTTCGTGCCTGATTAATTCTACACTATACTGCCTCAGCAGCTACCAGAGCCTTTGCAAGCTCCACTGCTGTGCGGTGAATCTGCCTTCCCAAATCTGCCCATTAAGCTTTCACAGGTTCCTTGGGAGCATCCGATTTTCCGCGGAGAGGTAGCGTTTAGCAGTACACCTCCGCCATCTGCTGGCCAAGCACGGTAACTACAGGTATTTTAATTTGAGATAATAAAGGAGGTGAATTTTTCCAATTTAGGAATCACCGATTGATGGTAAGAACATCTAATTATAACATGGCAGGTAATTTAACACTGCAGGATTTTGGAGATTTCATTACCAATGTGATGGATTATGTGGTAAAAGACAATTATGATATTTTTCTTACGTATATGTGTGCCATGCTTGTGATTAGTGTATTAATACATATAATCACTTGGAAGAAACATGAGCTTATGTTTCAAAAATTAGAGTCAAAAATTCAGGAACAAGTGGATTTGGCTACATTTAATTCAATGTCCGCTAAGACTGACTCTAACCAGGTGGAACTTTCCAATTTAGCAGAGTCAATTAAAAAGTTAGAGTTAAAAATTCAGGAACAAGGGGACTTGGTTAAATTTGACCAGGACAACCTTCGAGACACATTCAATTCGATGTCCACTACATTTATGGCTAAAATGGAATATAACCAGGAGGAATTTTCAAAATTAGCAGGGTCGATTCAATCTATGTCTGATAATAATGGCAATCTAGCGGATCGAATGTGTTTTCTGGAAGGAAAAATAGATGCCTTTGGAGTTTTTAGGGAGGATGGTATGAAAAGCTTGGAATTTCGTTTAACTGAACAATCCAAAGAGTTAAAACAATCTTTAATGCAGAAAATCCAAGACCTTAATGAACAATCTGAGGACTTGGGACAATTTTTAATGGAGGAAATAGAAGACCTCAATGAACAGTCCAAGGAATTGGAACAATTTTTAATGCAGGAAATACGAGACTTAAAGGATGACATGGTTGCAAAATTTCAATCTTTAGAAGATACATCCTCTGAAATATCAGAAGTGGAGTCAATGGATGCTAGGCCACTAGGAAATAAACGAAATATGGCTACTAGACATCCTAAGGTGGCCTTTCCAGTAACTGTAGTAGAAAGGTCATCATCACGGAGGCACCAATCTGGTTCCACTACACAGAAATGGGAACCTATTCCCATAAAAGATATGAAAACAATTAAAAATGCGATCATGACTTTTGGGGTCCACAGTACTTATGTAAAACAGTTACTAAACACATGGGCAACTACTAATAAGATAACTCCCTCAGATTGGAATGATTTAATATCTGCAGTGTTGGACCAGTCTACACAAATACAGTGGAAAGCTTTGTGGAGACAGGAAGCCAAGGCCCTTGAACTTCAAGGTTTGAAGGATGGCTTTGATGCTTCTGAAAGTAAGATTATGGGAGAGAAGCAATTTTCTGACCCGCAGGTCCAAGCTGGTTATGATGAGCGTACATTTGATTTATGCAAAACAGCAGCACTAAATGCTTTGGATAAGGTTCGTGAACCAGGGGAAAGAGTTGAAGCATACTCGAAAGTGATACAGGGTCCGAGAGAAAGATTCTCTGAATTCTTACAAAGATTATCCAGAGCAGTAGATTTACAAATAACTGATCCTAATATTAGGCGACTTCTTACAGAATCGTTGGCTTACGAGAATGCAAATCCACATTACAAACAGATACTGTGGCCATTAAAGGTAAGATCAGCACCATTGGAGGAATGGGTCTTATATACAACTAATGTTGAGTATGACAATCCAGAGGCAGGAACTTGGATAGGAGAAGCCATTTCTAAAGGATTTAGGAGGAATCAGGATGAAATATGGCCTACCCAAGAGGAGATACCAAATTGGGTTGGGCAAGCAATCTCTAGAAATTTTAAAAGACATCAAAACTTTAGATGTTTTAATTGTGGTAAAATGGGACATCTGAGTAGGAACTGTAGACAACACATTCCTAGGAATAATTCTACCAGGAATGTGTCAAACAGAAGGCCTCAACCTCCTGGTCTCTGCAGGAGGTGTGGAAAAGGCCGGCATTGGACAAATGAATGCAGATCCACAACAGATAGACAAGGTAGATCTTTAAAGCCAAAAAACGGATTTCAGGGGCTCAACCGAGCCCCAAAAAGAGAGATTATCCGGTCATTCCCAGTGACAGTGGAGGACAGCCTCTCCCAGGACAATTAGAAGATCCACTGCCCATTGTAAATTATACGGCACTGGACAATACATTAGCTCCAGAGGATGAATCAATTACATCAGGAGGAGATACAAAACATATATTTTGGCAAACTTCTATACAATATCATAGACCCAAGCTGGCAGTTAAGGTAAATAATAAGGTAATTTATGGTTTACTGGACACAGGCAGTGATGTCACTATCCTTAATCAGCAGTCCTGGCCACACGACTGGGCTTTAAAAGAGGCTAATGTTCAATTCTTAGGGATTGGAACCCTATCTGAAGTTAAACAGAGCGTTAGATGGATTGACTTTATTGGGCCAGAAGGACAGAGAGGAAGGTTAAAGCCATACGTTGCAGATATTGCTATAAACCTCTGGGGTCATGATCTACTCCAGCAATGGAATACACAGATTAACATTCCTCCTGTATCAGCTAGGAATCATAGACAAGCTTCTAGTGGTACAAAGAATAAAGTAAGGCAGTACAGAAAACAGATGCCAAATGTACAGGCTGTGCAGAAGCAAGATGCTAGTGCCAAACCTACAGAGCAACCAAAAGCTCTACCCTTAAAATGGCTGACAGATGAACCCGTCTGGGTGGGTCAATGGCCTATGACATCTGAGAAGTTAGAGGCTTTGGAGAAGTTAGTTCAGGAACAGTTAGATGCTGGACATATTGAGGAATCAACTAGTGCATGGAATTCACCTGTTTTTGTTGTCAAGAAGAAGTCTGGTAAGTGGAGAATGGTTACTGATCTTAGAGCCATCAACAAGGTAATTCAGCCTATGGGGTCTCTACAACCTGGGATGCCGTTACCTTCTCTAATTCCTAAGGATTGGCCAATTATAGTTATAGACTTAAAAGATTGTTTCTTCACCATACCGTTACAAGAAAACGACAGAGAAAAGTTCGCCTTCACGGTACCTACCTATAATAATTCCCGTCCGGTACAGAGATTCCACTGGAAGGTACTACCTCAAGGTATGTTAAACAGTCCAACTTTGTGTCAATATTTTGTGAATAAACCTCTAGAAATAATTCGTAAAAATTTCCACATTCGTTAATATATCATTATATGGATGACATATTATTGTCTGATTCAAATAAGGATACATTGGAAAAGATGTTTGAAGCAGTAAAAGAAACTTTGCCTCGCTGGGGATTACAAATTTCCCCAGAAAAAATACAAAGAGGAGATTCTATTAACTATTTAGGTTATAAAATAGATGCTCAGAAAATTAGACCACAGAAAGTACAGATTAGAAGAGATCGTTACCGGACTCTTAATGATCTTCAAAAACTATTAGGTGAAATCTCTCAATTACAGACAATTATCGGTGTAGAAGGGCATGATTTGAAACATTTGAAAATGGCTTTAAAAGGAGATAAAGATCTAAACAGCCCACGAGTACTATCAGCTGAGGCTGAAAAAGAATTAGAATGGGTAGAAAAGAGAATATTAGAAGCACATGTGGACCGTGTGGATCCAAACCTGGATTGTATTCTAGTTATTTTACCATCTAGAGAATACCCCTCAGGAATATTAATGCAGAGGGAAGACATCATACTAGAATGGGTATTTCTGCCACATAAACAGAATAAAAAATTGAAAACATATATAGAAAAGATCTCTGATTTGATATTAAAAGGTAAGTTAAGGCTTCGTCAATTGACTGGGAAAGATCCAGCTGAAATTATTGTACCTTTAACAAATGATGAAATTTCCTCCTTATGGAAAGATAATGAGTATTGGCAAATAGCTTGCAGTGACTTTTTGGGAACTATTAGTAATAACTATCCCAAAACAGAGAGAATAAAATTCATAAAGAAAACAATTTGGATTCTTCCACGTATCGTGAGACAAACACCTATTTCTGGAGTTCTTACCTTCTACACGGATGCAAACAAATCAGGTAAGGCAGGGTATAAATCAGGAAATATAAGTAAAGTAGTTCAAAGCCCTTACAACTCCGTACAAAAGGCAGAGTTATATGCCATTCTCATGGTACTTAAAGACTTTACAGAGCCTCTAAATATAGTCACCGATTCTCAGTATGCGGAAAGAGTTGTCTTGCATATTGAGACTGCAGAATTTGTTCCTGATAGTACAGAATTAACCTCATTATTTTTACAATTACAGGAAACCATCAGAAACAGGACTCATCCTATATATATAACACACATCAGGTCCCATACAGGTTTGCCAGGTCCTCTGGCACAAGGCAATGATGAAATTGATCGTTTGTTAGTAGGTAATGTGTTGGAAGCTTCAGAATTTCATAAGAAACACCATGTCAACAGCAAAGGTTTAAAGAAGGATTTTTCTATCACCTGGCAACAAGCCAAAGAAATAGTAAAAAATTGCCCCAGTTGTTCCTTCTACAATCAAACTCCATTACCAGCAGGTTGTAATCCTAAAGGTATTCATAGAAATGAACTTTGGCAAATGGATGTATTTCACTTCCCAGAATTTGGCAGTTTAAAATATGTACACCATACCATAGACACGTTCTCAGGATTCCAATGGGCTACTGCCCTCAGCTCTGAAAAGGCTGACTCTGTTATTACACACCTCTTAGAGGTGATGGCTGTTATGGGTATACCTAAAACGATAAAAACTGACAATGCTCCAGCATATGTCTCCAGTAAGTTGGAACAATTCTTCAAATATTATAATATAAAACATGTAACTGGTATACCTTACAATCCCACAGGACAAGCAGTGATTGAAAGATCTAACCGAACCTTAAAAGAAATGCTTCATAAGCAGCCGGGGAGAACAAAGACCCCTAAACACAGGTTACACAATGCTTTACTAACATTGAATTTTCTTAATGCTGATGATAAAGGACAAACTGCAGCAGAAAGACACTGGACTACAGAGAAGACTTCTGAATTGAACCAACCAGTGTATTTTAAGGATGTTATGACCTCAGTCTGGAAACCAGGATATGTGTTACGTTGGGGAAGGGGCTATGCTTTTGTTTCCACAGGAGAAGACAAGCTTTGGATCCCATCTAAATTAATTAAGATTCGATCAGAACAGAAAACGTCTCAGGAGGAGGAAGGATGACAGCTCATCTACAAGGTCTGCTAAGCATAAGGAGACCTCATAAAAGGAAAGAGAAGTATTCTGTTTGTGTCTTTACAGGACAATTAGAAAACCCTAGGTATATGGGTACCTAAAGAAGAAAGGATAGCTACTCAGAGGACCACCAAACATGAAATAATGTGATGTGTTATCAATGTCTACATCTCTGTATTGTGTTATTATAATTTCTATTTCTTCCACTTCTTAATATGCCTGAGTCCCAATTCATTTAATTATTGCTGGCTTTGGAGTTGGATTGGCTCTCCTACTTTAAACCCAAGCGTATTGTTAAAATGTAATTCAGACTTTCTGTATTATATCAAAGAGCCATTGATATAAGACAGAAACAACATCAAAAAAAAGACATACCTATATGGGGACTGTCATCTATGTATATTTGATTTTTCTAAAACTCTAATCTCCTTCATGTGTATTATCTTCCTCAGGGTTGCCTTTTCAAGTATTCATACACATAGAAGTTAAGAATTTCTGTGTTAACATTAATATTTCAGTTTTCTAGAGACAAAGGGATTTCTTGACAGTGATCTTCAACTGCTTCAGAAAGACAATGTGGATTCACTTTCCCAACTCTGCCTGATTCGACTGGATACATCTGAACTGCCCCACATCATCGACCCCACCTGACAGGCACCATCCTGAAACCAGCTTGGAACTACATCACCCGACACATCGTCAGGCCAAGAAACTGATACAGTGCATCTTCTACAATCTGATCAGAGCTTCAGACAAGAGCTTCAATAAAAATCAAAAATCTAATCCAGAACTTCAGTCAAGCCTCTCCTACAAAACGACCTATTTAAGACTCTTGTTATACTAACAATTTTTTCCCACAGGTCCCCATGATTGTCATCGTCCCACTTCAGCAGGAAGTAACTTTGAGAATTCCACGTCCCCTCTCCCTACTATTGACATAAAAGGATAGTTTACCCCTGTTAGTGTAATTTGCAATTATTTAGGGTTGGAACCAGAAGGAGGTGTTCAGACTTAGGCATCCCTTTCGGATAAGTTTAGAATTTAGGTGGAATGGATATGTTTAGTTTAGGATAAGTAGATTATAACTTAATTATCACCCTCTATGTATATATGTTGCATATGTTTGAGTTTGTATCAAATTTAAATCTTCTATTTAGACTAAAAGGGGAATTGTAGGAGTGAACCCCACAAAGCTACCCGCCCAACAGGGCGGGGTCAAGGTAGAGATAAAAGGTAGTGAAAGGAAAAGGGGGCTCCCTCTTTTTCTCCTGGAAGCCAGCCACGCTTGTAACTCCTGGTATGTGCGACTCTCTCTCTCCCTGATAAATAAATATATTGTTTTTCCCTATATAGCCTCGATTACCGCGATAGGTCCCGGTTTAGGCATTTTAATTATGGGTCCAAATTAGGGACCTCCTTTCAGAAAAAAACAGAAATGGAAATCTTGGCAGAAGAAGAACTCTCAGGATGAGGTAATTCCTCTGAGGACAGAAACTGTCAAGTAACACTTCCTCATCTACTGCTAATCTCCTCAAGGCACATCCAGGGGATGATTGAATGAATGATGGGAAACAACAGGAACTGGATTGTCGCGTCTGCTGCGCGGCCTGTGTCCGAGAAGGTGCGGAGGGTGTCGGGGATTGACAACACAGAGACTTGTTCAACGATGTAAAGAAAACTTTAAGCAGGCCCCAAAAAGGTTCAAGAAAACTTCCCAAGAAAGGCTCCCACCAGAGAAGCTTCTGCTCTCTCCTCACCCCTGGCTGGTTCTGTTCTGACCCCAGAAACTGATCTGGGCATGGCAGAAGAGGTGGTTAGTCTTTGGACAAGGTCGAGGTCAGGGTGGTTTCTGCGGGCAGGCCTTTTCCAGGAACTTAATGCCCCCAGGCATTGTATTGTTTTTAGTAAACATGTTTTTAGTAAACATTGTCTTACAGCTGCCTACTCCCAGGCAGAAGGGGAAGTGGGTCTCTGCTCAAGGTCTGGTGTTCCCACACTGGATGAAGAAGTAGAGGAAAATGATGTTGATTGTTTTTATGATAAAAATCCTTATGAGACAGAAACATGATAGTTTTGCCTGAGCCACTGTTAATTTTCAAAGGCCATTTCAAAGATATTACAAGGTCCCCCAGAAGGCCTAATATCTGGAAGCCAGAGAGTCCCGCTTCACACAGTGACTCCCTTAGCAGCCTCTGCTCATGTCTTAGTTCCCACAGTCTGGAAAGCAGGGATGGAATGTGAAAGAGGTTAGTTTGGACAAGGTTCTCAACCAATAGCAAGGCCAGAAGGCTGTTTGAGGTAAGGCCATGCAGGAAGAGCAGGTGGAGACAGTGGATCTGTGAGACTGATTTGCTTGAAGGGATGACCCTGAATTCAGTGACAGGAGATCAAGTTCTCATCTCTTTCTGCATCCTGGTAGCATGAAGCCTCTCCTGTTACTCAGCATCTGAGAAATCACTGTGCAGAGATTAAAGGTAGGTTTTGGATGAAACTAAAGCCAAGTTTTGTGACTTCCCCTTGTCATATCCTCCATAGCTAAGTGTCAGAGGCTGTCCAGTGAGTCACACCAAGTCATGAGAATATCAGTCCAGGATGGCTGATGACTAATGAAAGCCACAAGAAGTTCACTATCTAATGAAGTCCTTTCTCCTCCTGAAGTTCATATGAAGCCAGATGGCTGGGGGTCAGAGTTGAGACAATGGGAAGTCCATGAAAGCCACTTGATGTTACACAGGCCAGCCCCTTGACTCCCAGATGAATAATCTCAATGGCTGCAAGCCTCCTTGTTCTGTCGTCATCCCTGCCACAAAGCTCATGCCACTCATAACTGTGTGGTACCTAGACAGTGATCAGAATGTGCAGTCAGCAACTCTCTAACTACTGGTTATCAGTCTCATTCTCTCTCCATCACAGACAAGTGTCATGGTCTCCCTGTGCATATCTAACATCAGGAAGCTGCCTGGGATTTCATATGTATCTGGGGTATGCCCAAACATCCAACACTCAGGAGTTCTACAACCCCTTCCCCCTGTCTCCTTCTTGTGAATGCTGAGCTCATTGTTCAGAGGAATGACCTAAGCCCCAGGGTGGCTGTTGATCTGCAGTGGCTCCAGTCAGTAATGTTTGGTCAAGGTTCTCTGTGCATCCCTAATATTTGGAAGTTGACTGGGCTCTCATAAGCATCTGGGGGTTCACCAAAGATCTAGCTCTGTGCACTGAAACTGAGGAATCCTTCAACCACTTCCCCCTGGCTGCTCTTGTGATAAGATCCTCATAAACAGGAGTTTTTCCCTAATGCTCAGACTGGGATGTCAAGCTCTGGAGTGGCTCCAGTATGCAAAGTTGGTCAAGGTTCTTCCTTATGTCCATTGTTTCCTTTGAAGTTTCCATGGCAGAGCTGACATCTAAGGATAACTCCCACTACACAAATTCCAATAGTGACTGCTTTCTCTGATATGTTTAGTGAAAACCTGCAGCAGATCAAGGGCCTACACATCACCTTTGGCCAATTTGATCTCAGGGGTAGCAGATCTCATGACTCCATATGTGTCAATGTCACACTTGAAAAGTCACTTAAAATTTGATGAGGCTTCAGTAAAAGGCTCCTGCCAACTTCTTGGGCTCTGGAGCCAGCAGTCTTCTAAAAAGTCACATTGAGGAGAAAGCCTGCTGGGAACAGGGGAGTGGGGAGGAGGGAGAATAAGAGGGGATGAGGTAGAGAAGGTTAGACAGAAGTTTTCTCCAGGACTTCTCCAAGGAGATGCACACTTCACACAAACCAGGGCTTGCCCTGCAATGTGCAGACCCAGAAAGGGCAGCACATTTCTCAGGGCCCCTGGGAATCATTCTACCCCAGCCCAAATTAGGGGAACTGATGTCAGACAATGGAAAACCTTGTCAAGTTTCTCCTTTACCTGGGTGAGCATCTACCACATGTAATCAGTAGTCTTAGTGGTGGTATGATAGAGCTTTCCAGGGATGAGAATGGTATCTGCTGTGGGTCTTCCCCAGACAATGGGAGATGATATGTAGTGAATGTGAGAACTTGAGGAGCCAGGGATTGGGAGACACCAAGACACACACAATATTTATTTATGTGATAAGGAACACATTTCCTCTCCACTTGGACTAGAGATAGGTCCTGTAATTGGCCATCTCATAAGCTGCTTTGGTGACTTAGTGGGAGCAGGATGCAGTCCCTGGCATTTCAGAAGTAACTGCTCATGTCCACTGTGATTTTGTGCTTCCCTACTTTTAATTCTGTGGCTGCTTCACCAATAATTTTGAATGGCCTGACTGGAGACAGGGTTTGCTATCTTGATAACCTTGAAGAGACTAAGTATAATGATGAAGTCCCAGCCTAATAAAAGCTGTCCTGTGTTTTGATTGTTGTATTTCCCTGTGCAGTTCAGTATTTATTCTGCTGTGATAAACAGACAGATTTCTTAGACAGGCCATTTGGACAACAGCTGGTGCACTTGTCTTTGGAAGTTCTTGCTATCTCACTTCAGTTCCATGGTTTCTAGAATGCCTCAACTCAACTCATGTGTTCTTATGCACAAGTATACTTTAAGGACAATGTCCCCATTGGTGCCTCATGAGACCCTTACTTCTCTATGCACACACTCATGGACATATGCACTTGTGCATTCATGTGCAACACAAGGCTGTGGGTGATTTCTGATTGACCAATAAGAACAATCATATTGATCTCACTTATTGGCAGCACCAAATAGTGATGAATGTAAATAACTTTTGTATTGAGACCCATTAAATTTTTGTATTCTTTTATGTGTAGACCATAATTAACAGGTATGCATTTAATTAACATACTATCCTACATTATCAATATAGTCACCACAGAACTTAAAATGGGTTAACATGCTATACAATTTATCTGTAGAAGTCAGCACTCACATCCTTGGCCCCAGAACTTTATGGTAAATTTGGTATAGTGCATAGAAGCCAAGTAGATCAGTGCACTGACTGAGGAATGGCATTTCTGGAAATGGGTTGAAGGTATTTCCCAGTAGTGCTGTCCAAAAATTATGCAAGACACTGCCAGGTTGAAGACAGACCAGAGGTGGGCTTCAGGAACAAAAGTTTAGGGGTTGTTGATAATTGAACATGTTTCTCTCATAGAATCCAGCCAGGACTCCAACTATTATTTTATTTGACAGAAATACATGGACAGTTGAGAGCAGATTCCCAATTGGGCACTCAGGTCAGTCAGAGAAATAAGACACACTACCAAAGAACTGATGCTTGCCAGGGAATGTGACTAGAAAAGAAAATCATTGACAATCAAAGGGCAGGGGTCGTTCAATTACTTGAAGCAATATGCATGGTAATGTGCTATATAAATGTCTATAGATCCCAATCCTAAGCTAACTAAGAGTGAATCTCCTCCAGTGAACAAGTAAAGGACACTCAATAGGTAAGTGTGTCATTACAACTAGAGTGACTAAACTCACCAGACTCCAAGAAGGGAGATAGCAAAAATTCCCTCATCTAGGATGTACAGAACAATGTCAATCTATTCTATTGGATTTCTAAAAAAGTTGCACATTTGCTGTTGCTGCTGGTGTGTGTGTGTGTGTGTGTGTGTGTGTGTGTGTGTGTGTGTGTTAGAGGACAGTTTGCAGGAGTCAATCTCTCCTTCTACCATGTGTGTCCTGACCCTCATCAAATTTTCAGGTTTGGGAGTAAGCACCATTATCCAGCTGAGCCATCTTTTTTGGGGGGTTTCAGACAGGGTTTCTATGTGACTTTGGAGGCTGTTCTTTGTTCTAAAACTAGGTCTTTTAGAGAAGGCTGGTCTCAAATTCACAGGGATCCACCTGAATCTGCCTCCCAAGTGCTGGAATTAATGTCATGTGCCTCCATCACCCACTGCTAACTGAGCCATCTTACCAGCACAGAATGTTTATTTCTCATTTGGAACTCAACCTAGAACATTCCATATAACTCAGAAAAGGAGAGCAATAAAAAACAGCAAGAGAAGAAGAAAGTCCTCAAAAACAAATATGTTCTTTTTTTCCTTTTGGTGATTTGAGACTTCCTTTTTCTATGTATTCCATCCTGGCCTGTAACACAAGTCATGGCCTAAATTGACTTCAGAGTGCAGTCATTTTGCACCAGCCTCACAAGTCCTAGAAGACACACACCACCATGCCCAAAACTCAAATGTGATACTATAATGAATATTGCAATGTAGAGAGCAGAGTCTTTGGACAAAACAATCATTAAAAAAATAAAGGAAATGCAGTCAGTGTGATGTCTCAGTGAGTGAAGACACTTGTCAACATTTGGTGACCTGAGTTCAATCCCCAGAACTCACATGGTAAGATACAATTAGTCTATTGATCACAGGAAATTGTCCTTTCTTCTCCACATACATACATGTGCAGCAGATGTGATAAGAGTATTAATGTGCATATAACACAAAAATAAATAAAATGTAATAAAAGCAAGCAGCAAAGTAGAATCAACACAGAAAACATGGCCATATTTGTTTTAAATTAATCCCAGTCTACCAAACAATCCAACAATTTTCATAAATGAGTTGAGAATATACCTGGCTAACTTAAGATATTTGGGAAAGCCCGTGCCTATGTTGCAACAGCAAGGATGCAAGGCAGACTTCACAGGAGGACAGTTAAAGGTTAAGGGAATATAACCCAGGGAGTTACACAAAGTTTTAGAAGCTAAACTTTGTCCACTGTTACTACCTGGCTGCATGAGAGGAAGCAATCATTAGAGGTTCATCTTTGGACACTGGAGTTGCCTGGCTATAAGGCAGGAATCAATTGTTTACAGTTTACTTCTGTTAGACACAGCAGCTGCCAGATTGTAGGCTCTAATGCAGAAAGCATTTGTTAAAAGTTGACAGTGGCTGTCAGCTGCAATTTCACCCAAAAATGGGTTAGCCTTCCATTTTTAAACACTAGTAACACACTTTATCTCTCAGGCTGTAAAAATTAAACTGTAAAGTAACAGTTCTTTTATGCAGGGCTGCACCTTTTTTTTTTGTTTTTTTTTTTGTTTTGTTTTGGTTTTTCGAGACAGGGTTTCTCTGTGGCTTTGGACGCTGTCCTGGAACTCGCTTGGTAGTCCAGGCTGGTCTCGAACTCACAGAGATCCTCCTGCCTCTGCCTCCTGAGTGCTGGGATTAAAGGCGTGCACCACCAAAGACCGGCCAGGGCTGCAACTTTTTATCCATTTCTATTTAGCTCAAACGAGTGTAGTTACTGTAATTTGGTTTCATGATAAATTCAGTTCTTTATCCAGATTCTTGATTTCCGGTTCTGTGGATATAAGAAATGGCCAATCAGAACATCCATCAATCACAAAAATTTGATTATCTCACCATTTACTGAAAAGTTTCTACACCCTGAATAGCTTCTTTTCCAATGCAACAATCCAAATTAGACTAAATCAACCAAATTAGAAACAGCCCACATTTAATGGATACAATGCTCTTGGATGGCCTTCCATCCCCCAGGGAGCACATGACAAAGGGAGACAGGAAAATTCACCAGTCTCCACTAATCTTCCACTATTCTCTGGGAGACAGGTTAAATATACTGGGGGACTGTTCTTGAGCATCTCTGGGAGAGGGGCCACATTTGGCAGGCTTTCTGAGATGCAGCAGTGTTTGGATGGAGATTGGAGAGTGTGCATTTGTGGAACCTCCCCCATAACATCCCAGACTCTTTGGCTATATGGATGCCAGTGACTGGGGTGAAGCTTCAACCTTAACATCTGAGACTCTTTGGGTATATGGACACGGGGTCATGTCTGGGTTCTTCTGCTGACAAGGGAAGATATGGGGGAGGGAGGAGTCAGGAGTCATTGGGATCACACTCAGATGGCATGAGTGAAGAACCATTCCATTAGCTGCTATCCTGCAGACATCGTGTTCCCTGAGGGGCAAATAGCAGGCTTCTAGGAAAAAAAAATAGATGTTATCATTGGCCCTCTGAATGGGGTTCATAATTACCTACTATTCCAGATACAGGAGATCTGACACCCTCTTTTTTATCATTTTTTATTTTAATTTTAAATAGCTTGTTTTACATGTCAATCCCAGTTCCCTCTCCCTCCCCTCCTCCCGCACCCCCTTCCCCCTCCCTCCCACCCTATTGCCAAATCCTTCCACATAGGGGATATCTAGAGTCTGTCATTTTACTCTTGGTAGGGTCCAGGCACTTCCCTAAGAGTCCAGACTGAGAGAGCATCTCTCTTTGTGCTATAGGCACATGAAGACAGATTGTATACCAGGGATAGACACTGATCCACAGCTCAGGGCCCCATAGGTTGCCCAGGCCTTCTCGCTGACACTCACATTCGGGGGTCCAGATCAGTCTTATGCTGGCCTCCCCACTGTCGGTCTGGGGTCCAAGAACTCTCCCCGTTCAGATCAGCTGTCTCTGCTGGTTTTGCCAGCCCATTCTTTGCCAATTTGCTCATCACTCCTCTCTCTCTGTCACTGGGTTCCTTGGGTTCAGTTCAGTGATTAATTGTGTGTTTGCCTCTGCTTCCATCAGTCACAGGATGAAGGCTCCCGGATGGTTATAGACATCAAGTTCATTATCAGGAATGGGCATTCGAGGTGGTCCCTCCACTATTGCTTAGCTTGCCAATTGGTGTTATCCCTTTAGATCACTCGAGGTCACTCTGGTGCCTGATCTCTCTTCGAACCTATGATTCCCTCTTCCCCCTATTCTACCCCCACCCCCTCAACTTCCTGTTCCCCCATGACCAACTCCCTTCCTCTTCACCCCCCTCTTCTTCCCAGGTCCCACTCCCCCCACCCTTGCCGTGTTCCCCATCCATTCAGAGGATCGTGTCTCCATCCTCTTCTCTTGGGGGCTATGCATATATGCATATCTTTTAGGTTCTTTCCCGTTTCCCAGACTCTCTATCTGTGAAAGTGCAGACTGGCACTATCCTGATACATGTCTAAAATCCATATATGAGTGAGTACATACCATGTTTGTCTTTTTGTGACTGGGTTACCTCACTCAGGATGGTTTCTTCCAGTGCTATCCATTTCCCTGCGAATTTCAAGATTCTATTGTTTTTTTCTGCTGAGTAATACTCCATTGTGTAAATGTACCACATTTTCTCTATCCACTCTTCAGTTGAGGGGCATCTAGGTTGCTTCCAAGTTCTGGCTATTACAAACAATGCTGCTATGAACATAGTGGAGCAGATGCCCTTGTTGTATGAACCTGCCTCATTTGGATAAATGCCTAAGAGTGGAATTGCTTGGTCTAGTGGTAGATTAATTCCCATTTTCCTGAGGAATCTCCATACTGATTTCCAAAGAGGCTGTAAGAGTTGGCATTCCCACCAGCAGTGGAGGAGTGTTCCTCTCTCGCCACATCCTTTACAGCATAAATTGTCTTCGGTGTTTTTGATTTTAGCCATTCTGACAGGAGTAAGATGGTATCTCACAGTTGTTTTGATTTGCATTTCCCTGATGGCTAAAGATGTTGAGCACTTTCTTAAGTGTCTCTTGGCCATTTTAGCCTCCTCTACTGAGAATTCTCTATTTACCTCTGTACCCCACCTTTTAAGTGGATCCTTTGGTGTTTGGGAGACTTGTTTCTTGAGTTCTTTGTAAATTTTGGAGATTAGCCCTCTGTCAGATCTAGGGTTAGTGAATATCTTTTCCCATTCTGTGGCCTGCCTTTTTGTCTTTTTGACTGTGTCCTTTGCCTTACAGAAGCTTTTTAGTTTCAGAAGGTCCCATTTGTTAATTGTTGATCTCAGTGCCTGTGCCACTGGTGTTATGTTTAGGAAGTGGTCTCCTGTACCAACTCATTGAAGAGTATCTCCCACTTTCTCTTCTAAAAGTTTCAGTGTGGCTGGATTTATGTTGAGATCTTTGATCCATTTGGACTTAAGTTTTGTACAAGGCAATAAACCTGGATCTATCTGCAGTCTTCTGCATACCAGTACCCAGTTATGCCAGCAACATTTGTTGAAGATGCTTTCTTTTTTCCATTGTAGAGTTTTAGCTTCTTTGTCAAAAATCAAGTGTTCATAGTTGTGTGGGTTAAAATTAGGGCTTTCGATTCGGTTTCATTGGTCTACCTGCCGATTTTTGTGCCAATACCAAGCTGTTTTCAGGACTGTAGCTCTATAATAGAGCTTGAAGTCAGGTATGGTGATGTCTCCTGAAGTTCCTTTATTGTATAGGTATGTTTTGGCTATCCTGGGCCTTTTGTTTTTCCATATAAAGTTGATTAATGTTCTTTCCAGGTCCTTGAAGAATTGTGATGGAATTTTGATAGGGATTGCATTGAATCTGTAGACTGCTTTTGGCAAGATTTCCATTTTTATTATGTTGATCCTACCAATCCTAGACCATGGGAGATCTTTCCATTTTCTGGTATCTTCTTTGATTTCTTTCTTTAAAGACACAAAGTTCTTGATATGCAGGTCTTTCACTTCCTTGGTTAACATTATCCCCAGATATTTGATGCTGTTTTTGGCTATTGTAAAAGGTGATCTTTCTCTGATTTCTTTCTCAGTCACTTTATCATCTGTATATAATAGGGCCACTAATTTTTTTGAGTTTACCTTGTATCCTGCCACATTGCTGAAGGTGTGTATTAGCTCTAGGAGTAACCTTGCGGAGTTTTTTGGGTCACTTATGTAAACTATGTAAACTATCATATCATCTGCAAATAGTGAAAGTTTGACTTCTTCTTTTCCTATTTGTATCCACTTTATCTCCTTTTGTTGTCTTATTGCTGTAGCTAGAACTTCAAGCACAATATTGAAGAGATATGGAGAGAGTGGACAGCCTTGTCTTGTTCCTGATTTTAGAGGAACTGCTTTGAGTTTCTCTCCATTTAGTTTGATGTTAGCTGTTGGTTTACTGTACATTGCTTTTATTATATTCAGGTACATTTCGGTTATCCCTGATCTCTCTAGGACCTTTATCATGAAGGGGTGCTGGATTTTGTCAAAGGCTTTTTCAGCATCTAGTGAGATGATCATGTGGTTTTTCTTTCGCAGATTGTTAATATGGTGGATTACATTGATAGATTTTCTAATGTTGAACCATCCCTGCATTCCTGGAATGAAGCCTACTTGATCATCGTGGATGATTTTTCTGATGTGTTCTTGAATCCGGTTTGTGAGTATTTTATTGAGTATTTTTGCATCAATGTTCATGAGGGAAATTGGTCTATAGTTCTCTTTCTTAGTTGTGTCTTTGTGTGGCTTGGGTATCAATGTAATTGTAGCCTCGTAGAAAGAGTTTGGCAGTAAGCATCCTGCTTCTATTGTGTGGAATACTTTGAGGAGTATTGGAATTAGCTCTTCTTTGAATTTCTGGTAGAATTCTGCAGTGAAGCCATCTGGGCCTGGGGTTTTTTGGTTTGGGAGACTTTTGATGACTGCTTCTATTTCATTAGGGGTTATAGGTCTGTTTAGATTGTTTATCTGTTCTTGATTTAGTTTTGGCAAATGATATCTATCCAGGAAATTGTCCATTTCCTTTAAATTTTCAAATTTTGTGGAGTACAGATTTTCAAAGTATGCCCTGATGATTCTCTTGATTTTCTCAGAGTCCGTTGTTATGTCTCCTTTTTCATCCCTGATTTTGTTAATTAGCATGCTGTCTCTCTGTCTTTTGGTTAGTTTGGACAGAGGTTTGTCTATTTTGTTGAGTTTCTCAAAGAACCAACTCTTTGTTTCATTGATTCTTCTCAGTGTTTTTCTGGTTTCTACTTGATTGATTTCAGCCCTCAATTTGATTATTTCCTGGTGTCTGCTCCTCCTGGGGGAGTTTGCTTCTTTTTGTTCTAGAACATTCAGCTGTGCTATTAATTCTCTAGTATGACTGTTCTCCAGTTTTTTCATGTGGGCACTTAGTGCTATAATCTTTCCTCTCAGCACTGCTTTCAAAGTGTCCCATAAGTTTGTGTATGTTGTGTCTTCATTCTCATTGAAATCGAGGAAGGCTTAAATTTCTTTTTTATTTGTTCCTTTAAACAGAGATGATGCGATTGTGCATTGTTCAATCTCCATGAGTTTGTAGGGTTTCTGCGATTTGTGTTATTGTTGAATTCTAATGTTAATGCATGGGGGTTATTCCAATTCTTTTGTATCTGTGGAGATTTGCTACGTTTCCTATTATGTGGTCAATTTTAGAGAAGGTTCCATGTGGTGCCGAGAAGAAGGTATATCCCTTTGTATTTGGGTGGAATGTTCTATAGATGTCTGTTAAACCCAGTTGGGTCATAACTTCTATTAGTTCTTTTATTTCTTTGTTAAGTTTCTGTCTGGAGGTCCTGTCTAGCGGTGAGAGCAGAGTGTTGAAGTCTCCTACTATTAGTGTGTGAGATTTTATGTGCATTTTGAGCTTTAGTAATGTTTCTTTCACAAATGTAGGTGCCTTTGTATTTGGGGCATAGATGTTTAAAATTGAGACTTCGTCTTGATGTATTTTTCCTTTGATGAATATGAAGTGCCCTTCTTCATCTCTTTTGAGTGATTTTAATTTGAAGTCTAATTTGTTAGATATTAGGATTGCTACACCCACTTGTTTCTTGGGACCGTTTGATTGGAAGATCTTTTCCCAACCCTTTACTCTGAGAGAACGTCTGTCTTTGATGTTGAGATGTGTTTCTTGTATGCAGCAGAAGGAAGGGTTCTGTCTTCGTATCCATTCTGCTAGTCTGTGTCTTTTTATAGGCAAGTTGAGGCTGTTGACATTGAGGGATATTAATGAACATTGATTGGTGATTCTTGTTTGCGTTTGATTTATTGTTAGTGAAGTTATTTTGTGTAGTTTCTCTTCCCTTTTTCTTTTGGTGTTTTGTAAAGTGTGATTATATATTGCCTGTGTCTTTGTGAATGTAGTTATCTTCCTTGGCTCTAGGTTTTCCTTCTAGCATTTTCTGTATAGCTGAATTCATGGATACGTATTGTTTAAATCTGGCTTTGTCATGGAATATTTTGTTTTCTCCATCTATGGTAATTGAGAGCTTTTCTGGATATAGTAGTCTGGGCTGGCATCCTTGTTCCCTTAGTGTTTGTAGGACATCTGACCAGGATCTTCTGGCTTTCATTGTTTCCATTGAGAAGTCAGGTGTAATTCGGATAGGTCTGGCTTTGTATGTTACTTGGCCTTATTCTTTAGCTGCTCTTAATATTTTCTCTTTACTCTGTAGGTTTGATGTTTTGATTATTATATTGTGAGGTGACTTCTTTTTCTGGTCAAGCCTATTTGGTGTTCTGTAAGATTATGTACTTTCATAGGCATATCTTTCTTTAGGTTAGGGAAGTTTTCTTCTATGATTTTGTTGAATATGTTTTCTGTACCTTTAAGTTGAATTTCTTCATCTTCTTCTATACCTATTATTCTAAGGTTTGGCTTCTTCACGGTGTCCCATATTTCCTCGATATTTTGTGTTAAGGATATGTTGGTTTTGAGATTTTCTTTGGTTGACGACTCTATATCCTCTAATGAGTCTTCAACACCTGAGATTTTCTCTTCTATCTCTTGTATTCTATTGGTGATACTTGCATCTGTAGTTCCAGATCGTTTACCGAGCTTTTCTATTTCCAGCATCCCTTCATTCTGTGTTTTCTTTATCGTTTCTATTTCAGCTTTCAATCCTTCAACTATTTGAACTGTTTCTTTAATTTTTTTGGTTGTTTTTTCTTGGTGCTCTTTAGATTCTTTGAGAGATTTGTTTATTTCTTTAATTTTTCCCCCATTTCATGGATTTTTTTTGATTGTTTTTTCTTCTATTTCTTTAAGGGATTTCCTCGTTTCTTCTTTGAGGGTCTCCATCATCTTCATGAAATAATTTTTAAGGTCTGTCTCCTCTTCTTCGTCTATGTAGTGCTTTTCGGGTCTTGCTGGTGTTGGATCCCTGGATTCTGGTGGGGTCATGTTGTTGTTTCTATTGCTGAGTGATCTCTTATTCTGTCTTCTTCCCATCTCTTCTTCCAGTGGGTGCTGGTGGGGTCTTTCCATCTCCACTGGTCTCCTTCCTTCCTGCAGCTGAAGCTGGGGATGCTGAAGCTGTATTGGCTGGGGTTGAGGTCTTGCAGGGGCTGATGTCTTTCCTGAAGCTGGACTCGCTGGGGTTGGGGTCTTGCAGGGGCTGATGTCTTTCCTGAAGCTGGACTCGCTGGGGTTGGGGTCCTGGAGGGGCTGATGCTTTTCCTGAAGCTGGACTTGCTGGGGTTGGGGTCTTGGAGGGGCTGATCTCTTTCCTGTGTGGGCGGGTCTTCTGGATGCTGGGAGCGGCCCTGAAGATCGAGGGGGATGGGTGATAGGTGGGCAGTCCCCGCTGGAGACCCAATCTCACCTGAAGCTGGACTCACTGGGCTTGGGGTCTTGGAGGGGCTCATGTCTTTCCTGAAGCTGGACTCGCTGGGGTTGGGGTCTTGGAGGGGCTGATCGACATACTCTTTTGTATAATGTCACCTGTATACAATTTGAAGACATTCTGTCTCATATGCAAATATATGCAAAACCATAGCAACAAGCTTGTTTTCAAAAGTGCTCATGACTTATAAAACAACTAGAGTAAAACAAGTTGCTTTAAAAAATCAGTTATCTTGCATTTGGTTTGGAAAAGTTTTAATGTCCTCATTCTGATGCAGACTTACAGTCTATCATCAGACATAGGAAACAAAATGGTGCCTTGATGATTCTAACAGACATCCTTTTCTATATCAAGAAATAAGATCCTATTAGTAGTCAAAACTATGTTCTACAAAGTTAAACATCAGAAACCTTCAAGTGAATCTCTCCAGTTTTGGGAGAATCACTCTCCATGCCCACTCCATTTCCTATTATTGACAAAGGACAGAACTGGAGTGCACAGGATAAGTGCTGGCCAGTGATGTCCTATGTTTAATTTTCATTAGAATCTTGTTATTCTTGTTTAAGGGACCATGATATATATTTGTAGGTATGTCTTTTTGTCATGTTTGGTCAGTGGTGTGATCTATGTTGTTCAATTTTTTGTCATATAAATTTATTGTTGATTCTCTGTAAAATGGTTGATCACCATTTTTTTTTAGAAAATTGACTATATGATATGTGCCCTGACTTTTTTTTGGTTGGGAAGTGTCTGTTGAGAGACAGTTTTAGTTTTCTCTTCTTGATCTTAGAGGCTTGCTTCTTCTGGTTTCTTGATATATCTGTGTTTTCATGCTAACTTCATGTTTGGGTTTTTTTCTGCAAAAGTAGTTGATATGGCTAATATGTTCTCTTGTGTTTTTAAAATCTTGTCCTTTATTATTGTCTCTGTCTTTATTAGCTTCAGCTGTCAATATAATGTGGACTAGAATCATCTGAAGGAACATCAATTGAGGCTTGCCAAGATCAGAATCAGTAGTTACTTTGTGAGTACTCATCTTGATCGTGATTGATGTGGGAAGACTCTTCCACTGTGTTTGCAACACCCTAAGCCAGTGGGCCTGAGATGGAGAAGAGAGCCAGCTGAGCACAACATAGTGACCAAGCAAGAGAGAAAGTCAGTAAACAAAGTTTCCTTGTGGTTTTTGCCTTCAGTTTCTTGCTTGAGTTTGTATCCTAAGCTCCCACAATTATGGGTTGTGATCTGGCAATATCAGCCAAATAAATTGAGATGCTTTTGATTAGAGAATTTAATCACAGCAAGAAACAAGAGTTTCCTCAACATGTGGTAGTTTCGTTGCTGGGTAGAATGTGAGAATATTGTCTTTTGGAGGAATGTGGAGAACATGGAAGATATTAGTACTTTAGATGGCAAAAGCCAACAAAGCTGTTCACAGAGCTTAATAGACTGTTCTCGTAGGACTAGGAATATTGGAGTGTTGAAAGAAATACAAACAAAGAAGCCTGAGGTCACAGGATTTCAGTGGGAAATAGACTCCATGAAAAGTTTAGCTAGAGGTCATTTGCATAAGATATTTTCCTCCAATATTCTTCTTTTCTCCATTCCCTGAGAAATTGATTGAGGCAGAATTAAAAGGTAATTGTCTGATTTCATGGACAAAATATTGATTCTACCTGATGTATATTCCTGATGGAAAAGAATGAAATGGGACAGAAACAAATGAACAGTCATTTTCATAGAGGAAAACAGCACTAGGTGGTTTCAAATGGCAGTCCTGGGGTGAAGCAGAGGCAGGAAATTTTAAGAAGTTTGGTACCGTTAAAGAGAAGGACTTTCTCAACATGTGAAACCAAGGAAGATACCCTAAGGGTAAGACTACATCCATCTAAGCCTTTGATTTAATGGAGAGATAGGAAACTTGATTCCTAATCTGAAGAAGCAACTTCATACACAAATTTCTGCAACTCTGGTCTAATTGTGGTAGCTTCCATGACGTCTTAGAAGCCAATTTGGGGGGATAGCCTATGTTGTACTGGTTCTGGAAACAAGAAAGGTGCAAAATTTATAGGTCATAGATTCTGATTCTGTGGTTTCATTTGAGCATTGTTGCACCCCTGTTATGTCTGGCAGAGTCTGAAACCCAGTGAGCATACTGTGAGAGTTCATCACATGAAGCTGTGACGATAAAGCCAGTGTTGTATTTGAAATGATGGGATGTTGAGATGCCCAAGCTATGAGACATCTGCCATGGAGAGCTACAAACAGGAAGTAGAAGTAGCAAAGTTGAAACATGTATGAAAATTTTCAGGGATAGAGGAGTTTAGGCCCTTTGAGGAATGAAGCACCACCTGCCTGAGACAGAGTTACAGGGTTTGTTGTTTGCCCTGCCATATTTTAGTCTTGCCTTGGTCCAAGCATAATACTCTTTTGGTGAAACTTGGCTCTCTATTTCCTGGTCAAGTACCTAGATTTTCGCTTCCAGAATTCCTTCAGCTTGTTTTCCTTTACATTGCTTCTATTTCCATTTCCATTGCTGTTGTTGGTTGTGTTCTTTTGCTGGTGTTCAGTTATCTGGGTTTGATGTGATTGAGGGTCTAGGGGCTAATTTCTTGATTTGTTGGATGGATGTTCTGTTACTGTGTTTCTATTTGCTCTATGTTTTTCCATTCCTTCCAGTACTTGCTAATCCCCATTCTCCCAGATACATTGCTACTCTGTTTCCCTTCAGAAAAGAATAGGCCTTCCAGGGATATCAACCAAACCAAACACAGCCTAACAAGTTGTAATTACAACTAGGCACAAACTCTCATGTGAAGGGTGAGCAATGTAGCCCAATAGAAGGAAAAGGGTCCCAAGGACAGGCAAAAGAGTCAGAGACATCACGATTTTTACAGTTAGGAGGCCCAACAACATTCCAAACTAAGCAACCAAAGCAGGCATGCTGAGGACCTCTGTTTTATGATGTCTAATTGACTTTCTAAAAGCCCAGAGTCAAATATAGGGGCAAATGCTGAGATATCAGAGAGACAAAGGAGCAAACAACAACCATACCTTACCTCCCAACTTCCCAGTCAAAAAGAAACTGAGCCCCTGTTTCTTCCTGCCTTGCCTGACTTATCACTTCCTCTCTCTGACCAAATATATTACTTCCTGTATGTCTGTCTGTACAGATCTCCAGACCTCTCTTATTAGTTAGTGCCTAGCTCTACCCTCTGACTCCAAGCAAGTTTTATTTGTTAGTGTGCAAACAAAATATCACCCCCTTTTTGTTGAATAATAAAAAAGAATGTTATAATTAATATCACAAAAACTGTAGACAATGACTACAGTAAATATATATGACATATACAGGCATTAAATACATCAACAATATCTAGCCCATAGCAACTGACAAATTAAGAGAACATACCCTGTGTCTATCCTTTCATGGTTAGTTCAAAACTTTGTATCTAATTTACTTTCTATTCTAACATACATTACCAACCAACCCCAAATTGCCTTTTGATGTCTCTCAACTTTGTACACTTTATAGTTCTCTACTGGGATTCTTTTCTGAATCTGGAAGCAAGGAAATCTATAACTACAACTATAGAGTCTCCCACTTCATGAGAGACTGGAGAAGGAAATAATATTACCTCAGAAAAGAGGAAGTACTAGTGATTTCCAAAAACATTTGAGAAATGATAGAAAGAGCTGGCTGCCTGTACTGTCAACCAAGGTTACTCTACAATGCTGGGGAATAAACTTTGGCCTATACGCCTAGCATACCTAACTGAGTTTTCTGTGAAGCAGGATATTCTGAAGTGCTGTCTGTCCTGCCTTGCCTAGGCAAACTTTAGCAGTTCTTTTGTGCCCTCCCTGTCAAACTTTTTGAGTGTACCATCAGTAAACCAGGCAAGGGTACTTTCTTGCCCAGTGGTTTACTTTTGCCACAAATAAATTAAAATCCATGTGGAGTTTCTTTGACATCCACCATGTATCCCAATGTAGATTTGTGCTGCCAAGGACAGGCATGTCACATTGTCATAAGAAAACAAAGAACCTAGTCATTAAAACATCTTAAATGCCATGTTCTGTAGATCTCTGAAGTGTTTGAAGATGACCTGTCTATCTAAAATATGTCTCTCTCTGACCTTGATGGGGAAGCAAATGAAATCACAATCTGAAGCTGAAGGCAATGAGATGCAGGGGTCTCCATTATGAAGAAAGACTGGTGGGGCTGGGTGAATGACTTTCTCTACAATTTCCCTCATGCATTAATTCTTTCCATGTGAATGAAAAATGACAGAATTGATCTGTGTACATTTATGGAGTTTTGCTTGAACTACTAAGCATTCAAGTTCCAATTAGAGAACTCTTCTATGCAGATGTACGCAATCCTGGTTGACACAGTTATGTCAACAAAAAGGTTTGCAAAACAGTATTCAGTGGCTAATAATTTACATAGGATAAAGTCATACAGTGTCTTATTACTGGCATTCTCTGTATCAGGGAATTGCCTACTCCATTTCAAAGTCATTATAGCTAAGTGCTCTATATATTATCATCATTCTCAAACATCAAATATTAGCATCATCTAAAATTAATTTTCTTTAAATGCATTACTGCTTTTTCTTTCTATTGTTCAATGTTCCTGGGTTTATGAATTTCATTCAAATTTTCTCAACTGCTGTTTATATCAGTTTAGAGCAATGATTCTCAACTTTGGGTGTCTGGGCTTCCTTTCAGGGAATCAAATGAATGACCCTATCATATGACTGGCTTCAGAACATAAGAAAACGCAGATATTTGTATTATAATTGATAACACTAGCAAAAATACAGTATGGCATAGCAGTGAAAATGATTTTAGAGTTTGGGGTCATCGCATAATGAGAGACTGTCTAAGGGTCACAGCATTAGGAAGTTTGAGAGCCACTGCTTAGGTCAATGTGTCCTATAGCTCAGGTTTGCCCCACACTATGTAATTTGGAATTTCTTTCAAAACCTAATCCTGCCTCTGCTGCTCAGTGCTAAAAAGACACTCCTGCCACTCCTTCCTTGGATGGGTCTTGACTGATCTGAAGGAAGGAAAAGTAAATCACTGAGTGAGGACTCTCCAAATCCTCGAGATTTTATGGTGCACTTATGAATGAAGTGGGACCTGTGTAAGAGTTGAGTTCACTGACCTACTGTAAAGCAGGTTTAGTCACAACAGAGCAAGCCTTGTGCAAGAAAGAGGGCAAATTCTTCCCTGCTGTGACAGTTGTTGTCTTTAAATGTGAGAAGTGGGCACAGGCCTTTAATCCTAGCCATTGGGAGGCAGAGGCAGGTTGGTCTCTGTGAATTTGAAGTCAGCCTGGTCTACCAAATGAGTTGCAGGACAGGGTACAAAGATATACAGAGAAACCCTGTCACAAAAAGATATAGAGAGAACCAAAAAAAATTAAAAAGTGAGTAGTGAAGTAATTTATTTAGACACTCAATAATAGTTCTGACTGGAAATTTCTTGGATCCACAGATCAGACCATCAAGAAGAACTGAAATTATGAGCTGGAGAGATGGTTCAGAATTTAAGAGCTGTGAATGCTCTTCGAGGTCCTGAGTTCAATTTCCAGCAGCCACATGTTGGGTCACCACTATTTTTAATGTGATCTGGTGCCCTCATCTTGCCTTCAGGCATAGATCCAGGGAGAACACTATATTCATAATTGAAAGGAGGTGTTCAGACTCAGGCATCTCTTCCTGACAAGTTTAGGGTTTACATGGGATAGACATGCTTAGGATAGAATATAGGTAGATTATAATTGGTTTATCATCTTCTATGTATATATGATTTATATGTGTTTGAGACATGATATTTGTTGACACAATTTAGTTTTGTTTTAAGTCTAAATCTTTTCTTTAGACAAAAAGAGGAATTGTAGGGAGAGATCTACTTACACATAGAGCTGACCATGACTCTATGTGTAGGGTCACATGTATGTAGAACTTAAGGGGATAAAAGAGCTATGGGGAGGCATGGTCAGCACTAAGGGTACATTGATCTCTCCCTACATATAATGAATAAGTAAATCTTTAAAAAGGAAGTAGTAATTAAATAAACAACTAAGTGTATCATTAAACCAAATTGGCAACTTTTAATTAAAAGACCAAAGAAAACTTAGGAAAGGAAAAGTGTGATCTTGACCAATGTTGCTCTGCCCCTGTAGTCCAATGTGTATAAAAATTATGTAGTGAGAGATCTATGTATGCAAATGGGAATGGCCAGCACCATGTGTGCATACATCTCTTTCTGTGTGATATCAAAATTAAAAAAACACAGACTTTACAACATTCAAAAATTATCCAAACAAGGCTGGTTAGTATATATTTATATTTGGGTATATCAGAGGCAGTCCTCCCTCAGCTCAATTCTATTATGGGAGACAGACTATTTCTCAAGCATTGGCAAATCCTTTATATAACTAATTCTACTCTTCTACATGAAGGGATAATGGGGACTGCTACCCAACATATTAGATGCCTCTAGACAACCTGCACACAAGTAACTATAGATGGAGATTACATGCAAATGTTAAATACAAGGTCAAGAAGAGAGTGGAAAAACCAGGCCTCTCTGAGTTAGACAGCATGCTTCCATATACACATCAAGAATATTGTACCCCCTGAATGTGGATGTCAGTGAGGAGGCCTAGGTAGTCTATGGGGCCTTGGGTAGTATTTATCCCTGGCATGCAAATAGATTTTGAGTGCCCAACCCACAATTAGGGATGCTTTCTCAGCTTGGATTGTTGAAAGAGGGCCTAGGCCCTGCCCTGGATGACATGACAGACTATGGAGATCCTCCATGAAGTGCCTCACTGTAAATGGGCATCAGAGTGGAGACTGTGTGAGGGACTGGGGGACCTGGAGGGGAGGAATGGGAAGGAGGGGAAGGAGAGGGAGCTGGGATTAACATGTGACACAAGATTGTTTCTAACCTAAATTATAAAAAAGGGTAAAAAAAAAAGTATGTTGAAGTTGACTAGAAAGTTGTTTCTGCACACAGCTGCTGATGCACAATGCTCTGATCAGATTAAGTCCACAGAGCAAAGTTATTGAGAGAGATCCCCCTAAGGCAAAGAATTTACAAAAACCACATGGGACTTGACAAGACAGGGAATTTGGCCTCAGTATCCCTCCTAGCCATGCAGGACCTACCACACTGTCTGTCATACCTCCCCATCAGTTCCTCACCATCTTCAGACAGCATCCCCTAGCTCACCATGCTGTAGTTTCCAGATAACTGAAGGTCTCAGCTCAGCTCACTGCAGCAGAACCTGCACCACAACACACAAATCCACTGGCTCCTCTTCACAGGCAAGCCTGAAGAGCCCTGTACCACTTCTGACTGGTAGGTCACATGGAGGTCCTGATTTGAGACTGAGGCTTGAGTGAAAAGAACACCTCCCATAGGGTTAGCTTGTGCTTAAAGACACAGTAGTTTGAGTCCTGGCCACACTCCCACAGAAGAAAAAAACTTTTCTAGATCTGCAAAGATCTGCATTTCAATAGCAGTGGTCCCTGGCTTTGATTGTAGACCTGCTATCTTCCTGGTCTCCATAAGAACTTCCCATTGTCCTCTTGAATATAAATAAAAAGTTTCTACATCCCAATAAGACTCTCTGAAGATGCAGCAATCCAGATAAGATCACATCAAACTGAATTAGAAAAAGCTAATGTTTAATGGAAACAACCATCCTGGATTACCTTCCCGTACCCCAGAGAGTTGATAAGAATGGGAGACCTGAAAAACTATGAGTCTGGTCTCTAGGGGACTGTTTAAGTACCCTGTGGGAGTGTGTATTGGTATCTCTGGGGTAGGTGTGTAGCATGTGCACTGAGTCCTGTAATAAGTGACATAGTGCTGATGTAGCCACAGCCTTGAGTGCCTCTGACATACATCAACAGGGGTGGGGAGCATAATGACAGGAGTTTTAAAAATAGGGAACTTTTTTGTCAATATGTTGCTTTCTGAGATGTAGATGGTTTTCAGGAAGAACGGGAGAGGGCCTTGGGTGGAACCTCCACCCTAACATTCCAGACTTGTTGGGTATATGGAAGCCAGTGGTCAGAAGGAAGCTTCCACCACAAAAACAATGTGACCAGCTAACCCTGTCTCAACAACAGCAACAACAACAAAAAATAGATCTCAAACAAAAAAAAATAGGTCTTCCTTCTTCAGAAGGCTGGAAGATGGCTCCATTGCTTTCAGTTTATTCCTGAAATTCAGAGCAAACTCTAGGAAACAAATAATAATAGAAAGAGCAGTGTTCATGGAAACTTGAATACCTAGAGGATAATGAGCTAGGAAGAATGTGTTAATGAGCTCCATTGTTAGACAGCACATCTTCCTCCAGGGGCAGGGAAAAAAGGCAGCTGCATTATTTAAGGTTTTCTACAGTAATAGGATGGTAGAGCACATCTCTCCATGTATCTCTGTATTAGAATGTCTCACAAGCTGTGGTCCAGGTAGTCCAACCATGGCTTCCTACCAATGGAAATTTGAAGAATGCAGAAGTTTTAGTTTCTCATCCTTTAGGCTAGATCACGTGAAAGATCCAGTAACTGTTCAGTCCATGAGGCTGGACATGCCAGCTTCTTTCCTTATACACAACAATTACAAAGAAGTAGTTTCTAATGCCAGTAAAGGAATGAATTTGGTAGTGAGAGCTAGAGTAAGCAGGCAAAAAGAGACAGCTTCCTTCTTCAATACTATTTATATATGTTGGCTCCTACCAGAAAGTGAGATCCAGGTTAAAAGTGGATCCTATTCTTGTCTTGCTGTGGTGGCTCATGACATTAATTCCAGCACTGCGGAGGCAGAGGTTGGCAGATGATCTAGAAGAGCTACTAGCAGGACAGTCTCCGAAGCAACAGAGAAATCTTGTCTTGAACCCTTCCAAGAACAAAAAGTCCATATTGTCAGTTTGATTGTTTTTGTTGTTGTTGTGTGTCTGTGTTCTTTCAAGAAATGGTCTATTTGTGTAGCCCTGGAAATCATTCTGTAGTCCAGGCTGATCTCAATCTCAGAAATTCCCAGTGCTTCTTCCTCCTAAGTGCTGGTGTTAAATGTGAGCACTGCCACAAAGCACCTAAAGAGGGATCTTGTCACCTCCAATGATCCAGATTAATAAAGGGCTTTCCCATTTAGAAACCTTCAATTAAGTAAAATCCCTCTCAGGAATAACTGATTCTTGTGAATTAGGTAATTCCAGAATAGCCACCTCAACCACCAGGGCAAAATTGTCTTGCCTGAAGGAGGCAGGGACAGCATGGGTGTGGTTTCAAAACAATGTTTTCCCAAACAATGGAAGCATGGTGAATTTACTTAGAAAGTCTGCACATGTTCATGTAATAGTACCTCTATTCTCAGTATTCTCAGCTAACAATTCCTCTTCTGAGCCTGATATCAATATAAAAGAAGAAACATTTAGGGACATTCTTGTCCTCAAAGTCATGCAGGAACATATGCAAATTATAGAAGACTTGGGAATAAAGATCTCTGGCATGTTCATATTGTACTACAAGGTCTTAGTTGAAAATTAAGTAAATGACACTGTGAAAACTATAGTGTCAATCTGGATGTTTGATCTAAAATATAACTATACACAACAGCAAAATTCAAACAGATAAAAGATAGAGAATATAAAAACAGAAATCTTGAAGAAAAATTAAGCTAATAGCAGTGTATACTGTGCTCCTTCATGAATGATTATGATGATTTCTATTAATCTCAAAACAAAGCTGCTTTTGCCTCTGAGCAGCCTCTGTAGGAAGATGAACACAGCTGCTTCCATGCAAGACCAGAAAGGAGTTTATTTTAACTAACCCTGGCTTGATGTCTTTCTCAGGGCTGTAGAGAATTTCATTCTTTTATTTTCTAACTTTAAAAAAGAATTAGATTTGTGTATGTGTCTGTGCACAATACCTACAGAGGGCTTAAGAACACAAGAAATATCTGGGAATGGAGTTATAGCAAATGGCTTGCTAGCCTCCTATTGAATCACCCTCCTGATTCAAAAAAAAAGTACCTTGAAGAGGAACAGGTTTGCCGGGCGTTGGTGGCACACGCCTTTAATCCCAGCACACAGGAGGCAGAGGCAGGTGGATCTCTGTGAGTTTGAGGCCAGCCTGGACTACCAAGCGAGTTCCAGGACAGCCTCCAAAGCCACAGAGAAAACCCTGTCTCGAAAAAAAAAAAAAAAAGAAGAGGAACAGGTTTATTTCACTCATGGTTCCATTGTTAAATGAAGATTGTTGGACACCCTGAAGACTGAGTCCATATGCAAAATAAAGAGACTTTATGCAAGGTTCAAGCTCAAACTTGGATCCTCCATGTGTCCCATGAATTGGTTCAATCAGAGAACTCCAAGTCTGTTTACACAGGTGTGTAGCAAAAAATGCATTTTTTCTAGAGACAAGGTCTTACTCTGTAGCAGAGGCCATCTGACAATTCACTGTGTAGTCTAGGTTGCCTGAGGCTCCAAATTGCTATACTTAGAGGCACAAGCTCCCACTCCTGTCATCACCTTAGTTCTTAGTTGTAGCAAAATCTCCTCTACATTAATTTATTACTTATCCTCTCCATGTAATTGTGCCTTTGTGTGTTAAGACTATGTGTGTGTGGAGGTCAGAGGACAACTCTCAGGACTTGGTTCTCTGCAGGGAGCCATGAGTTGTAGCCGCCATTCCAAGATGGCACTGGGCCCCTGCAGGGCTGGAGTAAACAACTCCATATAGGGTCATAACCAGAGTCACCAGCTCGAGCATGCTCAGTGTCTTCAGCTTGCTGGGCCAATCAGGGAGCCTGAGGTGGCTGCCAGGGGTGCTCGACCAATAGGACAGTTGCACGCTGCCTCAGCTCCTATATAAGCAGCTGCAGTCTTTGTTCTGGGTCCCTTGCTTCCTGCTCTCCCTTCAACCAAGTGGCTCCAATAAAGCATGATTTGGGAAGAATCCTTGTCTGGTGGTAGTCTTTCCTGCTGGTCAGGGAGTGCTCCACAACTGGTGCTGAAACCCGGGACGCTGGGACTCCTTTTGGTACCGAGCAAGGGACCACAGAGGATTCAGAACCCAACACGCGGAGCGGCGACGTCGGTAAGCAAGTTTTCTCCAAGTATGCTGATTGGGGGATTGATCCTTTGGTGTTCTGTCTGGTTTTTGTGTTGATGGTAGTTGTTGTGCTCTTTTGCTGTTTTTGGTTGCGCTGTCATAGGCCTGAGCAAGAGTGCCTGTGCTGCTGCAGGCATTCTTAAACCCGAAAGTAAGCCTGTTGTAGATAAAACAGCCTTTGGGAGGAACCAAATCCAGATTAGAGTCTATCATAATTTACGCAGCCTTTCGAAACGCCAGATAAGTCCGCTGTAGATAAAGCGGCAACTTGACGTGCCATGGGTAACGTACAGGGCGCTGGTCGAGAGATGGTGGACATGATAGGCCCCGTACAGGCCTTACTTAAACAACGTGATTTAAAGGTGTCTAGGCGGACAATCACCACCTTGCTGACAGATATAGATAAATCAGCTCCATGGTTCGCAGTCTCAGGGGATCTTACTTTGCCCTCCTGGGAAAAGCTAGGGCTCGACCTTGAAACAGCAGAGAGAGAAAGAAAACTAAAAAGGGGCACGATTCCTTTCTGGGGCCTTGTGCGTGACTGTCTCAGAGAGGGAACCAATACAGAAATCATTAGGGAAGGGCGAAAAGCATTGATAGCACACCAGGATAGTTTTTCAGAATCAGACATACAAGAGGGAAACTTGGATAGGCCTAAGAAAAAAATAGAAAAGAAGAAGGAAAAGCAAATAATCATATGCAAAGATGAGAAGGAGAAATTAGATAAAAAGAAAGAAGAACAGCCCCTCCCCAGGCCAGGGGAGGAGACAGGCCGACTTTACCCAGTCTTGAGAGAATTTTCTAATCTAGAGTTGTCAGATGATGAACTTAGTCATGATGAGGAGGAGGAATTGGAAGAGGAAGCGGCAAGGTATCGAGAGGAGGAATGGGAATGGCCAGGAGTACATCCTCCTGCCCACAACCCCTCATATGGCATAAAAAATCCGACACCTCGTCCACCTGACCCGCCACGGGTTGCGCCCTCCGCACCACCGATAAAGGCTGCTCCTTTGCATTTTGGAGCGCGGGGAGGCTGCCATTACATTAGCCAGAGCACCTGGTCCCGTTTAGCCTCAGCATTTCCGGTGCTGGAGGATCTAATGACTCAGGAGAGGAGATATGAGCCTGTCCCCTATAAGCAATTGAAAGATTTAGTCGCGGCGGTGAAAGACTTTGGGGCTACAGCAGATTACTCGATTGCCCTTTTGCGCAGAATCTGCGTCTCACCGCTGACGCCCACAGATTGGGTTGAGTTGGGCAGAGCGTGCCTGACTAAGGGCCAATTCTTGGACTTTAAGTCCCTGGCCGCTGATAATGCCCAGACACAGGCTAGAATAAATATTCAAAATGGGCACCCAGAATGGACAGCAGACATGCTCCTGGGCCTTGGACGATATTTGGGCAATCAGGTTGGCCTCCCCATGGATGTTTATCAACAAATAAATGAAATTCATTATCGGGCCTGGAGAGCACTCCCCAATAAAGGGGAAGTGGCTGGTAACTTGACAAAGATCATTCAGGGCCCGCGGAACCTTTTGCAGATTTTGTAGCCAGGCTACTTGAGGTAGCAGATAAGACAATAGGTGGTGCTGAATACACCATGCCTTTTGTACAACAAATTATCTTTGAACAAAGTACTAAAGAGTGCCAAAGGGCCATAGCCCCGGTCAGACATAAGAATTTAGATGCTTGGATCAAAGCTTGCCGGGAGGTAGGGGGCCCCCTGACTAATGCTGGCCTTGCTGCGGCTGTGCTTTCCGCCACTAAAGCTGCTCGTGATTCCAAAGGAAAAGGCTGCTTCCGATGTGGTCAGCCAGGACATTTAAAAAGAAATTGCCCTAATGGCACCGTCTCGCCTAGGCAACCTGCATCGACAGGTTCGCGCATGCCTGGGACTTGTCCACGCTGTAAGAAAGGCAAACATTGGGCAAATGAGTGTCACTCCACTAAGGACATAAATGGCCACCCCATTCTTCCACCAGATACAACCGGGTCAAAAAACGGGGTGAGGGGCCCCCGTCCCCAGGGCCCAAAAATATTTGGGGCATTTCAGACCCCTATGTCAACACAGACTCCCCAATTGATGGGGCCAAGTCAGTCATCCGGCGAGCAACTAGCAGCTCCACAGGGCTGGACCTCTGTGCCACCTCCGGAATGGTATTAACGCCTGAGATGGGGGTTCAGATTGTGACGTCAGACATGTCAGGTCCATTGCCAGAGGGCCAAGTGGGGATAGTTTTGGGACGTTCTTCGTCAACAATGAAAGGGCTTATGATTTTCCCGGGAGTAATCGACCCGGATTATACTGGGGAGATTAAGCTTCTTTGTCATTCCCTGTCAGGGGTTATTTCAATTGCTCCTGGAGATCGCATTGCTCAGCTCCTGCTCCTGCCCTCGTCCCATGGGATGTTTCCCTCAAGAAAAGGGACCAGAGAAAAGGGAGGCCTAGGCTCTACAGGAGTTGATCTGGCTTGTTTGTCTATGGCTCTTGATGACAGACCTGTATTACAATTAATCATTGAAGGGAGGCCCTTTTATGGCCTAGTTGACACGGGCGCTGACAGGAGTATTATTAGAATTAAAGAATGGCCAAAAAAATGGCCCCTCCAACGCTCGGCCCAATCCCTACAGGGCTTGGGCTATGCACACACGCCCTGTATAAGCTCGAAAGAGCTGGTCTGGAAGATGGAGGACCAACAGGGCAGAGTTCAACCTTTTGTAATTGACCTCCCCATTAATCTTTGGGGCAGAGACATCCAACAGCAGTTACAGCTGCGGTTGACAAATGAGTTCTCAGAGGAAAGTAAAAACATGATGTCAAAACAGGGATTTATCCCCACTAAGGGGCTAGGAAAAAATCTTCAGGGTATATCTCAGCCCATCATCCCATCTGTGAAGATAGACCGGAAAGGGCTGGGTTTTTCTTAGGGGCCACTGACTCATCGGCTTCTGATGTTCAGCCTCTCCCCATACCTTGGACAACTCAAAAGGCGGTGTGGGTACCCCAGTGGCCCCTTTCTCAAGAGAAATTAGAAGCCGTTAAACAGCTTGTCCAGGAACAGCTTCACTTGGACCATATTGAGCCCTCTGTTTCGCCATGGAATACACCAATTTTTGTCATTAAGAAACCATCTGGAAAATGGCGATTGCTCCATGACTTGAGAGCTGTTAATAACCAAATGCAGATCATGGGGCCTACGCAAAGAGGTCTCCCATTACTTTCTGCTCTACCAAGAAATTGGCCTGTGATGATCTTGGATATTAAAGATTGTTTCTTCTCGATCCCCCTGTGTAAGCAAGACAGGGAGCGGTTTGCTTTTACCATACCCTCCATTAATCATGAACAACCCGATGCCCGTTTTCAATGGCGGGTCCTCCCACAGGGGATGGCTAATAGTCCTACAATGTGCCAACTGTTTGTGGATGCTGCCTTGTTGGCTGTGCGGCAGCAATATCCTGATGTGCGTATTATTCATTATATGGATGACATCCTGTTGGCAGCCCGTTCCCTACAAAATCTTGAGGATGCCTTTCAAAGAACAGTTTCTACACTGGAGGCTCGGGGCCTGGTTATAGCTCCTGAAAAGGTGCAGCGTTCGACCACAGCTAAATTCCTGGGGATGATAATTCAGCCAGATACTATTCGCCCCCAGAAGGTCCTTATTCAGACTCAACATCTGACGACACTCAACGACTTCCAGCAGTTGCTGGGGGATATCAATTGGGTTAGGGGTTATCTTCATCTCCCTAGATCTGAATTATTGCCCCTATTTTCCATATTAGAGGGCAATCCTGATGTAACCTCCCCACGGGCCTTGACTCCTGCAGCAAAGCGTTCCTTACGCTTGGTAGAGGAGGCACTGTCCCGGGCACAGCTTAATAGATATGATCCATCTCTTCCCATTTCTTTATGCATCCTAAAGACAAGACATTCTCCCACTGGTGTGTTATGGCAGGATGGGCCCCTCTGGTGGCTACATGGCAATTCGGTGGGAATGCGGACCCTTAATTATTATCCTGCCCTAGTAGCCCTTCAGGCCATGATTGGCATAAAATTTTGCTTAACATCTTTTGCAAAAATGCCGGATAAGCTAATCATTCCTTATACCAAAGATCAGGTAGAAGTTTTGGCCGCCACTGTGGATGATTGGGCAGTTCTACTCTGCTCCTTTTCTAATATTATAGATAATCACTTTCCAAAACATCCATTGTTAAGTTTTGTGGATGATAATCTGGTCTATTTTCCCAAGGTCACTTCGCCCGTTCCCCTGGTCGGTGCCGTGACTATATTTACTGATGGGTCAAAAACAGGAAAAGGGGCGATGGTTGTGGGACACCAGCCGCCTCAGGTTTTTCTTTTCAACCTGATACACCCCAAGCAACTGAATGCTTGGTGGTACTTGAAGTTTTCAAGAAATTCCCTGAGCCCTTTAATTTGTTTTCAGATTCCCAGTACGTGGTTAATGCGGTTTCCTCCCTTGAGGTGGCTGCCTCAGTTCGTCAGGCAAGCCCCGTCTCAAATATCTTGTTACAGATTCAACATTGTATTTTACAAAGAAGCCATTCCTTTTTTGTTGGCCATGTTAGAGCACATACCTTGCTTCCTGGCTTTATTACTAAAGGCAATGAGCAAGCTGATTTAGCCACCAGAGCATTGATGACTATGGTGGTTGCAGATCCCATCCAGCAAGCTCGGGATTTTCATAACCTGTATCATGTCCCCGCCGATACCCTGCGGAGAAAGTTTGCTTTGACCAGACATGATGCTCGAAGCATTGTAAAAGCCTGTTCTTCTTGTATCACCTTCTTTCATCCCCCTCATGTAGGCGTTAACCCCCGAGGCCTACGACCAAATACCTTGTGGCAAATGGATGCCACTCATGTTCCAGAATTTGGCCGTGACAAATATCTTCATGTCTCAGTGGATACCTATTCGGGTGTCATTTTTGCCACCCCTCTGGCAGGGGAAAAGTCCACCCTTGATATGCATGTGGCCCCCTTAGGGGAGAATAGAAGTTTTATGGAAGAGGGTTCCCTATGTTTTACTTTGGAAATAAACCCGGGATCATGCATTGCTCTAAGAAAGCAGGGTTTGGCATGGTTCCACCAGGATCAAGACTTTACTTTGGTTTCCCAGGAGAGAAGGAATTGGCAATTTGGGCCAGGGAATCAGTCGTCCCCTTTTCAGTTTAGCAATTATTCTTATACCCAAAAGGCCCTTTGGTTCAATGGCACCTTTGTGTCCTTCCCCAATGTTTCGGAAAGCGAGTCTCTGCCTGTCCAGCCACGACTTGCTCCACACTGCTGGGGCTCCCTTAAGGAAGGAGAACTTTGGCCTTGGACAGACTGTCAGTCTCACATTGTCGCCTGGGCGGATAGCGTACATAGATTCACCTTTTCGCCTGATATGCAGGGACCAGCCCCTCATAGGTTCTCGTTTACCATGGGTTTTTTTATGCAGGCGGATGTTATGATTCCCTATGATAAATGGTTACTTTGTGGTGTATATGGTAGCTGTTCAGATATCTCCCCTTTTGTATTGTTGGGAGGGGGGGAGGCAGGATATAGTAAGTTTAGTTGTGTGTATAATCTGACTGAAAGAGAGGTAGCAAGTAAGGCAGGGAGAGGGATGGTGCTGGGGTTTATGCAAGTTAATGGTACTGGAGGATGCACCAAAAGGTTGGAAGATGTTGTAAACGTTACGACTTATAAAGCTGCCCCAGTATGCCTTCATCCACCATTTTTGTTTATTTTAAGTAATTCTTCTTTTACCAATTGCTCTAATGAGACTTGCTCATTATCACAATGCTGGAACACGGCTAAATACACTCGAGCCTTGGTAGCACGGGTCCCTCGTTGGGTCCCTGTGCCAGTAGAGGCCCCTAGTACGATGACGTTATTTCGTCACAAGAGGGACTTCGGTGTCACGGCTTTGGTGGTGGTCACAATGTCAGCCATAGCGGTCTCTGCCACTACGGCGGCCATTGCCATGACTACTGCTGTTCAAACAGGCGAGACACTTAATCGGTTGTCCACCGCTGTGGCCTCAGCCCTAGAAAAACAAACCACCATGGATGCTCATATTAAAGGTGGATTAATGGTGATCAACCAAAGAATAGATTTGGTACAAGAGCAGGTGGATATTCTTTGGCAGCTGGCCCAATTGGGCTGCGAATGGAAGTTGGACGCCCTGTGCATTACCAGTGTTCAATATGAAAATTTTACTAGGGCTGCCAATTTGTCTCGCTCTTTGTCCTTGTATCTTGCAGGAAATTGGTCTGAGGATTTTGATGCCACCCTGGAAGACCTCAGGCATGCTATAGTCCTAATTAATTCAACGCGTGTGGATCTCAGCTTGGCGAAGGGACTACAGTCCTGGATCTCCTCTGCCCTCTCCCTGTTCAAGGAGTGGGTGGGGGTAGGGATGTTTTTTGCATGCTGCATAGGAGGGTGCGTACTGTGCCTTTGGTTGACCTGCCACCTGCGGACTCAGGTGTCCCGTGATAAGGCAGTAGTGCTGCAGGCACTGGCTGCTCTTGAGAAAGGGAACTCCCCCCAAGTATGGTTGTCCGCTCTCAGGAGCCACTAGCCAAGCACGGCCTTTGCACCCTCATGGGATATTTGCCCATTGCACTGAGGAAGGCGTGCTGGCCCCTTCATAGCATTGCCTTTGCACCTCCAAGGGCTTGATCCCATTGCAATGGAGAAGGAATGCTATGAGGTGTTTTTGGCCTCCCTTGATCGGTCCACACATCATGAGGTGAAGACCTGATCGGGAATAAGACCTGACTTGGCCCTGAAGGAAACAAGAAGGGGGAACTGCAGGGAGCCATGAGTTGTGGCCGCCATTCCAAGATGGCACTGGGCCCCTGCAGGGCTGGAGTAAACAACTCCATATAGGGTCATAACCAGAGTCACCAGCTCGAGCATGCTCAGTGTCTTCAGCTTGCTGGGCCAATCAGGGAGCCTGAGGTGGCTGCCAGGGGTGCTCGACCAATAGGACAGTTGCACGCTGCCTCAGCTCCTATATAAGCAGCTGCAGTCTTTGTTCTGGGTCCCTTGCTTCCTGCTCTCCCTTCAACCAAGAGGCTCCAATAAAGCGTGATTTGGGAAGAATCCTTGTCTGGTGGTAGTCTTTCCTGCTGGTCAGGGAGTACTCCACAGTTCTCCTCTTCCACCATGTGTGTTCTAGGGATAGAACTCAGGACTTCAGGGACAGGGACCAGTGGCTTCACCTGCTGAGCCATTGCTGACTCTGTAACACACTTCTAAGTTAGTGAATGCTCACTCTTTAGACATACTGTTATCATATCATACACAAACTGTAACCACAAGTTTTGTTTGCATTGGCAATCAACAACAAAAACTCCACATGAATTGAGTAGGGCCCAGCCATGACAAGTTCAATAAAGGACTGAGTTTCAGATTACCCTAAGTCAAAACCTGGTTCCAGAAAAGATCACAAACTGAAATCAGTCAGACACCACACTTGAATAAACTACCAAAGTGGAAATTATAAAACTTCTAAAGGAAATCCCTGATATTCCAGCCATAGATGATAGGGACCCCTGATATCCCATAGTCCTGCATACACCCCTATCCCCTTTCACCTAGATGTCATAGACAAATGTCAGTCAATCATGTGTCCTGATCCTTAGAAATCCCTCATCCCAAACTCTGTTATTATAAAATCCCTGCCACATCTGACTTGAGGCTCTCTGATCATAACAATGCATTGGACACACAGAGATATTTCAAACTCAAATAAAGGCTATTTGAATTAACAGACAGGATTCAGTCTCCTTGATGGTTTTGGGAGACTCCACAATCTGGACATAACCTGATTTAAGGTATTATTTATTTCTCTGGTTTTGCTGGCTAATTTTATATCAACATGATAAAAGCTGTGGTCATCAGAGAAAATGGGGACTTAATGCAGAAAATGATTCTCTAACATTGGGCTACACGCAAAATATAGGGCATTTTCTTACACAGTAAGTAGGGAGGACACAGCCCATTGTCAGTGCAGTCAACCCTGGGCTGGTTTTCTTGGGTTCTATAAGAATGCAGGTGATGGGCTGGAGAGATGGCTCAGAGGTTAAGAGCACTGACTGCTCTTCCAGAGGTCCTGAGTTCAATTCCCAGCAACCACATGGTGGCTCACAACCATCTGTAATGAGATCTGGTGCCCTCTTCTGGTCTGCAGACATACATGGAGGAAGGATGTTGTATTCATAATAAATAAATAAATCTTTAAAAAAAAAAAGAATGCAGGTTGAGCCAGTCATAGAGAACAAGCCAGTAAGCAACACCCTCCATGATTTCTGCTTCAGTGCTGACTCCTGACTCCTGCTCTGTTTGAGCTTCTCTCCTCACTGCTTTTGATGCATGATTAGATGGTGTGGGGCCCACAACATCTTAAGCACACAGGTACCATGACAGGCTTAATAAAAAACAGCCAAGAGTAGGCATGAGTTTCAATTTACTGTCAGCCAGCAATGGGATCCAGGAAAAATCATAAGCTGACACCACCCAGGGAAGGGGCAGTATCTAAGGGCAAAGGACCTGACATTGCAAACATTGAACCATTATAGATATGATCTTCAGATGTTCTGGAGCCCAGCACCCACCTGTTTGCTTTTACCAATTCCTCCCTAGGCAAATGTCAGTCCATCATTCATGCTCAAGCTTGAATGTCCCCCTCACCCCAACCACTGTTTGATAAAAATCTTAACCAGCCCGGCTTGGAGATCTCTGATTGTACCACTGCATGGGACACATGGAGGACCCAAGCTTGACCTTGAATCTTGCATAAAGTCTCTATGCTTTTGCTTATGGATTCAGTCTCCAGGGTGATCTTTCAGAGATTCCCACAGTCTGGGCATAACAATGGAACTGTGAGGGAAATAAACCCTTTCCTCCTCAAGTTCCTGATTTTGGCCAAGTTGTTTAATCACAGAAATAACTAAGACAGTGGTGGTCTGAATTGATAACTTCCAAATTCTGCCTTGAATTTTAAATTTCTCTTTAAAGCCCTTACAGTCATGGTCTATTTATCAGGCTATCCTCAAAGTTCCACAGACTTCCTGAGTTTTACTCATTGTGCTTCAATTAAAGGCATGGACCAAACTGTCCAGCTGGAAATACTGTTTTTATCCCTGTCCCATTTATGAATGCTTGAAAATCTTCTATTTTTTGGTTACTTAAAGAAGGTCATTTTACACAATCTTGTACATATAGCCTGGGTTACAAATGTGACAATTTTTTTGTGTAATATCACAGGTATGTCCCACCATGTGCATGCCTGAAACTTCCTTGGTGTTCTTCCCTAGACCATCCTGGATGATGTTTTCTAGACTTTTCTGGATGATGTCCCTATTTCTAGTGCTTAGAACTCACTGTGATTCTCAGTGCTCTCCAAGAGTGACCTGTAAGTCTTTGCAACATGTTTGTTTGTTTGCTTTTTCTGTGGTGCTAGGATACCTTTCCACTTGTCCATTCATCTCGTTTCACTTTCACTGTTTGAAGATCCCATGTTTATATAAGCATCTTAAGGAAAAAGCAGATAAGAGGGTCATGGATGGGCAGACACATGGGAAGAAGGGACAGAGGAAGAAGAGACTGCAATGACTTTGCACATGGCCAGGGAGTCAGGAATCATGGCATCATTCATTTGCAGGTGGAGTCCAGGTGTGCTCACCTCTCCTGGAGATCAAACTTTTCAAGCTCACAGTGAGCCGGGACAAGAGAAGCTCCTCACTATGTCATCCCCATGAGTATGTCCTCCTTGGAGCTGCACCCTACAGGCTGGAACAGAGAACAGGAGGAGGGAACAAGCAGTTTCCCTGAATATTTGCAGTGTTTTGTAATGCTGCAGGAGCTGAAATTCCCAGGCCTCCTTCAGTTAGGCCAGGAGCTAGAGGGGCCAGGACTTCCAGAGGCCCCAACTCCCATTGAGAGCCATAGAATGTCCCCACCTATGGGGACAGTGAAAGATGACTACAGAGGACTGAAGGGTGGAAAGGAGTTCTTCCCTGCACTTTCAATGATGAACAGATTGGAGTGGATGGGACTTTAGACTCTTCTTGTTTGGAGGCAAGGATTACAACTGTGTTCCTGAAGTTGGGACAATGAATGTCTGCCAAATATTCTAGAATTTGAAGGTTGCCCTCTGCCATATATCTGTCTCTCTTCCCTCCAAACTAACATGGACAATCATACTGTGTGCCTTTTACCTAGGTTCAGCACAAGGGGAGCAATAGGTTCTGGGCTTGGATTGGGGCTGCAGATTAGGATGGGCACCAGTGTCAGGTCATTACGGTATATAATTGGTGTCTCATTATTCAAATCTGACTCTCCTATGCCCCTCAAAACTGTCTTAGTGAAGGGCCTGGGCATCTTCTGGGAGCTAGATCCTGTAGCTGGAGCCTCTGGCAACTGATTGGCCAATGTGAGCAGCAGCAATTGGGGGATCGCTGGAGGAGCTGGAGTAGTGCTGGGCCATTCTGCTCTCCACTCCAGATAATCTCATCATGTAGAGGAAACTCTGTGTGCAACAGTGATGCCTGGGCAGCTGTAGACACACAGCACTCTGCCGTGTGACCTAGACCTGGTTGGCAGTAGAGGATTTGGGAGAAGGCTTCCCCAGGTCTAGACCAGGACTCTGTGCATCTGGATTCTGTTGTGTTCTTTTTGCTTCTCTCTGATCACTCCTTTTATGATGTGACATTTCTGACATTGCTCAAGATGGATGCTGGACCAGATCTTCCAGGAGGATTTCTCTGAGGAGGAGAATGTGTTACTAGGTGTGGTATACCTGACACCTTGGTCCCAGTTCATCTTCCTCATCCCAAAGGTGAGGCTGAAGATTCCCCACTCCTGCACTCCCAGATCCTTGCCTCAGTACCACCCTCATCCATCAGAATCTTACAGCTGTTCCTTTGGTGATCTTTGAATTCCGCCTTCTGCTGGATGAAGGTCAGCTCACTACAGCATATACCCAGATCTTTGGGCCCCATGCTGGTGATCAGTGCTTCCCCTTGTGACTCTGAAAAGACTGAGGTCCTCCTGAGCTGTCCTTGCCTCCTTGGATGGTGAGGTTGAGAGTCTTGATGTTTTCCAGGGCAGGTGTGACCATATCTATCTGCTGTGATCACCTTGGAGAAAACCTACTGGTCTTTTCCAATCTGGAATCTTTGCCCTCAAGGCCAACTTGGAGGCACCCCTATGAGTCTGTAGTCACTTACTTACAGGGAGCTGGGAGACTATAGTTGCCATGACCCATTATGATCACTTCTAGTCATATTCAAGAGCTTATTCCCTCTGTCACTGGGAGTTGGAGAGTTGAGGATAAGCTTTATATTCTGTCATCTTACTACACTACCTGCTTTGTAGATCCCTCTCCCTACATCTACTGCTTGCTAAGGGGTGGAGACTTAGGCAATGGTTCATTTGGTGGGAATAAGCCATTGAACCATTGCAAACCTGAGGCTCACTGCCAGGAGATGGAACCTGTGGAACCTGTAAGCCATGACTAATACCCTATGTGTACAGGGTGTGCTGTGTTTCTCATGTTTCAATTTGTCAATTCCCCTCCAACTATTTGCTGCTGTTGATCACTCTGGTATCCATTTCTCATTCCCTTTCATCCACTACACTCAGCTTTTATTTCAGGAAAGCACGTTTGGCATTATGTTGTACAATAGTTTATTTTATTATTGCAAAATCTTCCAAAAGAATGAAGGAAACACTTTTTGTCCAATTGTGGGCAAATAAGACTTAGCTGCACATGTATGTAATTACAGCTTCTGGGAGGCAGAGGATGGAAGATCATGAACGTGAGGGACATTGGTGGCAGCTGAGGACTCTCAAAGAGGCCCTGGTGTCTCAGTTGCATCATCCTTCCAATGTCTTTTGGATATGTTGTGATTCATGCAGCCAAGAATGGCCAGCACATCCTTGTTTACTCCTTGTCCTGTGGGAACACCAAGTGCCTACATGGTCCTCCTTCTCAGGCACAGTGTGAGCTGTGACTGAGTGAATGGCATCACATTTTCTGGGAGCCCAGATCAATGATAAACACCAGAGAGAACTGGCACAGGGATGGCTGTGAGTGGCATCTCCTCCATCTAGTGTGTACTCTGTTAGGTTGTGGTGGTATGGGCTGGAAGTGGTGCAGGTTATGAGGCTGGTTATATCACCCTGAGTGAAGTCTGCTTTTTTAGTCCATGGTGGCATGGGAGGAATGATAAAATGAGTTCGTTCTGATGTACATGTAACCAGAAAGGCAAGAGGATTCAGAGAAGAGCAATACCAAAGGACACTGGATTAGAACCCAGGGATCCCAAGAAGTCAGGGTCCAGCTGCCACCACCAACAATAGCATTGATCCCTCAACAGAAAAAATGAGTGTACTGGTGTTATATTATGAAATGCATACTTATATCTGTATATTCATACATAAAGTACAGTTAATTGCACATATGATTTCTTGGCTGACTCTTTGGTCCTTGACAAAAGGCAGTTGGTTCTTTTTCCCTGGGGAAGATCATCTCTTGCCTATGGGCTTGTTTATAGGATTTATACCATCTTGGTTTCACTTTCATGGATATCAGGAATTTCATCTTTTTTTAGGTTTTCCAGTTTTGTGAAATAAAGATTTAAAGTATGTCCTTATGATTCTCCCAATTTCCTCAGGATCTAATGTAAAGTCATCACTTTCATATAAATTAATAACTTAGATATTTTCTCTCATTTTAGTTGGCTACTTAGTCTAAGTGGCTGTCATTTAATTAATTTATTTGAGGAAACACATTGGCAATATATTTATTCTACCTTTGGTTATTCCTGTTGCTCTCTGCTTCTATCACATTGATTTTATTCCTCATTCTTGTATCCCTGAATTCAGACCTCTTATTTATTTATATATACAATATTGAACATTATTTTCATAGTGACATCTAGTGTGTAACAAAGTTATTAATAAGAAATCAGGCTGGACATTGATGGCACACACCTTTAATCCCAGCACTTGGGAGACAGAGGCAGGCAGATCTCTGTGAGTTGGAGATCTACAGAGTGAGTTCCAGTACAGCCTCCAAAACAATACAGAGCAACCCTGTCTTGAAAAACAAACAAACAAACAAAAAATAAATTACTCCAGTACCTTTCTGTAGTTATTCACTGCTTTGAAATTTCCTCTTAGAACTGCTTTCATTGTGCCCCTTATTTCAGACATGCTGTGTTTTCATTTTCAGTCTGTCTTTCTGTCTTGATGCACTCTTCACTCAGTACTGAGTTGTTTGGCTTCCATGAGTTTTTCTATTTCCTGTTGGTATTGTTGATATCCAGCTTTAATTCATGTGAAATTCGATAGAATTTAGGGTGTTATTTCCATTTTCTAATAACTTGGAGACTTGTTTATTTATTTATTTATTTATTTTTGTATTTATGAGACAGGGTTTCTCTGTATTGTTTTGGAAGCTCTCAGTCCAGCCTGGCCTCGAACTCAAAGAGATCTGCCTGCCTCTGCCTCCCGAGTGCTGGGGTTAAAGGCATGTGCCACCACGGCCCGGCTTGTTTATTCTTTATTATGGTGAATTTTTGAGAAATTTCCATGGATTGTTGGACATAAATTATTCTTAAGTATTTAGTGGTGATACTACGTAACTGTCTGTCACATCCATTTGACTTATGATTTTATCCATCTCCATTTTTCTCTATTTAGTTCATATCTGAAAGATCAACCTATTTGTGTGATTAGTATATTTAAGTCACCAGGTATTACTGTGTTAGATCAATGAATGATTTTTAGCTGTAGTACTATTTTGTTTACAAACATTGTTTTCCTGTTGTTTGGAGGCATGTTAAGAATTGTAAAATGTTCTTGTTGTATTTTAACTTTAATTATTATATACTGTCCTTCTCAACCCCTTCAGCCTTGCTTTTGCTTGGATTTTATTTTGTTATATAATATAAAAACAGCTATGCCTTCTACCTTCTTACATACATTGCCTTCTAATATTTTTTAATCCTTTTAAAGTTATCAATGAGTGAAATTAATGGTGAGGAATGAATCTTGGAGGCATCAGGAAAATGCATCATATTTTCTAATCCACTCTGTTTGTGTCATTTTTTTCTTCAAGAAATTTTTCTCTGTATACCAGCTTTGGCTGTCCTGGAACTCATAGAGGTCTACCTGTCTCTGCCTATGGAGTGCTGGGAATAAAGTTGTGTGCTACCAGCACCTGGCAGTCAGTGTCTTTTTATGAGAAAGTAACAACAATCCTTTTGATAGTTATTATTGGGCACTGTGTATTGATTTATGCTTTTTTGATGTTGTGGTGTGGTTTTTCACCCTATTTTGATGAACTATTACAGGAGTATTTATCAATTTTGTCCTATTGCATATAGTAATTCTTAGCTTCAGATTTAGATTTCCTCTTGTAGGCTAGATTTTCTTGACAAAAATTGGTTAAAGTTGATTTTATTGTGAAAAGTTTCTCTTCTTATGTTGATTTAAATCACATTTTGTTTGGTGTAGTGCTCTCTAAGTTGGCATCTGTGGTCTGTGGTAACTTGTAGAACATCCTCCCAGGCACCTCTATATTTCAGAGCATCTATTGTAAATCCCAACATTAGTCTAATGGGCCAGCCTTGGCATGTGTTGTGGTCTCTTTCCTTTGCAGGATTTAGGTCCTCCTGAGTTCTGGGAGTAAAGGAGTGTGCCACCAATGCCTGGCTCTTTCAATCATTTTTATAATTTATGTTTCTGCTTGGCTTAAAGTAAAAAATGCCCCTAAATGTCTCTGATTTACATTGTGATCATGTTTAAAAATCGATTTTTTTGTCTGAGCCTGCTTAGGAATAGGGAGACTACTACATGAATGTGTTTACACTCACTAAGTGAAATCCACATGCTTCTTTGCTTAGGAAAAGTGTTGTTTTGGAAACAATGACCAGGATCTCCATACCTCCTTCAGGTAAGAAATCTTTCTATATTCTTCTGCATAGGATGTTGTGATGGCTATTCTTGGTAGTCAAACTGACAGCTATAGGTATTAACTAAAACTCAAAGAGTTGGGTACACCTGTGCAGGATTTTTCCATAGTTTTTGAAATTAAAACCTCATATTTACTTGAGGTGACATCAATTTTCAGCTGCTTGATGGCTGCTGCTCACCTCTAACCCCAGCACTCAGGAGGCAGAAGCATTTTGATTTTCTGAGTTTCAGGCCAAAGTGGTCTGCAGAATGAGTTCCATGGAGGCATAGAAAACCCCTGTCTTGAAAATACCAAAACAAAATGAAACAAAAAAAAACAAAAACAAAACAAAAACCAAAGATTAAGATCCATCCTTAATCTGGATCAGACATTCTTGTGGCAGCCTACATATAGAAAGGATATTGTAGAAGGAAGCTCTCTCTTTCTCTGTCCTCATTCCTTTATCACAATTACAGCCACTTCCTTGAGCGTTTGGTGTATATTGAAGACCAGCTGAGATATTCAGCCCCATGATCAGAACAACTCCTGGATTCTTCAAATTTTTATGGGGAGGCAATCATTGCTGGACCATCTGGACCAACACCTAAGACATTCTAATAAATTCATTTCCACATATGTGTAGTGATTCATTCGACCAGTCCTGTTGTTGTAGAGAACCATGAATAAGGCTATTGTGACATTTTATACACATAGAAAGGACATATATATTTACCTGTTTGTCCTAGCCCTGGCTAACAAGTTCATTTCTTTATCAGAATTAGAACCTACTTCCTTGAGATTTTGGTGTGTATTGAAGAACTGTGGGAACACCAGACCTTGAGCAGAGACCCACTTCCCCTTCTGCCTGGGAGTAGGCAGCTGTAAGACAATGTTTACTAAAAGCAATACAATGCCTGGGGGCATTAAGTTCCTGGAAAAGGCCTGCCCGCAGAAACCACCCTGAGCTCGACCTTGTCCAGAGACTAACCGCCTCTTCTGCCACGCCCAGATCAGTTTCTGGGGTCAGAGCAGAACCAGCCAGGGGAGAGGAGAGAGCAGAAGCTTCTCTGGTGGGAGCCTTTCTTAGGAAGTTTTCTTGAACCTTTTTGGGGCCTGCTTAAAGTTTTCTTTACATCGTTGAACGAGTCTCTGTGTTGTCAATCCCCGACACCCTCCGCACGTTCTCGGACACAGGCCACGCAGCAGACTCGACAGTTGGAGGTCCCACCGAGATCGCGAAAGCGAGGTAAGTGGACGGGGTTAAGAAACTATGGGGAATAGTTCTGGGAAGCCAGAATCATTGCAGTATCAACTAAAAAAGTTACTTAAAGAACATGGGACTGCAGTCAAGTCTAAAACCCTAGAAGGCTTTCTAAAATCGATCGAACGAGCCAGTCCATGGTTCATTACTGGGGAAGGCTTAAATGTCCCAGATTGGGAGGATGTTTACTATGATATTCAGAGAGCCAGGTGTTGGTGGCATATGCCTTTAATCCCAACTCTCGGGAGGCAGAGATAGGAAGGAATGAGGCCATCCTGATCTATAGAGCAAGTTCCAGGACAGCCTCCAAAAGGATAGAGAGAAACCCAGTCAAAAAAAAAAAGAAAGAAAAAAAAAGAAAAGAAAAAAAAAGAAAGAAATGAAAAAGAAAAAGGGTAAAATAAGAAATATAAAAAATCTCCAGTCTTTCGCCTGATCCACTGAGGTCAGGAAAGTAAAGGGGAACTGAGAGATCTAAAAGGCTAGCCAGTAAGGCTATGTGGATGTGTTAAAAAGGGGTACCAAGCTAGGGGTACCGGATTAAATCTCCAGGCCTTCGCCTGACAAAGGTCAGGAAAGTAAGGGGACCCTGAGAGATTGCCCTCAGTTGGACGGGGGATTGGATTAAATCTCTAGGCCTTAGCCTGACACTAAGGTCGGGAAAAAGGGGAACCCAGAGATTGCCCTCAATTGGAGGGTGGATTGTGTAAATTTTAAGGCTTTTTGCATGAGGGAATATCCTGGGTTGAAGAATGGATTAAAAATGGGTGAATAGCCGGGCGTTGGCAGCACATGCCTTTAATCCCCATACTCGGGAGACACAGGCAGGCAGATCTCTTGAGTTCAAGGCCAGCCTGGTTTACAGAGCAAGTTCCAAGACAGCCTCCAAATAATACAGAGAAAAAAAATGGTAACAAGCTGGGCGGTGGTGGCACACGCCTTTAATCCCAGCACTTGGGAGGCAGAGGCAGGCGTATCTCTGTGAGTTCGAGGCCAGGCTGGACTGACAGCCTCAAACAATACAGAGAAACCCTGACTTAAAAAAAATGGGTGAAACAAAAAATTTTGTAACAGTAAAGAGGTACTGGTATTAAGTAAAGAAAAAGAAAAAGACAAAGGTATATAGAATGGAAATTTTTGTTTACATTTAAGTTCTATTTTGTGAGTCATCTCTAAAAACTTTTGGCCAAAAGCTTGGCCTGTCCACCTTGCATCTACAGAGTTACAAGGAGTAGGTACAGCTGTACCCCATGACTGTAGCTCAAATGGAGGAATGATAAAGAACATACAGGACTTTTTAACCCTTTTAGTTCAAGGATTGGCTGGAGTTGTTCTTTTACATAGATTTCAATTAAGGAAGCTTCATTGCAACAGACTAATCATGACCTAGGGAAAAAGGATGACTGAAAGATGCATGTATGTTCTGAATGTATGGTGTGGCCACACCGGTATGTATGAAATGTGATTGTGAATGCATGAGTGTGAACTGCTTATATGATTAAAAGGATACTTAAATCCCTTCAAAAATAGTTAAGAAGCTACCTAGATTGCTTTAAATATAGACAAAAGGAACATCCAGCCAGTCTGTTAATGTTTTTACAGAAAAATTTAAGATGCAAATGAGGCCTTGTCAGCTAGTGAGAGCTCTACAGGTTAGATTGGGAAAGACTGCTCACAGACTTCAAATAATTTTCACAAGTTATTTGGACACATTATAGTTTACAATCTTTGAGTGATTTTCAGAAGTTTTTGGGAAATATTTAATGAATATGTCCTTTTTAATGGGCATCTACAAATAATCTAAGTAGTAATCCCAATTTACCTAGATAGTCAACCAAGGAGGGTAGACAAATCCTTCTACTATTATGGTCCAGCTTCAACAGTTCAAAAATTTTTTTTAGAAAATAAAAAAGGGGGAATAATGTCCCCAGTCCCCATATGACTCATCAAATAATACACTCCTCATTTAAAAATTTTATAATGTGAATGCCAGTGAGCTTCAGACAGATTCTGGCATGATGGAACTTGAGCAACCATTGCTCAGGTCAAATGGAGACATCCATGCACTAAACAGTGGAGAAGACCCTAATTTGGGGTCGAGGGCATGTTTGTGTTTTCTTGTAGGAAAAGAATAAAAGCTTCGACATGGAGCAGAGAAAAACTGGACCTGAGACCATGGGAGCCTACCTAAGCCAGTTTGAGTGAGATCTCCTAAATCAGTGTTCCTGACCCTTGCTGTCATCGAATCTAGAGCCCAAGAAAGAAAGAAAACAGTCGGTTCGAGATTTCCAGTTTCTCAACAGACCTGCTGCATCAACCTTCCAGACCCATGAGTTTTCATTGTGAAGCCAACAGAAAAAAAAGGACCCATTTAAAACACTTGGACATTGGTATGGACTGTGATGAGGGGCAAAAGCCTCTTTTAAGTAATTGAACAGGACATGGTCACTTGAAATATCAGACTTGATGGTTCCTGTTTCTGGAATCACGACTAGGCCAGTGTATTTTTCTAGAGAGATGCAACTTGTCCTAATGTGACAAAAGGAGACTTTGACTCAAGTCGCATAATCAGCTGACGTTAAATCAACAAACTGCATCACCACAGGAACAAATTGGTGCTCTGTGGATAGTGCAACAAGCCTATTGTTCATATTTTTCATAATGCTACATGTGTAACATCAATGATTGTACCTAATGTATCTGTGCAAGTGCACTTTCTAAATGCTTTCCTGAGCAGATCTTGGAACAATTGTAAACTTCATCAAATTGTAAATGTAAATCACATGCGGGTTACCCTTGTAACAGAATGTAAATCACGTACATGTTACCCTTGTAACAGACGAAGGCTGGTAGAATGTTATGGCCCAGATCTGGTGATGGGTACGGTGATGGAGAGGCGCTATGTCAATGGGGGTCCTGGAAATGGTGGCAGTGGCGGTAGGCATTCTGGCTTTATGCCGGGCTCAAACGTGCCTTGTTCCAGAGGCAAGAGATCCGTAACCAAGTATTGCTTAGCCTAGCCCATGGCAATCCCGATAGCCATGAAGGTTGGTTACAGATGATTTAAAGTTGGGGTGCTCTGATGACGGGCCACCTGTGGGGAAGACCCCTCCCGCCTAAGACAGGGGTTCAAGGTCCCCCAAGGACGGGAAAGGGAGGGTGACCCTACTTGACCTAAGCCAGGAGTGCCTCATTTAAAAATAAAAAGGGGTGAATTGTGGGAACACCAGACCTTGAGCAGAGACCCACTTCCCCTTCTGCCTGGGAGTAGGCAGCTGTAAGACAATGTTTACTAAAAACAATACAATGCCTGGGGGCATTAAGTTCCTGGAAAAGGCCTGCCCGCAGAAACCACCCTGAGCTCGACCTTGTCCAGAGACTAACCGCCTCTTCTGCCACGCCCAGATCAGTTTCTGGGGTCAGAGCAGAACCAGCCAGGGGAGAGGAGAGAGCAGAAGCTTCTCTGGTGGGAGCCTTTCTTAGGAAGTTTTCTTGAACCTTTTTGGGGCCTGCTTAAAGTTTTCTTTACATCGTTGAACGAGTCTCTGTGTTGTCAATCCCCGACACCCTCCGCACGTTCTCGGACACAGGCCGCGCAGCAGACGCGACAAAGAACAGCTGAGATATTCAGCCTCTTGAACAGAACAACTCCTGGGTCCTTGAAATTTTTATTGGAAGGCAACCATTATTGGATGATCAGGACCAACACCTAAGAAATTCTAATAAATCCATTTCCACACATGTGTAGTGATTCATTCTACCAGTCCTTTTCATGTAGAGAACCATGAATAATGCAATTGTGGTTTTTATTTTTTTTCAATGCCCCAGGGAGGAAGTTATGCTGGCTCACAATGGTGACCTTAAACACGGTTTTTCCTTGCTCCATTATTCTCTAAGTATTAAACATTCCATGAGGGCTACTCTGCAGTACTATTCATTTTTCAACAGTTTGCTCTGAATTTCAGGAATGTAACTCCTAAAGCAATGGAGCCATTATCTAGCTTTCTGATGGGAGAAAGTCCCATTATCTTGCTTGTGATCTGGTTCCTGATTTTCTTTCCTGGTTGTCTGAAGTCCCTATTGCAACTGGATAAGAAGCAGGTTCAGGTCACCTGACCTCAGTGTGAAGCCACATAACAAACCTCTCGTATTGTTTCCTGAAATCATTTATTTATTTACTTGGGAGTTATTTCTATACAGGGTTTCTTTGTATTCTTTTGGAGGCTGTCCTAGAACTAGCTTTTGAAGACTAGGCTGGTCTCTATCTCACAGAGATCTGCCTGCCTCTGCCTCCTTAGTGCTGGGTTTAAAGTCATGCACCACTACCACCTGGCTTTTGAAATCACTCTTTAGTTGTTGATATTTTGGCTGCACTTTCACCAGTGTGACAGAAATTCACTGCACTACAGGCAGTACAGAGGGCTGTAAAGGTTTGCTAGCTGCTCTGTGTTCAGAACAATGAAGAGGAAGTGCCTATGGAGATCAGGGTCTGCTGTTCCAGCCAGATGCAAATGCTGTTGAAATGCACTTTTGTGCTGATTCAGAAAAGGTCTTTGTCCAGGATCAAGGGGCTGTGTCTTAAAGCATGTGCCACCACCACCTGGCTTTTGAAATCACTCTTTAGTTGTTGATATTTTGGCTGCTCTTTCACTGGTGTGAGAGAAATTCACTGCACTACATGCAGTAGAGAGGGATGTAAAAGTTTGCTAGCTGGTCTGTGTTCAGAACAACGAAGAGGAAGTGCCTATGGAGATCAGGATCTGCTGTTCCAGCCAGATTCAAATACTATTGAAATGCACGTTTGTGCTGACTCAGAAAAGGTCTTTGTCCAGCAACCAATGAGCTGTGTCTTAAAGCACTGTGTGAGCCTATGGGAGGAGCTCCTATTACTCAGGCTTCACTAACCAATCAGTCCCTCAAGGTGACCTGCCAGTTGGAAGTTGTGCTGGGACTTTTCTGCGACCATCTCCAGGATTCTCTTTGCAGAAAAACTGTTCTGTTGTTCTTGTGTGCTGTTCTGTGAGAGCTACTGAATGGAGCTTAGCCAAGAGGAGCTTGAAAACCATGGCACGGTGAGCTTGGGGTTACCATCCCCAGACGGTGAGAAGTGCCAGGTCGAGCCATGGGAACCAGTGCAGAGTGTCTTCCCAAGGCTGGGTACGAATAAGGCCTGAAGCAGACTTTGCCATGTTCATGCCTGTTCTTGTTTTGTCGTGTATGTTCCTAATGGTCCTGTGTGCCCCGGTTTATTTCTATGTGGTCCTATGAGCCTGCATAGACTTTGCAATTCTCTGGGCCAGCTGGTGGGTTCTTGAGTATGTTCACTCTGCTGGCTGTTGTTAAAATATTTAGGTTAATCAAGTAATGAGACACAGACCATGACTCATGATCCCACATGGAGTTGATTGGTGAATGGGGAAGGAAAGGGGCGTGAGAGGTAACCAACCCATGCAGAGCAGAGAGAGAGATAAGATATGACAGAGACAGAGAGAGAGATAGAGTAAGATGAGAGTAAGAGTGTAAGAGGGAAAGACTGTAAGAGCAAGAAAGCAAGAGCAAGAGGGTATAAACAGGCAGGGGATAATCCTTTAAAGGGGTCCTTTGCACCTGCATGGTTCTCATGGATCTCTGGGCTGGCCAGAGTGTTGCCTGAGTACATCTTGCCAGGTAACAGGGCAGGCCAGCACAACGCCTGAACCTTTCACTGGCTGTGCATATGCACAGCATTGTTATTGGGACTGTGCTTTGAAATGTCCTTGTTGATATCACTGTTAAATATAGGCACCTTTAGTGCTTATCCTGTCACTATCAAACACAGATTTGCCAAACACAGAGAGCTGTGGTCCCTTCAGTGCCTTCAGAAGTTCTGCACTTGAAAAGTTTACTATTTATGTTTTCAATGCACTAGGAGTTAATCGTGTGGAGCTTGTAAACAATACTTCCTGTGTAGAGGAGCACTCCACTGCTAAACTGTGACATGGAAGTGTAGATGTGATGGCAGTTCTTAGGAGACATTAAGTCACTAAATAGAATTTAGGTCATGGAGGACTGTATCCCAAATACTCCAAAGACAAGTTTTATGCTAACCATGACTGTCAGAATACAGTATGATTAGATGTAAGTGATTGTTCCTGGGGCTTAACCAGCTCTATTCCAACAACAAAGGAGACAACCCAGATTTAAAAGTGGCAGAAAAGCCTATCCCTCCATTAACATCAGGACTCTAAATGCTGCTCAAGGAAGCATTACAGGGTCACAACCAACATTACGTCCTGTTGTGACATAAAGTATATTAATTCTAGAAGAGCTGCATCTCTAGTCTTTTGCAAAGTAGTTTTATGTCAAGGTCTCCTATATTGATTGAGTGGACTTGAACCCTGTCTGTAGCCCCATGGGACATTGCTCTTGTTATCCTGACAAACTGCCCTAAATATTGGATTAAAAATCTGCAGCACCTCAGAGTATAAAATTACTGGTTTGAATCACATAGTCGGTTGTCCATTGCAGAAGAGAGAAAGGAATTATGTTTGAAGCATGGTTTTTCTCTTTAGACCAGAAGACAGGGAAACAGTGCACTGTGCACACTTCATGGGGAAACAAATGAGATGGTAGCAAGATCACAGTCTGAAGGCAGTGAGGTGCAGGGGTCTCCATTATGAAGAAGGACTGATGGTGCATGGTGAATGACTTTCTCTGCCCACAATTTCCCTGCATGCATTAATTCTTTCCATGTGAATAAAAAAAAGAGAGTTGATGGTTGTACATTTCATAGAGGATTCCTTGAACTACTAAGTATTCAGTTTCCAATTAGAGAACTCTCCTGGGCAGATGAGTGCAATCCTGGTTAACAGAGTTAAGTTAGCTCAAAGGTTTTTGAAATGGTACTCAGTGGCTAGAATTTTACATAGGACAAAGTCATACAGAGTCTTATTACTGGCATTCTCCCTATCAGGGAATTGCTTACTCCATTTCAAAGTCATTATAGCTAAGTGTTCTTCCACATGTTATCATCATGCTAAAACATCAATTATTGGTATCATTTCAAAATTCATTATCTTTAAATGCATTACTGATTTTGCATTATATATTTCAATGTTCCTGTTTAGAGCAGTGATTCTCAAATTTGGGTTTCTGGGCTTCCTTTGGGGGAATCAAATGAATGGCTGACCCTATCATATGACTGGTCTCAGAGCATCAGAAGACACAGATATTTGTATTTTAATTTATAACAGTGACAAAAATACAGTTAGGACATAGCAATAAAAATGATTTTAGAAGCTGGGCATTGGTGGCGCACACCTTTAATCCCAGGACTTGGGAGGCAGAAGCAGGGGGATCTCTGTGACTTAGAGGCCAGCCTGGTCTACAAGAGGTACTTCCAGGACAGTCTCCAAAACAATACAGACAAACCCTATCTCAAAAAAGCAAAAAATTTGATTTTAGAGTTTGAGGGTCATCACATCATGACAAACTGTATTAAGTGGTCACAGCATTAGTAAGGTTGAGAACCACTGTTAATGTCAACATCTCCCAGAGCTCAGGCTTGCCCCACACTATATACTTTGGAATTTCTTTAAACACCTAATCCTGCCTCTGCTGCTCACTGCTGGAAAGAGAGTCCTGCCTCTCCTTCCTTGGCTGGGTCTTGACTGGTCTGAAGGAAGGGAAATAGATCAGAGAATGAGGATCCTTCAACTTCTCATGATTTTGTGGTGCATTTACAAATGAAGTGGGACCTGTGTAAGAACTGAGTTCACTGACCAACTGTAAAACAATTTTAGTCACAACAGAGTAAGCCATGGGCAAGAAAGAGGGCAAATTCCTTTTTGCTGTGATAGTAGTTATCTTTAAGTGTGAGTAGTGAAGTGATAAATGTTAGACAATCAATAAAAGTTCTGACTGGCCATTTCTTGTGTCCACAGACCAGGCCATCAAGAAGTTGGGTGAAGAACAGAATTCATGGGCTTGAAAGTCTATGAGCTTTCACTGCTCCTCCAGAGGTCCTCAGTTCAATTTCCAGCAGTGATATCCTGGGTCACAAGGATTTCTAATGAGATCTGGTGCTGTCATCTGTCTTGCAGACATACACCCAGGAAGAACAATGTATTCATAATTGGAAAGACATGTTTAGACTGAGGCATCTTTCAGATATGTTTAGGGTTTAGATGGGATAGACATGCTTAAGATAGGATATAGGTAGATTATAATTTGTTTATCATCTATGTATATATGCTTTATATATGTTTGTGGCATTTTGTATATTGGCACAATTTAGTTTTGTTTAAAATCTAAATCTTTTCTTTAGACTAAAGGGAGAATTGTAGGAAGAGATCTACTTACCCATAGAGCTGACCACACACCTTTGTGTGTGGGGACATGTATGTAGAACTTAAGGGAGATAAAACAGCTATTAGGAGGAATGGTCAGCACTAAGGGTACATAGATCTCTCCCTACACATAATAAATAAATAAATCTTTAAAAAGGAAATAGTTATTAAAAACAGAACTCAACACATCATTAAACAAAATTGATATAGTTACAGAAGTTCAAGCAACATAGAGGAACTGAATAAATTGCTGTGGCTCTTCCTAACATGATTGTGTTTTCCAGGTTAAGATATATGTCCCAAAGAAATGATGTGGGCAGTACTTGCTATGCTTTAGTACAAACCCCAGTGTCTGGAGCTCATGGCTATAAAGCCTGTTTCAACTTTCTGACAGATATTTTGTGTTACAGTTACATTATTCCCAGTATCTCTTTTCTGCCTCAAAGCCTCTCCCACATAGACTCTTCACTGTGTTCTAATACATGGTCTTTTTCCAATTAGCCTCAGCTGTCAACATGACCTAGCCTAGAGACATCTCAGTGAATATCAGTTGAGGTTGTGCTTAGATCAGAATATCTGATAGCTGTGTCTGACAGAGGTTGTGTTGATTATGATTGATATGTGAAGTCTATTCCTTTGAGTTGGCCATATCTCTAAGCATGTAGGCCTGGGCTGGGTAAGAGAGCTAGCATAGCACTAGAAAATAACGAAGCAAGAGAGATAGCTAGGAAGCAATGTTTCCTCATGTTTTACCTTTATTTATTGCTTGAGTTTCTAGCCTAAGTTCACACTAGGATGGACAGTGACATAGGGATATCAACCAAATAAACCTGTTCACTACCTGAGTTGGTTTGGCTAGAGAATTTAATCAGAAAGTTGGTACAAAATATGGGCATCAAATGTGATTTTCTTGTTGTTGTTTTGTTATCCAGCCCAGGAATGCCACTGACTCATGGCAGCTTTCTTCACAGCTTTTTAGTGCCTGGATTATGAGTCATGTATTCCAATCATTCATAAAAGATAGTGTTAGGTCAGAAGAGCTAGGTTCACAGTTTCTTGTAGAGTTAGGATTGAAAGTGACTCAGGCAATGAGAGCTATATAACAGTGTCTCCAGAAACTTATGTCATTTGGGTACATCCATTGTGCCATTCACAGAAGTTTGGGGGATAATATGGGGTATTTGATAAACAATACCCAACTAGTGTGGAGTAATGGTAACTAAATTTAGTGCTTGTCAGGATTGTAAGAAGAGCTTACTCCAGCTTACTCAACACCATCTTAGTTACTATGAATCATAGCAGTTAGGGGATGAATACTAGAAAATGGAATTCTAAGCTGGGCAGTTTTGGTGCACACCTTTAATCCTAACACTCAGGAGGGAGAAGCAAGCACATCTCTGTGAGTTCAAGACCACCGTGGTCTACAAAAGCTAATTCTAGGACACCCTCCAAAGCTCAGAGAAACTCTGTCTCAAAAAAAATCTTAAAAAAACATATAATTTTAAGTAAAAATAGTTTAATATTAATACATATACTTTGTAGCTCTATAGTATCATAGAAGGAGGAACTTTCTCCTTGGCAACATGCGGAATCTTCACATAGACAGTTTATTAGCTTATACAAGTATGTTGTGGTTTCTAAAGTTTAAGGTCTTCCCAGTCAGCTGCCTATACTAATGAGTGGGATTATAAATTGTGTACATGTTTAATTGCCAACTCCATGGTGTGGCAAAGGCTTTCCTATAATATTTAGCCATAGAGTAGTTTCAAACTGATGTTTGTAACTATATAGACCTGTGGATATTGTGAATTGGGTAATTGTAGCAACTGTTGCTTTAGTAAAATTTATTTTCAATATTAGAATCCCCTATCCATGAAGTTGACCTAATCAGGTCCAATATGAAACCTGAGTTAGTTCTTGTATGTTTTCAAAATAACCACAAAGGACAGCTTGTTAGTATAGACTTTAGGTGCCTGCAATCATTTTATGACTTTTATTCACATGTATTTGTGACTCATCATGTCAAAGACTGTTGCTGTACGAGTACAATAAGCTTGTTCCTGAGAAAACATGGTAGAGAAAACCAAGTACTGAAATTTGTCCCTTGGACACTACATATGTGGAATACTGTGCACATACACTGGCAAATCAAACATGTATATGCAATACAAATGTTCACATGACATATGCATAAATATTAATCCCCCTCATGCAAAAACACACTCCAAATACACACATAACATTAATACAAACATACTCAGAAAGAAAACTAAACCCATCACATAAAGCACGTGCGTAACACACACACAAATACAAATATCATACAAATGAGCACATACAAACACATACACACAATAAGATACTTTCAAAGTCAGTATTCGAATTTTAGAAACACTTAGGATACATACGTTCAATAAATTTTCACAAGACTGATTTTTTGCAATTTGTTATTTATGGTTTGTGTGATATAGCAGCATGCTCTGTGAAGTTCTGACCTCATAGATCTAGTCTCTCTGGTAGCATAAAATACATATTTGTGAAGTGTAATATATGGGAATGTTGGTTCCTATCAGCAGAAGATGTGTAAATTAATTTTTCACTTGATATCAGTGGTATAGAAAAATCATTTAGAGTCTCTATCAGCACCATGTTAAGCTGCAACTGTTTGGGACACTGACATTTTACAGACTCTTTAGATTTAAGTACAGAAGACTTTAGTATTGTGATGTCATAAAAATTGCCTTGTTTTGATTTTTTTGGGGGGTTTCTCTGTATTGTTTTGGAGGCTGTACTGGGACTCACTCTGTAGAACAGGCTGGCCTTGAACTCACAGAGATCCACATGCCTCTGCCTCCCAATTGCTGGGATTATAGGTGTGCCCCATCAACACCCGGCTTTTGTTTTGATTTTTTGACACATTCTTTTTATGGAACTTTTGGTGCCCTGGATGTTGCTTGTGGATCAGTCTGACCTTGAACTCACAGACAGAACCTCCTGACTTAGAGTTCCGAGTGGTGGGAATGAATGGTTACTTCAGCCTGCCTGAACTTTACTTAGATTCTTTGAAGCATTCTCAACATGTATCCTTGGTGGACCTGGCATTGATGAGTACATTAGGCTGGATTCAGGCTCAGAGGTCTGTTTGCCTCTAACTTCAGATCCCTGTGTTTAAAGAATATTCTGGTATACCTGGCTGAGATCTGTTTTAAATGATCACTTAATGTTTATGTTAGTTGTGTTTTAAAAAGTGATAGCAAAACATGGTGGCCAAATATTTTGGGCCAGCCTTACTTATTTTGTGACATGATCTTTAGGAGTCCAATGTGGCTTTGAATATCTTATTTACCTGAGGATAGTCCTCTCTTGATGTTATTATACCCAACTGGCCTGTAGTCCAGCTTATAATTTATGTATGTAAAATAATGAAATATTGCTCATTTTTCATACTGTATAGGTTTAGATTCAGAGATGAAGAATACTCTTGTTTTTCATTCAGACCTGTGTGAATTATGTTTGTTTTTTGTCCTTTTGTTTCTTGTCTAAAGGAATTACTACTAAATCATCATTAATACTTAGCTTTCTTTTCAAAATCTTATTTGATTTTTAGAATTATGATTTATTTGCATATCTTAGATTCCCCATTATTCTAGACAATTTTCATCTTATAGTGAAACCCAAGCTGGGCTCATGCCACGCATCTGCTCCATAACAGAGTTTTTCCCTTCCCTAGAAATTCTTGTTTGATATCTGAGAATATTTGTCTTTGGTATGACTTCAGTAAACTGATCAGGACCTTCAGTTAGTAAATATTTTGTATTACTTTTTACTTCATCTTTACTTTTCTCACAGGAAGATAATTGTCCTGTGAGATGACTTCTTAGTTTTAGGGTGTGTTTTGTTTCATGTATCCTAACTTTGAATAAAAACTCAGGGTTTTCTTGTGGATAGGATAGAGTGTATGTAAGGAAGTTTATTTCTTTTTCTTACAAAGTGTAAGAATATTTTAGATATTATAGTTGCCCTGATTTTCAAATTTAAATTAACCAATTAATGGGTATATTTGAGCTAGTTTTGATGGGTAGCTGTCCTGGATTTCAAATATGTAGACCAGGTAGGCCTCACACTTGTGGTAAATATGCTATATTCCAACAGCTGTGATTACATTTGTGAGGTCAGTATAATATCTTTTATCTTCTAGTTATTTTTATCTGCTAATATAAGTCTAAATTACTTATTTTGTATTTCAGAAAATGTAAAATCTGCTAATTAATGTAGCTCTTTCTTACTGGTACATGATCATTGGGATGGACATTTCCACTTTTTCAATTGGAAATTAGGAATTTCAAGTTGAGATTTCTTAAATTCCTGGTACATTTTTAGTGCTTTGCATGTATAGAGAGATTATGTGTGTTGAAGTGAAGCCATTATTTCTTTTTGGTAACAGTCACAATGTACTGGAAAGGTACAGTCAAACATAAAATTGAGAAATAAAAGCTGTAAGCCAGGGGTTGTTGGCGCAAGCCTCTAAGCCCAGCGCACAGCAGGCAGAGACAGGTGGATCTGTGTGAGTTGGAAGCCAACATGGTCTACAAGAGATTATTCCAGGAAAGCATCCAAAACAATAGAACAACCTTAGCTTGAAACACTACTCCCTACCATCGTCCTTGCCCCTACCCCATAAAAGAAAGGAAGTTTTCCCTCAGTCAAAGGATATGTTTTTTTAGGCCACTGAGAACAAGTTGTGATCCTTGTGGGGACACTCAGTGATTTCTTTTGCCATGGCCCTACACCTGCTTAGTCAGCTGACTTAGTATCACTTGGTGTTTGCAGTGAATGTAGGAGCCCAAGTTAAAAATGAGGTGAGCAAGAAATTAAGTATAGCCAGGAACCAAGCATGCCCTTGTCTCTAATTCAGCATAGTGAAACTATGTATGCAACCCTGGAGCTTGTTTTATACTATTATTGCTTCTTTATGTTTCTATTATAGCCCAAGCCATTATGTAGCCCTTCCTGCTCCACTCTTTTCTTAGAAATTTCCTATTAGAAGTCATTAGCTTTTATTTATGTTTTTATGTGTTTGAATTTTGCCTGCATGTTTTATATCTGTACCAATGGGATTTCTAGTATCTATAGATGCCAGATTCTTTGCAACAGGGGTTAAAGTTGGTTGTGTGCTTCTATGTGGATTCTGGAATTCAAACCTATGTCCCCTAGAAGGTGAACAAGTGTTCTGAATTGCTGAGCATTTGCTCCCATTCCTCAGTTTTTGCCCACACTTTAGGAAATATTTAAATGTGGTCTCTGCTTGATATTATTGCTAGTGTTTGTTTAGTTAAGGTTAATCTATTTATTTATTTTTAAGTTTAAATTTAGATTAGAAACAAGGTGTCTTCACAAATCAGTTCCAGGTCCCCCTCCCTTTCCCTCCCCTCCTCCCGTGACATCCCCCATGTGTAATTAAGTTTTACTCACAGGCTCTGCAGTAGCCCAGACTGAACTTCACCACATTTGAATCTGGGAACTTCTGATCCTTCTTTTGTTTCAAGAAATGCTGGGATTATAAGTGTGCACTATGAACACAGCTGTTACACTTATTGTTTGTAATATGAATGCAGGGCAAACAACAAATTTGTCATTTGCATATGTGTTTTATATACTACACTGTAGGCTTCTGTCAACCAGAGATTATTACTGTATATTGTCCTCCTCTAAATTAGTGGACATATTGTGCTCTGTAGTTTGCATTCTTGAGAATCACAAATCTAAACCAGTGTTTTTTCTTGCTGGGATTTTATTCCTGAATTGACTAATGTTAACTGAGTGTCCCTTTGAGTCAGAAAAAAATAAGAATGACAATACTACATGAGCAAAATTTGCCTCTTACCCTTTTTTACAATAAATAAAAATTTGAAATTAAAACCATTAAAAACAGAAAAGCTTTCCTCATTCAGCCATGTCTGAGTGTTTGAAAGTCTTGGCATTTGATATGAGTAATTTATTTTGCAAAGCTACTTGGCAGAAATGTTATTGTCTCTTTAATCACATCTGATATTCACTTGAAGCCATAGTAAAGCAAGTTGCTTTCTATTTCACAATACTTTGATTGAATACGGTGATTTCAAGACTTAGACAAGTCCTTTTTGATAAAAGAATGGGGCTATAATTTAGTGATAGTAAGTGCTTCTGAAATGGTTTCTCTTGCAGGAAAATGATATATTTTAAGAACTGGAATCATGATTCACGTTGTCATATTTTGTGTTTTTGTACTCCTATTTGAATCTTAATTTTATAATAATGTTTACTTCTGGAAAATCAGCACACTGCCAGTTTCCCAGGACTTTCCTTTGTATAAATTGCAAATTTATTTCTGAGTGTGAGAAGCATTCATTTGCCATGTTTTGATGGATAAGACCTTTAATCCCAGCACTCAGGAGGCAGAGGCAGTCAGATCTCAGTGAGGTGTAGGCCAGCCTGGTCTACAGAGCAAGTACCAGGAGAGGCTCCAAAGCTACACAGAGAAACCCTTTATTGTAAAACCAAAAAGAAAAAAAGAACCATTCATCTTATTTATTGGTGAGAGGTTTGCACATCATGTTGCAGTTATTTTTCTCCTACCTAGGAACAACAATGACCAAAATAATGTTGAAAAATTCATGGCTATTGACTATTTTGGTTTTGATAGTCCTACATTAGACACCCTTTATTATTTTATGATTTTATGCAAAAGTACAATATATATTGTGATCAAATCCACCCCATATTTGCTCACTTCTTAGCCCTTGTCTTTTTTGTTTGTTTGTATGTTTTGTCCTTCATCTCCACTTCAGGGGATGATTTTAGACTCCCTGAGTTCAGTTAATTCTAGTGGGAGAAAAGGGATAATTTCCCTTACAGGTCAAATTCACAGTATCTTACACAGGCAAGTCTGCCTGGAATTAAATGCCAAAGCATAGAGACAAGAACTAAATTACAGTCTCTGGAGGAATACCACTTGATTGTGCTCTAATGCCTGGCTGCTTTAGTTTTCTTAGTTATTTTCTTTTCTATAAATTTGTATTTATATTTTCATTTAATATATTTTGTTTATGGTTTTCCTGTCCCTGATTCCTCCCAGATCTTCCCCTCCCATCCAAATCTATACTCCCCTCCCACTAGAAATAAACAGGCAGTTAAAACATATATTTGCTGTCTTACATATTGCTAAACCACATTCCAAGGAACAGTACAGCTCCACAGTGGGCTGGGCCATCCATCATAAATCATTAATCATGAAAATGCCATAGATTTCAAGCTCCTTTTCCCAAATAATCCTAGCTCACAACACATGGAGGAAAAGCCAACCAGGACAAGGACTTTGAGTTAAGTGCCAGCCAGTGCTATGTAGTAAAAATAAAGTCAAATAAAGTAACTAACTTAATAACTAACTAAATAAATCCTCACAAGTAGTTTATCTTTTATCATTTCTCTTTTCTAATAATTTGATCCTTCTCCCAAGATGCTGGAATATTTGATCATGAAACATTCTAATGCTTTTGTCTTTCCTTAAGTTTGTCTTGTACCCAAGTGTGATGATTTTGTTCAGAGGTATAAAACTGAGAAGGATGCTTTGCATGTAGGTACTGTCTGGTCCTGGTTATCATACACTTTTATTTTTATTTCTAAATCAAATCTCAGGTGACAACTGAGAAATGAACCCTAAAACTTGTTCTTTTGACTCCTCATGAACATTGCAACCCATGCACAGTTGTGCATCTTAATGTGAATACACAGGCAAAATGCAAAGAAAAGATGAAGATTAGGAATAGTGAGAAGTGCAAATGTCTAGGAGGTTTTTAATAACACTGATTTTTGTTGCTGGAGGCCAGGTTGAAGTTTGAAACTTAAGGAGGCTCATTAAAGTCTTAGTGATGGAATAAGATTCAGAAGAGTCATTGAAGTTAAGAGAGTTAGTAGGAATGATTGAGTGTAGTTTATGGAAGCAGATGTTGTTGTGGTGTAATGGCTATATGATACCAGAAGGTGTCCTTTCATTAGGGGAATGAAAGAACATGAAAAGAACACTACATGTCTTGCTATTGTAAACAAGTGCATTCTGTATTACACTGTTTCCAGATACACACATTTGACAGTGCTTTTGTGGATGCCAGAGGACTGCTATAGGGAATTTCTTTCCTTCTGATGTGGTCTTGTGATTCAAACTACGCTTTAGCCTTGATTGCAAAAGTCTTTATTGTCTGAAGCAACACCTAAGCCCTCATGTTTTTCATTATTTCTATTTATTGTTCAGAGCAAATTTGCATGTGTTTCTGTGAATCTGACTCAAATAATCCTGCTGCATTCTGACCAAATTCTGAATCCCAAAATCACCAAGAGGACCATTTTGATGAAAAAGCAAACAGTCTTTTACTGTTGCTGTTTAACAAGCTAACCCCATTAGTTCAGTCCTTTCAGCCATCCACCAAAGCTGATGACTGGAGAAAAGACCCCAAAAAATCATGAGGCAAAGATCTTATGGGGCAGCATAAGGGATGTGTCTGGGGGTGTCTCAGGACTGGTGCACTTCCAGGTTTGGATGACCTGCCCTGTGTTAATTGGTCAAGTGGCTATTATGGCCCATAGGGCCTCCCAGGGTGGTTGCTCTGGTCTGCATATCTCTGTTGTGCACTTGTCCATAAGGCACTGTCAGAGCCTATGCCTGCTAACTTCTGATTGGTTTTTTGCCAGGAGGAGGACATCTGTCCTCCTAGTGACCAGGACAGGAGCTGCAAGGTCATGAAAGCACATGTTAACTTGTCATGGCTCCTAAAACAGTGGGGGAGGGGGCTGATCTCTTCAGCTGATGTATCCTTAATGCATTAAATGTATGTATGTTTGCTTGCCATCCAAGGACATTCATCAGTTGATGCAAATCTAGGGTGTTTCCTTTTCCTGGCTGTTGTAAATAAAATCACAGTGAGTGTGTATTAATAAATGTCTCTAGAGTAGGATATTGACTTTCTTCAATATATATATGGGTGGTACTTCTGGGTCATAATTGTATATCTGGAATTTGACTTCATTAAAATTTTTGAAATGGTGGATCACTTTTCTGCATTCAATGTCAGCATGTGCTAATATTTTTTTTTAGGCATTCTGACTTTGGTGATACATAATTAGAGAGAAGTTAAAATTAGCATTTTCCTAGCTCCTAAGTATGTTGAGCAATTTTAAAAGTTTGATATCCAGTATTATTTAATTTACTGAAAATCATTTTTCTCTGTACCCTATGATTAATATTTAAATGATAAACACATAATCACTCCTTTCCTCTTTGTCTCTCTAATCACTTCATGCCCCTGTTGTGGACTACTGACATAAGGTTGTATTACATTTGTTTATGCTGTGGAAAATTACTTTATTTATATGAAGGTTTTTTACATTTTCTCTGTTGCATTTGTCCAATTATGTACATATGTGATATTGTTGAACCATGTCTATTTATGGGATTTGGCCTAAAAATGACCGGGCAATAGCTAGGGAAAACAGGAATAAGTGGACCTGTCTGGAAGGAAGGATGAATAGGAGGAGAAATATAAAAGAAGAGGAGAGAATGAGATAGACATAGAGGGACATGTACATGACCAGAGGCAAAACGTACACCACACAGACAGATTCAAGAAGGAGGAAAGTAGGAAATGCAGAAACAAAGGCTAAAAGCACTGCAAAATGTAGGTAAAGAGAAACAGCTTAAGTTATAATGGCTAGCAAGAGACAATTTAGACCTGAGAATTAAAAACTAATGAGAAATTCCCATGTCTTGATTTGAAAGCACCTTCTTGGTCCCAAAGAAAACCTGCTACATGCCACCACTTTTTATGTCTCTAACTGGTCTTTTTTCTTCTGCCATTATTGTGTGTATATTTATGTATCCATATACATAAATGCATAAATATGAGCTGCTGATTCCATTTGGAATTTCTTCTATGTATAGGATAAAAGGGCAGACTACTTTTCTTTGGATAACAAAATATGATCATGGCAGGCAAAAAACAATTTCTGCCTCAGTGGAAATCTTGCAGGGCTCAGGGCATGTCTATAGCATGCCATCTGTGCCTTTGGGTTCCCAGGTCCTGTATGATTTCCTGGTCTGGAGGTCCAGGTCTCTCCCTGTGCAAACCCCCACATAACAGTTGTTTCGAGGCATTGCATTGCATTGGGTCCTTTGGAAGAGCAGCTGGTGCTCCTGACCACTGAGACATCTCTCTACCCAACCTTTCTTTGGGTGGGTTGGAGTCTCTGTGTAGCTTTCCTTTTCCTGGAATTTTATTAAATAGTGCAATAATTATAATGAACTTCTGTTAAAATGATCAGGACAGTCCTCATTATAGGTAACAAATGAAACCTTCTTATCAATATACCAGCACCTTCTATGTGACACCCAAAAATTGACTCATGCACAAACTTAAAACATAACATGTGAATAGTCACCTGAGAAATCAATCCACAAGTTTTTGATGCCTCTCTTCAGAAATAGGTAAGACAAGTTAGGAACTGTTAAGAGAAGAAAGCCTGGAGAAGGTTGTTTAAATTGTAACTCTTTGGGGAATAATGCACCCTATTTGAGATTAAGAAAGCACCGCTTATTTACACCCTACCAAATGAAAAGTATGCACCATTTTTCTACATTTTCACGGTATATTACAGCTTACAAAAAGGTTACTCTGAGTAAAGACAGATGTACAAATTTTTAGAAACTTCATGTGACACTAGAAAACAAAATGTTTCTGAATCCATGGAACAGAGTAAATTTAGTGATATAATTGAAAACACACAGATCAGTGTTCAAATTCAGAGTTAATAATGTAACCAAGGGAATTTGCTTAATGTTTGTGTTTCTTGGTTAGTTTCTCAATTTTGGTCTTGAGGCAGGGTCTCACTATTTGTCCCTGGCTAGCCATGAACTCATTTGTATTGACTGGCCTCAAACTCACAGCAATCTTCCGGCTTCTGCCTCCTGAGAGTTTGGAGTTAATGACATGTGGCACCATTGTTAGCATCCATGCAAACCATGGCCCTGCCCCTGCCTGCAGATACAAAATGTCATTTAAGAGACAAGCTCTGACTTTTCCCACTCTCTTCCTTCTGAAGAGGCAGGCAGGTTATTAAAGTAACACATTATGGGAAATATTTTTCAGAAGGAGTTATACTTTGGTATTATAAAGCATAACTACACCCCAATGTTCCTTATTTTCTTTTCATTATTTAAATTATCATATTTTTCATTCCTTACTTGCTTGCTGTTACTAACAAAAAATCCTAAATATAATTTAATAAACATAAAAATATTTTCTGTTACATTGCCAAAATAAGTTCCATTTATGCTAACTGTCCAAAATACAAGCATGCCATGAACTGTAGAACTCTAACATAAATGATAGAAAAATGTCATTTTAATTGCATTTTCTAGTATCAAAATCAAAGTGTGCTTTTCATATTTCAAATTTAGGCAAAATATCATATTTCCAAAAACCTCAGGACATTTTACTTTTAGAAGCACACAAATGAAAATGAAATGGGTGCCAAGAAGAGCTGATTACTAAGAGCTGAGTGTAGTTAAAACATTATATAATGGTATTTTTCAAATGATAGGACATTCCTCTTTGCATGTCCAAAGGATTACACATGTGCAGTAGTGCATTGTTGTACCCTTCTCAGGTCTCTAACTTTGTTTAAGACATACCAGATATCATAGCAATGCATTTAAGCTAACCAATGATTGATCAAGAGACTAGGCTAAAACTCAGATCTAAGACAAAGGATTTTCAACAAGAAATTTACACATAGAAGCCTGGGTAATTTTGTCACCATAAAGAAACAACCCTCTAGATTCAGTTGTTAAAAAAATGAACTGTCCAACTTTTCCAGAAGAATTGTGTTTCAGTTCTCACACCCAATCTTCTGCAGACATGTGTTGACTAATGAACTGTTTGTTCCCTAGTTTGTAAACAACTTCTGAAACTTTTCTCTTGAATCCAAATGAGGGAAAATGAAAGTCTGAAAAGAAAAAAAAACAGCATCAGCATCTGAACTTCATGATCTGAGTAGGGGGATCCATCATAGGGACCACCTAACTTTCACTGAGTTAAAGAGGTAAATAAATAAAAAGCTGCATATAATTCTAAAGGCACTTGATTACCTGAAGAGGGCCTGCAGGAGGAGACCATCACTTCAGAGCTAGTCCTCCTCAGGGGGCTCAAGCTCTGGAGGTACTCTTTGTGCTCTCAGAGGGGAAGGGGATGTAGTGTTCAGAAGCCTGGGAGCCATTCAAAGGAGTTAGGGGGCAGATATGTGGGCAGTGGAGCTGCTAACACTTGGGTGGGACTGCCAGGGACAGGGATTCATGGAGGCAGGGCTCAGGGGCCCCTGTTCATAGAGAACTGCCCTGAGTAAGGGCCCTTGTGCAGCTCACCTATCTGCTCACTCAGGGCAACACCAGGAGCCACCTCAGAGCTCTTGGTGGCAGGTGCAGTGGGTGGGGCAGCAGCCTGTCTGCTTGAACTGTTGACATAATTTGGGGGATTATAAATGCACTATTCCCACCATCATTTTTCTCACATGTTTTGGAAGTTTTGATTTCAGTCCCTGCTTATTCAGTTAATATTATTTTCTTCTTGGGACTCTGAGGGACTTGAAGACTAGACAGTTATAGTTATTGTTTTCCACATTTACCAGGCTCATAAAATAAACTCAATATAGAGGTGAAATTCGTAAAAGTTTGAGAGATATTGAAAGACAATTTGATAATGCAAATTAGAATGGAAAGTTCAATTAGGTACAAGACTTTGGACTCACCAACATTGAATAGATAATGGAGCATTTCCCTGTATTTCTCAAATGTAAATGGACTATACATTGATGTATTTATTACTTGTATATAGTGAACTTACTTATTGTATAGTATTTCTTATGTTAGTCATCTTCCTTTTTGTGTTAGACAATGAAGGGAATTGTGGTGATATATTATTTATGATTTAATGAAACCTCTGGAGACCAAAATTCAAAGCTATTCACAGCCTTAGAGCCTGGCAGTGGTGATACACACCTGGGATTCCAGCAGCCTTATTAATTAGCCATAGAAACCAGAAAGTGTTGGCACACAACTTTATTCCCAGGACTCAAGAGACAGAGGTAGATGGATCTCTTCTCAATCCAAGGCTACCCTGGGCTACATGAGAGTGAAACAGTCTACTGAGTAACAGCTCATGCCTTTAATCCCAACACTTGAGGTTGACATGCCTTTAATCTCAGCACAAGGGAGGTGGAGACAGGAGGGACAAGGTTGGGCAGAGAAAGGAACATAAGGAGGGAAGAGACAGGATCTTAGAGTACTTGCCTCTGAGGATTCAGGGGAAGCATTATCCCTGAGGATGCATGGAGACGGGATTGTCATTTCACCTTGACAGAGGTAAGATTTACCTCTGCTTTGGCTGCTTTGATTTTCTGGTCTTCAGCTTGAACCCCAATATCTTTCTCTGGGTTTTAATTGTGTTACATTTGAATAAGTGTTTATTTATCTTGTCTCTAGGTTTCAGTGATTCTCTGTATTTTGTTAATTTTAGCATTGCTGTGATAGTCCCTTCCTGTCTACTTCTCTTTGGTATGCTTTCTTCTTTTTGTTCTAGAGTTTTCATGTGTGCTGTTAAGTTGCTAGTATGAAGTTTCTTGATTTTTTCTATATAGGCACTCAGTGCTATGTAGTTTCTGCAGATTACCACTCTTGCTGTGTTCCCTAAATTTGTATGTTCTATATACATTTTCATTGAATTTTAGAAAGTCTTTAAGTTGCTTCTTTATTTCTTCCCTGCCCATTTATTTCAGTAGATAAATATTCACTTTCCAGGATTTTGTAATCTTACATTAATTTTTTATAAAGCATATACAGCTGTAATCCTTTGTGTTCTGATAGGATACAGGGAGTTATTTCTATTTTAGTGTATCTATTGAGATTTGTATTTGTGTCAAGGATGTCATCAACACTGGAGACAATTCCATTTTGTTCTTAGGAGATGATGTATTCTTGACTGGAAATTTTTTATTATATGATGGGTTTATTTGGTTTATACAGTTCATTATCTAGAATATTTCCATTTAAATTTGTCTGGATGACCTGTCCATTGGTGAGAGTGTGGTATTGAAATCTACCATGATCAATCTCTGTGAGAGTCAATGTGTGATTTAAGTTTTTATGTGTTTCTTTTATAAAATGGGAGTCCTTGTGTTTGGGAATGCAGATTTTAAGAATTGAAATGTCATATTGGTAGTGTTTTCCTTTGAAGAGTAAGGAATGTTCCTCCTCATCTCATTTGATTAATTTTTGTTTGAAATCTATTTTTCATGACTATATCAACTTGATCTTAGTTCCTTTTGCTTGAAATTTGTTTTTCTTTCCTGTTCTTGAGGTGATATCTATCCTTGATATTGAAGTGAGTTTCTTGTATATAGTGGAAGGATGCATATTGTTTTGGATTCCATAATGTTAATCTGTGTCTGTTGCTTGGGGAGCTGATGCCATTGATATTGAAATATCAGGAATAATGTCTATTAATAAATGTTATGTGTTGTTTTTGTTTGTGATGGTGGTGGTGGTGATCTGTGTATGAGTGTACGTGTTTCCCTTTTTTTGGTTTTCACAATGTCAGGTTATTTATTTCCTATGTTTTCCTATGTGAAGTTGACTGCCTTGGTTTGGATTTTTCCTTCTAGTACCCTGTATAGGGCTGGATTTTTGCATAGATATTGTTTAAATTTGACTTTATCATGGAATGTCTTCAGTCCCAGCTTGAATATTTAAATTTGGCAAAGGATGGCAAAGCCCCACAGTATTCATGACATTAATGCTGCCTGAGCCTTCTGAGTCACTGGATTAGAGGTGTGTGACATTCTTCCTGCTTGATATGTTTATGTGTATCTTTTAAATAAATATGATTCTTTGTCTGAATACATTGATATGCATAACATGTTTGCCTGGTCCTCACATTATTCAAAAGCTGATCTTACAATGCATGAGTTTGTTACAATGGATAGTTGTGGTCCCCAATGTAAGTCGTGACATTTGAGCTCACTTATATATAAGTGCAGCAAGACCTAACTTCTGAGCATCTCTCCTGCTTTGTGTTGATTATTTATGATCAACATTTACATTGCTAGTGTCTTCATCTGTCTATTTTTAAATGCTTAAATGCATAGTTCCTTTCAGTAATGTTTATTAAAATTACAATTAAAACTGGAGCACTTCAGGTTTCTTGAAGATGGAAACAGAACAGGAGTGAATGCATAACTTCTTATTATGAACTTCAGAAAAAAATACACCTCTCAGTTCTTCCTGTCTTTATTGTTAATTTCATTGATGTTAAGATAGGTTCTTAATATTTACCACTTGCTGTCCTATAACTGATTTGGCAGACTAGGTGAGCCTTCACCTGACAGGCAGATATAGCTATCTCTTTCCTTCTGAGTGTTATAACAAAAGGAATGAGTCAATATACCCAGCTTGCTCAAGAGTTTATAGTAAGGAATTATGCACACAATTTCTCTGATGTAGACTCAGTCTGTTGATCCATTTGCATGTCTCTCTGTGTGTGTTAATAGGTATTTCTCTTGAGATATAATATATCATTCTGGGCATTCAGAAATAATAGATGTTAAACCCCGTCAAGCTCCTTCATAAGTGGCTTAAACATAATATCTTTGTCATAGACTAACTACAGGAAAGTACATCAATATATGAGTATATTGTGGAAGACGTATACATTTACAGTGCTGTCTTTATTATGCTTTTTTGTTTTATACATGTATGGCATATTGTAGTATGCAGTAACCTCTCAAGATTTGCATATCAACTTCACTCAGGAAGAGTGGGCTTTGCTAGATACTTCACAGAAGAATCTTTACAAAGATGTGATGCTGGAGACCTATATGAACCTCAAGGCTCTAGGTAATTCTGTGTATTTTCTATCACTCTTCATAATAAGGGGACAACTGTTTCTTGGTTATTGATGATCTTTTGTAATTTTGAGTGAGAATGAAGAAGACCAAGGAAATAAATCAGTCATGTTTCTAAGGATCATTGAAGACAGTTAAATTTCAAGCAATTTTCAATAACATATCATACATTTTCTGGTGCTATATTTTAGGCTACAAATGGGAAGATGATAATATCAAAGAACATCACCAATGTTCTCAAAGGCATGCAAGGTAATTTTCATGTTTTTGCTGATATAAATTTGCCTCTGAAGATACTTTAATGTATATGGAATTTGCAAAGAAAAGCAGCAGTGTACATAATCACATCATAAAGTGCAGTGACTATCATTAAATTGTCATGAGATCATATACCTTATCAGGTAGTAACTGCATTATGTTTGCAAGTCCTCTTTTAGGAAGGAAGAGAAGATATGACTGCCTTAACACCATTTGAGTCATAGCTCCATCAGAGGTGTGCTGATGAGAATTGCAAATCCATGTAGTTTCATAGCACTCATATTACAGAAGGTTTACACATTGAAAAGGTGATAAGTATATTTCCAACACATTCTCATCAGCAAATAGTTCATAGTAAAGCTATTGTTACTCATATAGATGTTCTGATTTTGCTAAGTACAGTCAGATAGATAGTTTGAATCATGATTTTAGTTGGGGGTGGACATGTAAATCCTTAATCCCTGTACCTTATGTCCATGAAGAACACAAAGACAAAATCCATTATTTCACTGTGGAAACCTTTTTATTTCTTATTCTTCCTTTAGTAGGTATATCTTATGGCACTCAAAATGCAAACCATATGAACACAGGGACATGAAAAGGAGCAATGAACTTCTCTCCATCTCAGAACAATTAGAAGATATGTAGTAGACTGTGTGTTTAGCAGAATTGTTGAACATGATTTAACTTTACAAGTGCTTGGTTTTCCAGCTTCATTTTTATACTGCAGAAAAGCCCTATGTGTACAAGCAATGTGTAAATATTTCCCATTGTCTTGCTTCATCTTGTAAATGTAGTTTGAGTCACAATAGAGAAAAATTTATCAATGCATAAAAGTGCCATAAATGTATGAATTGTTTTTGTTCTCCACAATTATGAAAAAAATTTCATAGAGAAAAATACGCAATAATTGTAAACCAGGCAATAAAGTTTCTTAGCATGAGAGGGATCTTCAAATATGGAAAGCAATCCTTAATTAAGGGGAACACCATGAATGTAAAAAATGTGAAATGAGCTTACTACCTGATTAGTTTTTAAAATTAGACAAAATTGTAAAATTAATTCATAGTTATAAATATTTAAGTTTTTAAATTTTTTAAATCATGAGTTCATTTTACATTCCAACCCCAGTTCTCTCTCCTACCCCTCCTCTTGCCCCCTTGCATCCTCCCACCCCTCTTTCCCCCTAGTACATCCCCAGTCCACTCCCCATAAGAGGTCATGAATATAGTAAAGCTTTTACATGTGTCAATTATCCTTGCAGGCATGAAAGAAGTTCAAAAGGAGAGAAGCCTTCTGCATATATTCAATGTCATAAATACTTTGTATATGACAATCAGCTTCCAAGTCATGAAAGAACACAGACTGGAGGGAAACTCCATGAATGTAATCAATGTGGTAAAGCCTACTTAAGCCACAGTCATCTTCAAATGCATAAAAACACACATGCCAGAGAGAAACACTATGAATGTCATCAGTGTGGTAAAGTCTTTTCTTGTCAGAGTCATCTTCAAAGACATAAAAGAACACATACTGGAGAGAAGCCCTATGAATGTACTCAGTGTGGAAAAGCCTTTGCTCAGCACAGTTATCTTCAAGTGCATAAAAGAACTCATACTGGAGAGAAACCCTATGAATGTACTCAGTGTGGTAAAGCCTTTGCTTGGCACAGTCATCTTCGAGTACATAAAAGAACACATACTGGATGAAACCCTATGAATATACTCAGTGTGGTAGAGCTTTTGCATGCTCCAGGAATCTTCAAATGCATAAAAGAACACATCCTGGAGAGAAACCCTACATATGTACTCAATGTGGTAAAATCTTTCTCAGCACAGTAGACTTCAAATATATAAAAGAAAACATACTGGAGGAAAATCCTATTGATACAAACACGAGTTCTTACCTCTACAAATACTCAGAACAAATGGGGTATCCTATGAACTATAATCCTCACACTGAATGCCTTCTCTTTTAAACCTCAGACTTATTCCTGAATTTCTGTCTCTTTGCTCCATACACTCTCTCTTCACGCAGTCACATTCATCCCTATCTCCACTCCCCTAGTGCTGGGATTAACTTGTGGCTATCACCACTTGGCTCTGCTTCTCTTTTAGATTGATTGTATCACAGGGTGGTCTCAAACTCACAGACCCCATCTGCCTCTGTCTCCCAAGTGTTTGGATTTAAAGTGCCATCAGTGCCTGGCCTGTATGTGTCACTAGAATGACTACGTCTCATTTTTAGGAAAACTTTCTTTGTTAAAGCAAAAACAAAACATTGCCACACACTATGAATGTAATAAGACTGATAAAGTCTTTGCAAGTCACAGTCATCTCCAAACACATAAAAAAACACATACTGGATAGAAACCCTATGAATACAGTCAATGTGTAAATCCTTTTGTATGTATCAAAATCTTGAGAAAATATGAAACTGCAGTGAAACACTATGAATATTGTCAGGATGCTAATGTTTTGTATTTTATAGATGTAAATATTTGTGTGCAATCAATCTCTTGAAGGCTTTGCAAATTGCAATTGTCATGAGTATGAAAAGAAGGAAGTACATTTATTATAAAAGATTTGGTATAATCATTATCCAACACACAACCCTATTTATTCTGTAGAGAAAAGTAATTGTTACAACATTTGTACAGGCAATATGATGTCTGTTTTCATGTTTGCACCAGTAAACTCATGGGGAAAAACAAATTCATGAAGCTCTGAGCAAATGGACCAGTCAAGGAATAACCCCCCTAGACCCTGAAACCAGAGGCACTGAAATAGAAACCCTATGACCATTAAGCAAGAACCTCAAAAACTCACCCTGACCTTAAATCCCTAGCCAAAGAAATACACATTTTAACTGAAACCAGGGTCAGTGAAAGAAACACCTCTTCTATGAAACAAGAGTCAATGTTTACAAAAGAGACAGTGAAAGAAGTTGACTCTGTCCTTAAAGCAGAGCCAAAAAACTCACCTTGACCAATTAAGCATTAATCAAAGAAATCCCTGAGGTCAAAATCAACCAGTCCCTGAGCACAAAATCCAGGCATTGTCTGAGCATGTTCCAGCTCAGGGATTGAAAGGAATGAAGTCAGGTTTGGCCTAGAAGGCCATAGCAAGGCGAGGATATGATTGTTTTATTGAGAGCATCAGACTTTTTATAACATTACCAGAAACATAAGATAGTGGTAATTTGCAGGTTCGAAACAGTTGTACTTGCCAGGATAACATGAAATTGTAGGCCATACAGAGTATAAAGAATAATATCTAAGAACATTTTTCTTGTTAAGCTCACACACTTGCTTGACTACTAAGGGAATAAGTGGTGAAATACAAATTAGCCTAAATACTTTACTGCCTGATGAAGGGCATCAATTTATCAGGGACAGGAAGGGCCATCATGTTCCAGGACCCATGGACTTCAGCCTGAACAGCCCAAAGCACATGTGTCTCAATGGGAGTAGGTCAGGCAGATTCCAGGGTGGCCTGGAGAGCCTTTTACCCACTAACATTCTGACCCTGACATCCAGTGTCTGCCATTACTCTCTACATTCCCATCTTTCATGACCTACAACTACAGTCAGTGGAGAGGCTTTATGGCTTTTGCTAACTAAAATCTAGATATTTTCAACATTCTTCCAAAAATCAACATTTCCATGTCCATTACAGCAAAAAAAATCACTTTTGAAGTACCTTTTTTGTTCCAACATTCTTCTCTCTTGCTTTGATTAAATTATCTCAGTAAAAGTTACTCTGCTATTTACTGAACTGATTCTGTTGTTACCCCTAGGCCAGTGTCTATCACTGTGGGAGATTAAGAGAGAAATTCAAGCTAGTAACTGAAGGTAAAATTTGTGGAACCATTGTTTCTTGATTTTCTCTTCTGCTTTGTCACTGTCTTTTGCTCACCTGCGCTCTTAACCAGCCCTGACCCTCTTGCTCAGAGACATTGCCAACTCAGTGAAGTCTTCTTCCCATATCAACCAAGTCAATGCATTTTTTATGGCAGAAATCAGACATTCTGATCTAAGAACACCACTGATGTTCACACAGATGACCCTAGGTTTTGTAATGTCGACACCTGAGGCTAATTATAAGGCAGAGACAATAAAGCATGCAGTTTTAAAAATCCAAAGCCAGTGTATTAATCATACCAAACACTTAAGCAGCAAAGACTCAAACATGAAGATAGCAACAACTGGGAAACCCAGGTAAGCCAGGAAATCAGAAGAGGCAAGCATCTGAGATAAAGAAGAAAGCAAACTAGAACTGTCTCACCACAGCAACTTTCCCCCAAAATGCAATCTTAAGGAACTGATAACATAAGAAATTTTATGAAGACAAACTGTGAAGGTCCAACATTTTCAAGAAAATGATATAATTCAATTACAGTTATATAATAACAACACACAGATTCACAAATTATGACATCTATACTTGTACAAAGAAACAACAACCAAAAAACAGGTAAAATATTTTTTGAAAGAATGAAGGAGTTGGTAAGAAGAAGACAAGAAATAAGTCAGGAAAAATACTGTTGACTTTTAATCAAAAGACCAAAGAAAACTTAGGAAAGGAAAAGTGTGATCTTGACCAATGTTGCCCTACTCCCTATAGTTCAATGTGTATAGAAATTATGTAGTGAGAGATCTATGTATGCAAATGGGAATGGCTAGCACCATGAGTGCATACATGTCTCTCTGCATTAATCAAAATTAAATAAACACAGACTTCACAACATTCAAAAATTATTTCAAAGGGACCCTTGAACTGTTGTTTCTGACCCTTGAGCTATTGATATTTTATCCAAAATCAGAAGCCCCATGCTCTAGGGTTCTCTCTGGAAACGGATCAGCAACTCCTTGTAATTTCTTGTTGTTTTAGATAATGAAGCCCTGCTGATGCTCAATCACAAAACAACACAGAAAAATAATTTAAAATGTGCTTCCATAGATTATGACAAAAATAATGGATTCTGCCCTATCTACCTGCTCAACAACATGCACATTGGAAGAATTTCTGCAGATCAGAAACTCCTTTTCTTCCCTGGAACTAAATTGCATATAATAACATCATTGTGGTTACTTTCACCACCAAGTTACAAGCATTCTAATCATGTGTTCATGAAAGGTGACCCACAGCACCATTTTTCTAAAAGTTCCTTAACTATTTGCAGTATTTATAACACAAACCTGGAAATGGAAAGCAATATTCAAAACTTCCAGAAAGCACACCTTCAGTTTTCTACTCTGTCTTCCCACTGCAACCATATGTGAACACTGCAAAGTAATACTGCAAGAATTACATCCTCCAATCCCCAGGTTGCATAATCTCCCATTACCCAGTAAATCTATACTGGGATGCACAGAGGTCCAAATCACTGCACAGGTCACCACATGCACCAACAACACCACAGTCTAATTCGTGTCCTATTCAAGTCTCAACAGAATTAAAAGATCATTGGTTGGTGGTTTCACATGACTTTAATCCTAGCACTTGGGATGCCGAGGCAGTCAGAGCTCACTGACTTCAAGACCAGCCTGGTCTACATGGGGAGTTATAGGAGAGCCATGACTGCTACACAGAAAAACCCTGCCTTGAAAAACAAACAAACAATAATTACCCAAATAAATAAATGGGAGAGATAATGTTTCCTAAGCATTGATAAATCCTTTATATCACCAATTCTACTCTTCTACATTGAAGGATAATGGGGACTGCTACCCAGCATATGAGATGCCTCAGGACAACCTGCACGCACGTAACTATAGATGTAGATTACATCAAAGTATTAAATGCAAGGTATTAAATTTCAAGAAGATATTGGAACAATTAGGCATCTCTGAGTTAGACAAGCTGTTTCCATATATTCATCAAGAATATAGAACCCCCTGCATGTGAGTGTCAGTGAGGAGGCCTAGGTAATCTATGGGGCATTGGGTAGTATTTATCCCCAGTGTACAAATAGACTTTGAATGCCCATCCAGGAATTAGGGATGTTCTCTCAGCCTGGATTGTTGAAAGTGGGCCTAGGCCCTGCCCTGGATGACATGATAGACACTGGAGATCCTCAATTGAGGACCTCATTCTACCTGGGGATCAGAGTGAAGGTTGGGTGGGGGAGTGGGAGACATGGAGGGGAGAAATGGGGAGGAGGGGAGAGAGAGGGAGCTGGGATTGACATGTGAAACTAGATTGTTTCTAACCTAATTTTTAAAAAAAGGAAAAAAAAAACCAATGTTGTAGTTGACTAGAAAGATGTTTCTGTCCACAGCTTCGGAGACACAATGCTCTGATCATATTAAGCCCACAGAGCAAAGTCATTGAGAGAGGTCCCCTCAGTTGAAGAACTTGCAAGGATCGCATGGGACTTGACAAGACAGGGAATCTGGCCTCAGTTTTCCCCTCAGATACAGGCGGGACCCACTATACTGTCTGCCACACCTCACATCTGCTCCTCCCCATCTACAGATAGCATCCCCTAGCTCACCATGCTGGGGTTTCTGGGTAAATAAGATCTCAGCTCAGCTTACTGCAGCAGCTACTGCTCCACAGCACAAAAAACCACTGGCTCCTCTTCAAATCCCAGCCTGAAATCTGGTGACTGGAAGAGCCCTGCACCACTTCTGACTGGCAGGTCATATGGAGGGCCTGATTGGATAGTGACACTTGAGTGACAAGAGCACCTCCCACAGCATTATCTTGTGCTTAAAGACAAAGTAGTATGTGTCTTGGCCACACCTCACACCGAAGAAAAAAAAATTTCTAGATCAGCAAAGATCTGCATTTCAATAGCACTGGCTCATGGCTTTGATTGCAGACCCTGCTATCTTCCTGGTCTCCATACGAACTTGCCCTTGTCCTCCAGGATATAAATAAAAAGTTTCTATATCCCAATAAGGCTCTCTGTGGATGCAACAATCCATATCAGATCACATCAAACCGAATTAGAAAAAGCTAATTTTTAATGGATGCAGCCCTCAAAGAAGGCCTTCCAGTAATCCAGAGAACTGATGAGAAAGGGAGACCTGAAAAACTATGAGTCTGGTCTCTGAGGTGCTGTTTAAGTACCCTGTGAGAGTGTTCATGGGTATCTCTGGGGTAGCTGTAGCATGTGCACTGAGTTCTGTGACAAGTGACACAAGTCTTCAATATCATAAAAGAACACATACCCGAGATCTACCCTCTTAATGAAACCAGTGTGGTAAAGCCTTTGTAAGAAATCACACTGCAGAGAAACTCCTTAATTGTGAGCAGTGTGATAAAGCTGTGCACTTTGCATAACTCAATAATCAGTATTTATCCCTGGTGTACAAATGGACTTTGGGAGCCTACTCCACCTGGTGGGATGTGCATGCGGGAGGTCCTGGGTCCTGCTCCAGTTGATATGACAGATTTTGGGGATCCCCCATGGAGTGCCTCACCCTCCCTGGGAATAGAGGGAAGATGGAATTGGGACTGGGGGCTGGTATTGGCAGGGGAGGAGGGAAGGGAGAGGGACCCAGGATTGACACGTGAAGCAGACTTATTTCTAATTTAAATAAAAAACTTAAAAAATAAAATAGTAATGAAATAAAATAAAAGTGACCCAACCACCTTGTTCCTGTCCAATTCTCATATCACCTCTGTCTGTCTGTTTCTCTCTCTGTCTCTCTGTGTGTGTCTCTCTCTCTGTCTCTCTCTCTCTACTCTCTGTCTTTCTCTCTCTCCCTCTCTCTATACTGCTACTCTCTCTCTCCCTTTCTCTCTCTCCTGCTACTCTCTTTCTCTCTCTCTCTCTCTGTCTCTCTTCCTGCTACTCTGTATCTCTTTCTTCCTGCTACTCTATCTTTCTTTCTCTCTCTGTCTCCTGCTACTCTCTATCCTCTCTTTCTCTCTCTCTACTTCCACTCTGTTTCCTTGCCTCTGTCTTCTCTTCTGACTTTCCCACTTCAGACACCATTCTCCCCTCTCCCACTTGCACTTTTCCCATTTATTTTATTCCCCAATAAAATTCACATGACATCTCTCTCTCACACATGATGCATTCTTAAATGTCAACAGTATTTTCCTTCAGATTCCTTATCACATGTGATAGCAACGATTAAGAGAATATGAGTGGTTATCAGATTTCACTTTGAGTTATGAGATAGATGTCCCCAAAAGGACATTGACACTACTATAAATATATACTTCATTTATGATTGTCTGTGGGATAGTCTGTTATGTTTAAGCATAATTATGGCCTGGTTATTGTTTTTTATTTGGAGATTTATCATGATAAATGGTTATATGATTGTGTGCCAAGTTGCCAAGGGATGGAATGTGATGTCTATACTTGGTTGTCTACTTGACTGTATCTGGTATTTATATAATTCATAAATAGAGGGCAGAGTTGTGATCTGAACTCTGAGGCAGGAAGATGACATGACTTTGACCCAGATTCTGAGGCTGGATGACACATGCCTTCAATCCAGACCTGGATGATGGAAGGCACACCTTTAATCTAAGTCACACCTTATGCGGGAAGGACAATGGAAGAAGGAAAGTAGTGTGTTAGCTTATTGTCTGCTTTCCCTCCATTTGTCAGCACATCCATTCCTTCACAGGCATTGAAGCCTGATTCTTTGGGATTCCATCATATAAAATAATGAAAAAGAACTCTGAGACAACAAGCCTTAAGGGACCAATCAACTGTAGATTCTTCAGTTTTTCATTTACTGCTGTCCATTGTTGGACTGCAGCCTTTGAGGCATTCCTGGAAATCCCAACATGCACGTATGTAGATAGATAGATAGATAAATCAATAGGCAGATAGATAGAGATATATAGATAATAGATGATACATAGATGATAGAAAGATATGGTTGATAGATATTGATAGATGATGCACAGATAGATATATAGATAACTAGAAAATAAACAATAGATGATAGATAGAGATAGATGATAGACATTAAATAGATGATATAGATAGATAGATACAGATAATAATAGATGATAGATATAGAATGATGATGTATAGGTTGATGTTAATTTATATATTTAGAAATACAGATTGATGAGGAATAGAGATAGAGGTAGATGACACACATACATAGATATGTGATAGATGAAAAGTGATAGACATAGATAGACTGATGATTGATATATATATACACAGATGATAAGTATATACATAGATGCTACAGATAGAGATAAATAGATGATAGAGATGGATACATAGATGACAGACATAGAAATATAGATATAGATAGATGATATGTGTATAGATATAGATAGATGATAGACAGACAGAAAGAAAAATAGATAGATGGACAAAGAGATTCTATTTTTAACTTCATTGACTAAAGAATCCTGACTAATACTGTGGGGTTTCCAATTAAATAAATTTCTATACTAATTTTGGATTTATACTCCTGGAGCCTTGCTGCAGGCTTGTTTTCATAGCAGGACAAGCTCCAGGGGATTGATTGCTGTGCTGTGAGTGCTGCTGTAGGGGATGTGAGGGGAGCTTCACTGTGTTCTAATACATGGTCTTTTTCCCTATTAGCCTCAGCTGTCAACATGACCTAGCCTAGCAACCTCTTAGTGAACATCAGTTGAGGGTGTGCTTAGATGTGATGGCTGTGTCTGAGAGAGGTTGTGTTGATTATGATTGATGTGTAAAGTCTATTCCTTTGAGTTGGCCATATCTCTAAGCTAGTAGGCCTGGGCTGGGCAAGAGAGCTACCATAGCACTAGAAAATAACAAAGCAATAGAAATAGCTAGGAAGCAATGTTTCCTGATGTTTTATTGCTTGAGTTTCTCGCCTAAGTTCACACTAGGATGGACAGTGACATAGGGATATCAACCAAATAAACCTGTTTACTACCTGAGTTGGTTTAGCTAGAGAATTTAATCAGAAAGTTGTTACAAAATATGGGCATCAAATGTGATTTTCTTGATGTTTTGTTTCCCAATCCAGGAATGCCACTGACTCATGGCATCTTTCTTCACAGCTTTTTAGTGCTTGGATTATGAGTCATGCATTCCAATCATTCATAAAATTAAGTGTTAGGTCAGAAGAGCTAGGTTCACAGTTTCTTGTAGAGTTAGGATTGAAAGTGACCCAGGCAATGAGAGATATATAACAGTGTCTCCAGAAACTTATGTCATTTGTTTACATCCATTGTGCCATTCACAGAATTTGGGGGATAACATGGGGCATTAAAATCAATACCCAATTAGTGTGGAGTAATGGTAACTAAATTTAGTGCTTGTCAGGATTGCAAGAAGAGCTTACTCCAGCTTACTCAACACCATCTTTGTTATTATGAATCATAGCAGTTAGGGGATGAATACTAGAAAATGGAATTCTAAGCCGGGCAGTTTTGGTGCACGCCTTTAATCCCAACACTCAGGAGGCAGAGGCAGGCAGATCTCTGTGAGTTCAAACCAACTTGGTACAAGAGCTAATTCTTAGGACACCCTCCAAAGCCACAGAGAAACCCTGTCTCAAAAAATAATCTTTAAAAAACATGTAATTTTAAGCAAAAATTGTTTAATATTCATACGTGTAATTTGTAGCTCTAGAGTTTCATAGAAGGAGGAACTCTCTCCTTGGCACCATGAGGAATCTTCACATAGACAGTTTATAAGCTTATACAAGTATGCTGTGGTTTCTAAAGTTTAAGGTCTTCCCAGTCACCTGCCTATATTATTGAGTGGGATTATAAATTGTGTACATCTTTAATTGCCAACTCCATGTTGTGGCAAAGGCTTTTCTGTAATATTTAGCCATAGAGAAGTTTCAAACTGATGTTTGTAACTATATAGACTTGTGCATATTGTGAATTGGGTAATTGTAGCAACTGTTGCTTTAATAAAATTTATTTTCAATATTAGAATCCCCTACCCATGAAGCTGACCTAAGCAGGTTCACATATGAATCCTGAGTTAGTTCTTCTATGTTTTCAAAATAACCACACAGGACAGCTTGTTTGTATAGACTTTAGGTGCTTGCTATCATTTTATGAAGTTTATTCACATGTATTTGTGACTCATCAGGTCAAAGACTGTAGCTGTACAAGTACAATAAGCTTGTTCCTAACAACACATTGTAGAGAGAACCAAGTACTGAAAGTTGTCCCTTGGAACTACATATGTGGTATACTATGCACATACACTGGCAAATCAAACAAGTATATGCAACACAAAATCTCTCTATCATATAGAAACACAAATATTCACATGGAATATGCATAAACATTAATCCCCCTTATGCAAAAACACAGACACACTGCAAATACACACATAAACATTAATATAAACATACTCAGAAAGAAAACTAAACACATCACATAAAGCACATAACACACACACAAATACAAATATCATACAAATGTGCACACACAAACACATACACACACATACACCCACAAAGACACTTTCAAAGTCAGTATTAGAATTTTAGAAACACTTAGGATATATATGTTCAATAAATTTTCACAAGATTGCATTTTTTGCAATTTGTTATTTATCATTTGTGTGATATAGCAGCATGTTCTGTCAAGTTCTGACCTCATAGATCTAGTCTCTGGTACCATAAAATACATATTTGTGAAGTGTAATATATGGAAATGTTGGTTCCTATCAGCAGAAGATGACTAAATTAGTTTTCCCCTTAATATCAGTGGCATAGAAAAATCATTTAGAGTCTCTATCAGCACCATGTTAAGCTGCAAATGTTGGGGACACTGACATTTTACAGACTCTTTAGTTTTAAGTACAGAAGACTTTAGTATTGTGATGTCATAAAAATTACTTTGTTTTGATTACTTTTTTGGGACGATTTTGAGACAGGGTTTTGCTGTATTGTTTTTGAGCCTGTCCTGGGACTCACTCTATAGACCAGGCTGGCCTTGAACTCACAGAGATCCGCCTGCCTCTGCCTCCCAAGTGCTGGGATTAAAGGCGTGTGCCACTAACACCTAGCTTTTGTTTTGTATTTTTTTTTTGACACTTTTTTTTTGTTTTTGTTTTTCAAGACAGGGTTTCTCTATGGCTTTGGAGGCTGTCCTGAAACTAGCCCTTGTAGACCAGGCTGGCCTCAAACTCACAGAGATCCACCTGCCTCTGCCTCCCAAGTGCTGGGATTAAAGGCGTGCGCCACAAATGCCCGGCCGACACTTTCTTTTTATAGAATTTTCAGTGCCCTGGTTATTGCAAGTGGATCAGTCTGACCTTGAACTCACAGACAGAACCTCCTGATTTAGAGTTCCAAGTGATGGGAATGAATGGTTACTTCAGCCTGCCTGACCTTTACTTAGATTCTTTGAAACAGTCTCAACATGTATCCTTGGTGGGCCTGGCATTGATGAGTACATCAGGCTGGATTCAGGCTCAGAGGTCTGTTTGCCTCTAACTTCAGATCCCTGGGGTTAAAGAATATTCTGGCACACCTGGCTGAGATCTTTTTTATATGATCACTTAATGTTAATGTTGGTTGTGTTTTGAAAAGTGATAGCAAAACATGGTGGCCAAATATTTCAGGCCAGCCTTACTTATTTTGTGACATGATCTTTAGGAGGCCAAGATGGCTTTGAATATCTTATTTACCTGAGGATAGTCTTCTCTTGATGTTATTACACCCAACTGACCTGCTGTCCAGCTTATGATTTATATATGTAAAATAATAAAATATTGCTCATTTTTCATACTGTATAAGTTTAGATTCAGAGATGAAGAATACTCTTGTTTTTCATTCAGACCTGTGTGAATTATGTTTGGTTTTTGTCCTTTTGTCCCCTGTCTACAGGAATTACTTCTAAATCATCATTATTACTCAGCTTTCCTTTCAAAATCTTATTTGATTTTTAGAATTATGATTTATTTGCATATCTTAGATTCCCCATTATTCTAGACAATTTTCATCTTATAGTGAAACCCACACTGGGCTCATGCCAGGCAGCTGTTCCATCACTGAGTTTTCTCCTTCCTTAGAAATGCTTGTTTGATGTCTGAGAATATTTGTCTTTGGAATGACTTCAGTAAACAAATCAGGACCTTTGGTTAGTAAATATTTTGTATTAGTTTTTACTTCATCTGTGCTTTTCTCACAGGAGGATAATTGTCCTGTGAGATGACTTCTTAGTTTTAGGGTGTGTTTTGTTTCATGTATCCTATCTTTGAATAAAAACTCAGGGTTTTCTTGTGGATAGGATTGAGAGTGTGTGTAAGGAAGTTTATTTCTTTTTCTTACAAAGTCTAAGAATGTTTTAGAAATTATAGTTGCCCTGATTTTCAAAATTAAATTAACCAATGAATGGGTATATTTGAGCTAGTTTTGATGGGTAGCTGTCCTGGATTTCAAATATGTAGACCAGGTTGGCCTCACACTTGGGGTAATCATGCTACATTCCAACAGCTGGGATTACATTTGTGAGGTCAGTATAATATCTTTTATATTCTAGTTATTTTTATCTGCTAATATATGTCTAAATTACTGATTTTGTATTGCAGAAAATGTAAAATCTGCTAAGAAATGTAGCTCTTTCTTACTGGTACAAGATCATTGGGATAGACGTTTGCTCTTTTTCAATTGGAAATTAGGAATTTCAAGTTGAGATTAGTTAAATTCGTGATACATTTTCAGTGCTATGGAAGTATAGAGAGATTATGTGTGTTGAAGTGAAGCTATTATTTCTTTTTGGTAACAGTAACAATGTACCAGAAAGGTACAGTCAAACATAAAATTGAGAAATAACAGTTTTAAGCCAGGTGTTGGTGGCACAAGCCTTTAATGCCATCACTCAGCAGGCAGAGGCAGGTGGATCTCTGTTAGTTTGAGACCAACATGGTCTACAAGAGCTAGTTCCAGGACAGCATCCAAAACCACAGAGTTGGCTTGAAACACATCTCACTCCCCTCCTCCTCACCCCTACCCCCAAAAAGAAAGAAAGTTTTCCTGCAGTCACTATATGTTCTTTTAGGCCACTGAGAACAGGTTGTGATCCTTGTGGGGACACTCAGTGATTTCTTTTGTCATGTCCCTACACCTGCTTAGTCAGCTGACTTAGGATCACTTGGTGTTTGCAGTGAATGTAGGAGCCCAAGTTAAAAATGAGGAGAGCAAGAAACTAAGTATAGCCAGGATCCAAGCATGCCCTTGTCTCTAATTCAGCATAGTGAAACTATGTATGCAACCCTGGAGCTTGTTTTATACTATTATTGCTTCTTTATGTTTCTATTATAGCCCAAGCCATTATGTAGCCCCTCCTGCTCCACTCTTTTCTTAGCAAATTTCCTATTAGAAGACATTAGCTGTTATTTATGTTTTTATGTGTTTGAACTTTGCCTGCATGTGTTATATCTGTACCAATGGGATTTCTAGTATCTATAGATGTCAGATTCTTTGTAACTGGGGTTAAAGTTGGTCATGTGCTTCTATGTGGATTCTGGAAATAAAACCTATGTCTCCTAGATGATTAACTAGTGTTATTAATTGCTGAGCATTTGCTCCCATTCCTCAGATTTTGCCCACATCTTAGGAAATATTTTTAATGTGGTCTCTGACATTATTGCTAGTGTTTGTTTAGCTAAGTTTTACTGACAGGCTCTGAGGTAGCCCAGACTGATCTTACCTCATGGTGCAGCATTTAAGAACACTGGCTGCTCTTCCAGAGGACTACATTCAATTCTCAGCAATCACATGTTAGCTCACAACTGTCTTTAGATACAGTTCTAGAATACCTGACACCCTCACACAGACATACATGTAGACTAAACACCAATGCACATAAAATAAAAATAAATAAACAGCATTGAATGAAATTTAACATCACCTTCTAAATGGCGATAACTTGTTCCAGTGGCATCCTGACTTGATGGATTTTCCAGAGTTATGTTTGTACACTACCATCACCTGACTACACAGGTTTGTTTTGTTTTGATTTTTTAAGAAAAAGAGACATGTTGATCCTGGCAGCACCAATATACCTCAGAGAACATAATGGGCATTAATGAAACTCCACATGGGTTTTACATTCTTTATAGCAAAACTAAGCCACTGGACAAGAAAGTGCTCTTGCGTCAACTGCAGACAGTGTGCTGACCAAATTGGGTCAGCAGAACAGAAAAGAGATTGAGTGCCAAACCTTCCTAATACAAGGTGGGACAGTTCTTCACAAATACTGCTTCATAGAAAATTCTGTCAGTTATGCTAGGCTGGTAGGCCAAAGATGAATGAGTCGATGTTACAGAGGATCTTTGGGTGACTCTGCAAGCAGCCAGCAGTTTCTGTCATTTCTCCCAATTTTTGGAAGTTTCTCGCTTACACTTCCTGCTTACTTGGGTAATGTTATTCCCTTCTTGCGTCTCTGATGGATTTGAAGACTTTATAGCTACAGTTGTAGTTTTTTTTTCATCAGTTTCAGAAAAGAAATTCTCTTAAGAAATGTAAAGTGTATAAGGTTGAGAAACAGGAAAAGATAGTTTTGATAATGCAAGTTAGAATAGACAGTGAATTAGCTGCAACCTCTAGGACTGAACAAAATAGCATAGATACTGCCATAATTTCTTCTGAATTTGTCAAATGCTGATGGGCTACACATTTTTGATAAATTTATTTCCTGTGTATGCTGGATATATTTATTGAACTTATTCCATAGTTTTTCTTATATTAGTTATAACCATTCTTATTTTAGACAAAAATTTAACATGTGATATTTTGTTTTTGCTCCTTGAAGGCCTGATTGTTCTTCCAGGACCAACCACAGGCCAAATCCAGTCTATTGAAAGCTGAAGGTGGAGCATAAACAGGTCTTTTTGGACATTCAGAATTCTTAAGGGCCCTGGTCTAGAGTAGGAGCCAGGGCAGGGACCCCTGTGCTGTGTCTTTAAGCACACTCTGACCCTTAAGGAAGTGCTCTTGTCACTCAAGCCTCACCAGCCAATCAGGGTCACGGGGCCAACCCACCAGTCACAGGTCTCTAGGACATTTCCTGGAGCCTTGCTGCAGGCTTGTTTTCATAGCAGGACTAGCTCCAGGGGATTGATTGCTGTGCTGTGAGTGCTGCTGTAGGGGATATGAGGGGAGCACAGAGGAGCTCTGACGCCACAGCATGGTGAGCAAGGGGATGATATCCCATGTAGGGGAGGACAGGATGGAGAGGCTTGGGAGACAGTGTGGCAGGTCCTCCCACAGAAGGAGGCTGGGTGGGAACCTGCAGCCACACTCAGTGTTCTGTGAGGTCCCATTGTGTCCTAATGACTCCCCAAACCCTGGTGCTGGCCTGTGAATCCTTCACTCTATGGGCTGCATTTGTGGAAAGCATTCTGGTTAGGGAGCTTTGTGTAGAAACATCTTTGTAGTTAACACCAACGTGCTCTTGGTGCATGCAGAAGGCAAATTGTCAAACTTGAAGCAACTTCGTTTCTCTTTTGTCTTCTAGATGCTCTGTAGTTTACATTTGATGTTTAGGTATAAGATCAATTCGGAGTTTATATTGATATGGTGTAAATGGCATTCATTTTCTTTCTTTTTTTATACTTATTTATTTTTGGATTTTTGAGACAGAATTTCTCTCTATAGCTTTGGAATCTGCCCTGGGACCTGCTCTATAGAGCACACTAGTCCCAAAGTCACAGAGATCTGCCTTCAGAGTGCTGGGATTAAAGGCATGCACCACCAATGCCTGTCTCTTTCTTTTTATATATATTTTTAATTATTTATTTATTTATCATGAATACAATATCCTTCCCCCATATATGTCTGCACACCACAAGAGAACAAAATATCTCATTGTGGATGGTTGTGAGCCACCATGTGGATGGTGGGAATTGAACTCATGACCTCTGGAAGAACAGTCAGTGCTCTTAACCAATGAGCCATCTCTCCAGCCCCTATTTTTGTTGTTGTTTTATTTGTTTGTTTTGGAGACAGGATTTCTCCATGTAGCTTGGGAGTCGGACCTGCAACTTGCTCTGTAGAGCAGGCTAGCCCCAAACTCATGGAGATCTACTTGCCTCTGCCTCCCCAGTGCAAGGATTAAAGCATGGGACACTAAAGACATCTGTAATGGTGTTCTCATGTTGGATCACACTCCACTATTAAGCTGTGATGTTGGAGAGTAGAGTTGTTGATATAAAGAATTTACCAATCTTTAGGGAATAGTAAATCCTGCAAAATAGAATTTACCTGAGGGAGTGCTGACTCTAAAATAACACAAACATAATTGGTATGCTAACCAGGTCTGTTAGAGGTTAAGATGCTAAAATATGCATTTGTTCTCCATGACTGTCCAGACATATGGCTCCAAACCATGACAAATGAGAAAACCCTGATCTATAAACAGGCCATAGGCCCATCCCCATATCACAGGACAAGGATGCTGTGTTGATTCAGGGTCTCTCTGTGGCTTTGGAGGCTGTCCTGGAACTCGCTCTTGTAAATCAGGTTGGTCTTTAATTCACAGAGTTCTGCCTACCTCTACCTCCTGTGTGCCACCAATGCCTGGCTGAGGAATAGCTTCTTGTATATGACTTCCCAGAGAAAATGGACCAAAAGAGGAAATTTCTAGGAAGCCATAAGAAATTATCACACATTGAAACAAACTCAGGGGTCATTCAAATGATGCTGCATAATAGGACACATGGTTACAACTATTTGAAACCTAAAACATTATTGTATTAAGTACTTGCTTGATTAGTCAAGAATTCCATTTAGGCCCTCAGGCAGGGAGGAAGATCATTCCTGGGAGAGCTACAGACAGCCTCAGGCCTTGGGCTTTTGTGCTTTCCCTAATGGCCTGATGTATTGATAATTAAACAGAGAGCCAGCTGGGTGTTGGTGGCACATGCCTGTATTCCCAGCACACAGGAGGCAGAGGCAGGTAGATTTCTGTGAGTTAGAGACCAGCCTGGTCTACAAGAGCGAGTTCAAGGACAGCCTCCAAAGTCACAGTAAAACCCTGACTTGAAAAACCCCCAAAAAGATGTGATTCCTCTTAAGAAGCTGACTTATAATAGGGCATAGCTTATGCAAATTCTCCTTGCCCTAGGATGTAAAGACTCAACACCTTCAGCTCTGCATCTGCCTGCTAGCTGCCATGACCCCTCCCATGATGATGATTAAGTGAACCTCTGAAATTTTAAGTGAGACACCTCAAATAAAAGTTTTCTTCATAGGCGTCTGTTCACAGCAATAAAAACCTATAAAAGACAGAGGTTAGAATCAGGGACTGGGGTATTGCTGTCATAGGCTGGCCCTGTTGTACAATTTCTCTGATGTGTTCTCAGTAGTGTTGACCTGCTGGCTTGCCTCTCCCTTTATGTCTGTTCACTGGGATTTCTTTCCCAAGTCTCTAGGCTACAAGATATGTTGCATGCGAGCCTCCTAGTCTGTTTCCTGTTAAAGTTGCTGGGTGAATACATTTTAATGTCCATGTCATGAGATAAGTGTGTGAAACACCAGAATTATATAACTATATTTTCAAAGAAGCATACATTTACACTGTGAGAATCAAACTTCCTGGTTTACACATGTATGGGTTCTTTTAGGACACAGTGTCTTATCATGATGTGCACATTGACTTCACTCAGGAAGAGTGGGCTTTGTTGAATCCTTTCCAGAAAATTCTCTACATGGATGTGATGCAGGAGACCTACAGGAACCTCTCTGCCATAGGTGAGGCTGAAGTTCCCTTCATGATTTTAAATAAGGGGACAACATTTTCTTGGTTATTAATACTCTTCTGTAATTTTGATTGAGAAAAGAGAATATTAGGTGAATAAGACTTACTTCTAATGTTCATTGACAATATTAATTTAAAATCGATGCAAATTTCTTTCATATTTCATGTATTTTCTGGTGTTGTATTTTAGGCTACAAGTGGAAAGACCATAATATTGAAGAACACTGTAACAGTTCTATAAGAAATAGAAGGTAATTTTCATGTGCAAGCTTATGTAAATTGGTATTACACCCCATTGAGATCTATGGTGTAGGAATTCAAATCCTTTTAGTTTCATACCACTTAGATATTTTAAACAGTATACACATTTAGTAGGAGATATGTTTATATCCAAGAATTTTTAAGAAATAAACATTCTATCATGAAGCTGTCATTACTCATGTTTGTGACTTTGCTAAGTATATTGAAAGGGTCAGAATATGAGTGTCAAGAAGGTTGTTTGGAAGTACCCTTGATTGCTATAACCTGTCTCTGAGGACAAGAAAGCCAAATTGTGGGAAGGAAATGTGCAAACAATTTATTTGTTACTCTTGGTTTAGTAAGAGTATATTGTCCAGCTGGGCATTGGTGGTGCATGTTTTTAGTCCCAGCACTTGTGAAGCAGAGGAAGGTGGATCTCTGTGAGTTCAAGGACAGCCTAGTCTACAAAGTGAGTACCAGGACAGCAGGACAGCCTCCAAAACAATAAAGAGAAACCCTGTCTCGACAAATTAAAAAAAGAGTATATTGTCCAGCGGGGCAGTGGTTGTGCATACCTTTAAGTCCACCACAGTGGAGGCATAGGCAGCTGGATCTCTGTGAGTTGGAGGCCAGCCTGGTCTACAGAGTGAGTTCTAAGACAGAATCCAAAGCTACACAGAGAATCCTGTCTCAAAAAATATGATGAAAATAAAAGTGTATCACTCATCACTCTAAATACAAGCCATGGGAGCATAGAAAATGGAAAGAAGCAATGTAGCCCCCTCATTCTCTGGGCAAATAGAAAATATGAATGTTATTTAGTAGTTCCCCACCTTGAGTAACTGTATTGAATGTGATACAAGATTACAGTTAATTGGATTTCCAACGTCCTTGGGAAGACATCAATGAACTCACACTGCAGAAAAGCCCTCTGAGCCTAGGAAAGTATGTATATGTTCATTTATCCTGGTTCATTCAGCTAATGAAATATAATTCAAAATACAGGAAAACTTATGAATGCACTAAGTATGAAAAAGCTCTGAGTTCATCCAGTTCTTCTCAAATATGTGAAAATCTCACATAAATAAGATGCCATAGATGTGGGCCAAGAAATAAAGGCTCTAACTCTCTGCCACAGGTATCTTCATAGCCACAAAGCAACAGCTCATGAATGGAAGCATCATGAATATAAAATTTAAGAACTGATTCATTTTGCAATAAGGCAAAATTTTAAATTCAATGTATATATACATCATGATTCATCAGTATAATGGAAGTGGTAAAGCTTTTATATGTTCCAGTTATCTTTGTAGAAATGAAAGAAAACATCCAGGACAGAAAACTCTGTGAATATACTCAATGTGTCAAAATCTTTATGTGTTACAGGCATCTTCAAAGACATGAAAACATTCACATTGGAGGGAAACCATATGAAGTTCTTCAAAAAGGTGGAGCCTTTGCATGTCACAGTTGTCTCAAACTCCATAAAATAACAGGTGCTCATGAGGTAGCCCATGAATGTAATCAACGTGGTAAAGCTTTTTCACAACACAGCAGTCTCATAAGTCATAAAACAACACATATTAGAGACAAACACTATGAATGCAATCAGTGTGGTAAAGCTTTCTCTCATATCAGTGGTCTTCAATATCATAAAAGAACACACACTGGAGAGAAACTCCACAGCTGCAAACAATGTGGTAAAAATTTTTCATGGCTTAGTCACCTTGAAGTACACCAAAGAACACACACTGGAGAGAAACCCTATGGATGCAATCAGTGTGGTAAAGCTTTTGTAAGTCATAGTCATTTTAACAGACACAAAAGAACACACACTGGAGAGAAACCCTATGCATGTAATCACTGTGTTAAAGCATTTGCAAGTCATGGTCAACTTCAAGTACATAAAAGAACACACACTGGAGAGAGACCCTATGCATGTAATCACTGTGCTAAAGCATTTGCAAGTCATGGTCAACTTCAAGTACATAAAAGAACACACACTGGAGAGAGACCCTACAACTGCAATCAATGTGATAAAACTTTTTCACACAACAGTCATCTTCATGTACATCAAAGAACACACACTGGAGAGAAACCATATGAATGTAATCAATGTGGTAAAGCCTATTCACATGCCAGTAGTCTTAAATATCATAAAAGAACACATACTGGACAGAAACCTTATGAATGCAGTCAATGTGGTAAAATCTTTTCACATGCCAGTGGTCTTAAATACCATAAAAGATCACACACTGGAGAGAAACTGTAGGAATGTAATCAATGTGGTAAAGCCTATTCACATGTCAGGAGTCTTCAATATCATAAAAGATCACATACCTGAGACTGACCACATGAATGAAACCAATGAGGTAAAGCCTTTGTAAGAAACCACACTGAAGAGAAACCTCTTAATTGTAAGCAGTGTGGTAAAGCTGTGTACTCTGCATAACTTAATAATCTGTGCGGTTCTGAAAATTTTAATACTGAAGGAAATCTTGGTATAAAGGATTTGGTAAGATCTTCAATGAACACATTTAGTTACACATAACTTCAGGGAAAATATTCTGACAAGGGTCAACAGTCTGTTTAAGCATTGTGATGTCTGTTGTGTTAGCACCTACAAACTCTTATGGGCAAAACTCCTATGAATTCACTGATAAGGTAACCCTTTTGTTTCCATGCTTTTCTTTAATTGCATAAAAAACAACTCAGATCAGTTGATTTCTCTAAATTCATTCCTAAGTGCTTGCTTTCTGTTACATGAACCAATGCATGATGAAGGGAAACTGTTAAGACTTTAAATGCCTCAACCACTGGGATACAGGAATGAGTGAGTACGAGAGAAAATCTTCACCTGTGAAAATCTGTTTGGTTAGAGAATTGATTGAATTCAATTATGTGATGTCAGTGTTTGGGATTGTGACAGGTGATGTATGTTCCCAAGAAGGGTAATCCCTGGTGTTTTTCAGTAGCAGAAACTACAGAAAGTTCTGAAAAACCTGATGTAGCTCCTGGTAATGAACATGTTATAATTTTGCTCATCCATATCTCTAATACTGTTCATATTTTAAATCCTTTTTGTATCATCTTGATATCAGTTAATGGGGAAGAAATCATGGAAGAGAAATCCCTATTCATGTAAACTGTTTGGTAGAGACTTTAGACTTTATACTTGTGTTCATTTTCAATAAAATGTTTTTTCATGTGAAGATGGATGTCAATGAGTTCACTGGACCCAAGATAAATAATTAATGGGTGTTTTACTGGGGAACAACTTACACAGATAATAAAATAAAAGAGGCATTGAGGCATCCCTGCTCCAGAATATGCAATCTGTGCCCTTCTGAGACTGTCAGAATCTGAGAGAGAGAGAGAGAGAGAGAGAGAGAGAGAGAGAGAGAGAGAGAGAGAGAGAGAGAGAGAGAGAGAGAAGGTATGGTGTTACTGCAGTGAGTTTGGCATTTCTGAAAGAAGCGCGTCATCACTGGTGTTGGACTTTGAGGTTTCCTATGCTCTGGGTATGGCCAATCATACCAGACAAATTCCTGTTGCCCATATATCAAGATGTAACCAACACCACATCCTCCTTCATATCATGCTCCCCACTATGGTGACAATGGACTGAACCTCCATATCTGTAAGTGAGCCACCCCAATTAAGTGTTTTCATCTTACATTCATACCCCAGTTGTCCTCCCTTCCCATCTACTGCCCCCTACCTCTCACCCTAACCCATTCCACATCCACATATCAGAGGGGGTAAGGAGTCAACAAGTCTGGCATACAGAGTTCAGGAAGGACCAAACTACTCCATCCTGTTTCATCCTGTGCAAGTCAACCCATAATAGGGTGTGGGCTTGAAAAAGCCAGTTCATGCACCTGGGATGGGTCCTGGTTTCATTGACAGGGGATCCCTAACAGATCATGTCCCATTACTGTCACCCACACTCACAGGTTTGGTCCCATGCAGGTTCCCCAGCTGTCTTTCCATAGTCTCTGAGCTCCCACTAGTGATAGGACTAGGAGGTGTGACTGTGTTGGACTGGGATTTTCCTTGTTAGAGGAAGCATATCACTGTGGGGCCAGCCAATGTTTTTTATATTCTGGATGATTCCCAGTGTCAGTCACTTTCCTGTTGCCTCTGAGTCAAGATGTGAGGACTCTAACCTTCAGCACCACATCTGCCTGCATGTTGCCATGCCCCTGCAATGAGGGTGATTATCTAAACTTCTTAAATTTTAAGGAACATACCTCAGTAAAATATTTTCTTTGTAAGTATTGACATGGCTCATTGTGTCTTCACAGCAATAAAAGCATAACATAGACAGAAGTTGATGCCATGGACTGGGGTATTGCTGTGAGATCCTGGCACTGTCATACAATTTCTCTGATGTGCTCTCAGTAGTGTTGATGTGCTGCCTTGCCTCTCCCTTTATGTCTGTTCATTGGGATTTCTTCCTCAAAGCTATATACTATTTAAAGTACCAAGAAATGGTGTATGTGAGCCTACTACTCATTTTCCTTCTAAAGTGAAGGGTGAATACATTTTAATGTTCATGTCATGGAATAAGTGAGGCAAGCACCAGAATTATTTGACTATACTGTCAATGATATACATATTTATATCAAATGGGAGTATCACACTTTCTGTTCTACATATGTGTGGGGTGTTTTAGGATGCAGTAACCTATGATGATGTGCACATCAGCTTCACTCAGGAAGAGTGGGCTTTGCTGAATCCTTCCCAGAAAAGTCTCTTCAAGGATGTGATGCTGGAGATGTACTTGAACTTCTCTGCCATAGGTGAGACTGAATTTTCATTCATGATTTAAAATAAGGGAACAACTGCTTCTTGGTTATTGGTACTCTTCTGTAATTTTGATTGAGAAAAAGGAATATTAGGTGAAAAAGACATAGTCCTAATATTCATTGAAGGTATTAACTTAAATGTGATTTAACTTCCATTCATATTTCATATATTTTGTGGTGTTGTATTTTAGGATACAGGTGGGAAGATCATAATACTGATGAACACTGTCAAAATTCTACAAGACATAGAAGGTAATTTTCACGTACAACTTTTTATACAAATTTGCCTCTGAAGAAATAATAATGTATCCTAGAAATTTTAAAGAAAAGCAACAGTATTAATAAGCACAGCTTAAAGTATATTAATGATTCCTCATTTCTCACAAAACCATCTACCTCAATGTCAGGTCACTATTCTGTGTTTGAAAGGCAACCCTGTGAAAACGACGGCAAGGAAACAATGCATTAACTGATACCACCATATGAATTAGAGTCTTATGAGAGCTACACCGTAGAAATGCCAATCTGTTTAGATTAATACCACTCAGATATTTTAAATGGTATGCACATTGAATACATGATAGATATTTGTCCAAGACCTGAGAAAAAATGAGTCTATAGTAAAGTTCACCTTAGTCATATATATGTGACATTGCTAAGCATATTGAAAGGGTAAGTTTATAGTCAGGAAGGTTGTTGTAGAGAAACCTTAATCCCTATACCATGTTTCTGAGAGGAAACAAATTCAAACTGTGTGAATGCAATGGGGAAAACTTTTACTGGTTATTTGTCCTTTAATGAGCATCCAGTCAGTGGTGGTGGAGCACACCTTTAATCTCAGCACTCTGTGAGGTCATATGACATCCAGTCAGTGGTGGTGGAGCACACCTTTAATCTCAGCACTCTGTGAGGTCATATCACATCCAGTCAGTGGTGGTGGAGCACACCTTTAATCTCAGCACTCTGTGAGGTGAAGGATAGCAAGGCCTATAAATTGAGTTTGAGTATGGGCTCCAAAGCTACACAGAAATAACCTGTCTCAAAAACTAAGAAAAAAATCAATATCATATGTGATTATAAATACAAACCATGTGAGCATAGAATAAGGAAAGAAGCAATGGAATCCCCCCTCTCTCTTACACACACACACACACACACACACACACACACACACACACACTCGGGACAATTACGGGATATGAAAGATGTTTGGTAAGCTCCAATTAGAGTAGATTTGTCAAATGTGATACAAGTTTACAATTGATTCATTTTCCAACTTCATTGCAAAGCCATCAACAAATTCACACTGCAGAAAAGCCCTATGAATTTTGGATTGTATGAATACTTCCATTTGTCCTGGTATATTCTTCCAATGTAGCATGATTCACACTATAGGAAAAGTTATGAAGGCCATTAGTAGGGCAGGGCTCTGAGTTCCTCAATTTCTTTTCAAAACAAGGAAAAATCTCATATAAATAAAATGCCATAAATTTGGGCTGTGAAATAAAGGCTCTATCTAAAAAGAAAGTCATCTTCTAAGCCACAAACAACCCCTCATGAAGGGAAGCATAATGAATGTAAAAGTTAAGATCTGATTCCTACTTACAATTAGGCAAAATTATAAAATTAATTCATACAGATATGAAGTTTCATCAGTATCATGCATGTGGTAAAGCTTTTACATGTGCCTATTATCTTTGTGGGAATGAACAAAGCCATAAAGGAGAGAAACCCTATAAATACACTCAATGTATTAAAACCTTTGTGTGTTACAGGCATCTTCAAAGGCATGAAAAAATTCATACTGGAGAGAAACCATATGAAAGTTTCCAGTATGGTGAAGTCTTTGCAGGTCACAGTTGTCTACAACTCCATAAAAGAACACATACTGGAGGGAAAACCCATGAATGTAATCAATGTGGTAAAAACTTTGCAAGTCATGGTGAGTTTAAAAGTCATATAAGAACACACACTGGAGAGAAACCTTATGAATGTAATCAATGTTCTAAAGCCTTTGCAAGTCCTGGTGTGCTTGAAACATATATAAGAAAACATACTGGAGGGAGACCTTTTGAATGTGATCAATGTTGTAAGGCATTTGCAAGGAAAGATAATCTTCAAAGACATAAAAGATTGCACACAGGAGAGAAACCCTATGAATGTGCTCAATGTGGTAAAGCTTTTGCAAGCCAGAGTGATCTTCAAGTACATCAAAGAACACACACTGGAGAGAGACCCTACAACTGCAATCCATGTGGTAAAACTTATTCACAGCTCAGTCCTCTCCAAGTACATCAAAGAACACACACTGGAGAGAAACCCTATGAATGTAATCACTGTGGTAAAGCCTATGCAAGTCATAGTGAGATTAGAAGACATAAAAGAACACACACTGGAGAGAAACCCTATCAATGTAATCAATGTGGGAAAGCATTTTTACAACACTGTAAACCCCAAATACATAAAAGAACTCATATGGGAGAGAAACCCTATGCATGTAATCAGTGTGGTAAAACCTTTTCATATGATAGTGGTTTGAAAGCACATGAAAGAACACATACAGGAGAGAGACCCTATGGATGTAATCAGTGTGGTAAAGCTTTTGCACAACACACCACTCTTGCAAATCATAAAAGAACACATACTGGACAGAAACCATATGAATGCAGTCAATGTGGTAAAGCCTTTTCACACACCAGTGGTCTCAAGTATCATAAAAGAACACACACTGGAGAGAAACCCTATGAATGTAATCAATGTAGTAAAGACTATTCACACATCAGGAGTCTTCAATATCACAAAAGAACACATGCCTGAGACCTGACCTTATGAATGAAACCAATGTGGTAAAACCTTTGGAAGAAATCATACTTCAGAGAAATCCTATAATTGCAAGCAGTGTGGTAAAGCTGTGTACTCTGCATAACTCAATATTCTGTGAGGTCCTGAAAAATTTTAATATGGAAGGAAATATTGGCATAAAGGATTTGTTAAAATCTTCACTGAACACACATTTGGTTATACAAGCTTCTGGAGGGAAAAAATCTAACAAAGGTCAACAATCTGCTCAAGCACTGTGATGTCTCTATTGTGTTTGCACCTGTCAACTCATGTGTACAAAAGTCCTATGAATTCACTGATAAGGTAACCCTTTATATTTCACAATTTTCTTTAATTACATAAAAACCTCATTGTGATCAGTCTATTGCTCTAAATTCAATCTTACATGCTTAGTTCTATTTCATGGACCAAATCATGATGAAGGAAAACTGTTAGGACTTTAACTGTCTCAACAGCTGTGTTACAGGAATGAGTGCCTGCAAGAGAAAATATTCATGTGTGGACATCTGTTTGCTTAGAGATTTGATCTGATTTTAATTATGTAATGTCAGTGTTCAGTTTGTGAATACTCATGCTTGTTCCCATGAACGTTAGACACTTGAGTATTCCTGTAGCAGGAACTACAGAAAGTTCTCAAAAAACCTGACCTAGGTCCTGGCAATGAACTTGTTATAATTTTGCACATCCATATCTCTAACCCTGTACATATTTTAAATCCTTTTTGTATCATCTTGATATCAGGTAACAGGGAAGTACTCATGGAAGAGAAAACCCAATTCATGTAAACAATTTTGTAATGACTTCATACTTGTTGCAATAAAAATTGTTTTGTGTGAACTCAGGTTGTTACTGAGTTCGTGAGACCCAAGATAAATGATAAGTTGGTGTTTATTTGGGCAATAATTTACACAAATTTCAATAGTTGGTGCAGAGGTCCTGCTCCTGAAGATGCAGTCTCTAAACTTCTGATGAGATCCCCAACCAAAGAGAGAGAAAGAGCAAGTGAGAGAAAGCCCACTGCACACTTACCTTGCAGTCAGGTAGGGAGAACAAAGGCACAACTCAAGAAACTTCTGAGCCGGGCGGAGGTGGCACACGCCTTTAATCCCAGCAGTCGGGTGGCAGAGACAGGCGGATCTCTGTGAGTTCGAGGCCCGGCTGGAACAATAGCCTCTGAAACAATACAGAGAAACCCTGTCTCATAAAACCAAAAAAAGAAAAAAACAAAAAACAAAAAAAACCTTCTGACATCCTCAGAAGAGGCGAAGCAGAAAGCCTGGCTCCAGAAGAACCCTTGTGTCTGATTGGTGGGTCCACTAGAGGCTGTGATTGCCTGCTGAGGCCTGAGTGACAGGGCCAGGTGAGCAGAGGAGACACAGCACAGTGGTGTAATCTGAGCAAAGAATTCCTGTTTGGACCCAGGGGAACAGAAAACTAGAAACCATGAGGTGAATCCTGAGGTGGAGGCTTTTGCTACTACCCCAAGGTGTGAAATTGGCAATAATGGAAGTTTTAAGGGTTGGGGGTGGTGACTTCTGTTAAGGGCCCATCTGTGGCAACTTGAGGGCAGGATTTGGGACAGGGGTTCCAAATATTCCAACCTCTTTGTATAAATACAGTTACCTGTAGGGCTCCCACCTAAACAACCAAGACTCGCTAGGTGTAGGGGCATAGGTTTAAGTTTGCGTTCTTCCTGCTGACAAGGGATGATATGGGGAGGTAGGGAGTAAGGTGTCAGTGGGCTCAAAATCAGAAAGTGGTATGGGTGCCATCCCGTAGACCTTAGGCATCTGTTCTTTGAGGGGGAGAAGGCAGGTTGGGTGAAGCTTCTGCCATTACAGGATGGTGCAGGTGGAGAGAGGCTTGTGTAAAAACAAGGATGCTTGCTAGCACCATTCCAAACCCCATCCTCAGGGTGCCAAAGTGGGGCCCTCAGCTGGAGTCACAGTAGTTCTGGCTCAGCACTTTAAAAGACCGATATTGATCCCAGAGAAGGAGAAAGGGACAAGAGCTCCTGAAGAAATTAGGGTACATGGGGGAGGGGAGAGTGAGGAACGAGAAGAGGATGGTGCATGCTGGGAGATGTCATTCTGTAAAAATGTGTCTGTTTGGTTTGAATAAAGCACTGTTGGCCAATAGGGAAGCAAGATAGGTGTGACTAGGAGTCGAGGAGGATTCTGGGAAAGAGAGACATGGAGAGACAATGTAGTCAACCAGAGAAGTAAGATGTCCAGACCCTTTTCTCTGGTAGGAGAAATACTTAGATTAACCATTATGTGTTAGATACTTAAGTCAGAGCTAGCTAGTAAGAAACAAGCAAAGAGCCAACAGCTTAATAATGATTATAGCGTCATGTGTGTTATTTGGGAGCTGCATCTGGGGCAGAGCCCAAGTGGCTGGTAGGGGAAAAATCAAATCAGCTGGCAAGGAAGACTTCAGTCAACAGATGCAAAGGACTGGGGAGGAAGACATGAGGCATAAGGAAGACTGAGAAAGCAGAGGAATAGAGGAGAGCAAGAAAAGAGATACCATAATAGAGGGAATCTCTACAGGTTTAAAGAGAAATCTTGCCCTAGGGAAATGTCCAGAGATTCACAAGGATGAACACAACTAACAATCTAAGAATTAGTGGAGAGGCCTCCTTAAATGCCCTTCCACTCTAATGAGATTGATGACTACCTTATATGCCATCCTAGAGCCTTCCTCCAGTAGCCAATGGTAGCAGAGGCAGACACCCACAGCTAAACACTGAACTGAACTCCTGTAACCCAGTTGCAGAGAGGGAGGAGTGATGAGCAAAGGGGTCAAGGCCGGGTTGGAGAAACCCACAGATACAGCTGACCTGAACAAGTGGGAGCTCATGAAACCCAGACTGATGGGTGGGAAAACAACATATGTATATATGTATGTATGTATGTATGTATATGTGTATGTATGTATCACACTTCCTGTGTTAAACATGTGTGGTTTGTTTTAGGATGCAGTAACCTATGATGATGTGCACATCAGCTTCACTCAGGAAGAGTGGGCTTTGCTGAATCCTTCCCAGAAAAGTCTCTACAAACATGTGATGCTGGAGACCTACAGGAACCTCTCTGCCATAGGTGAGACTGAATTTTCCTTCATGATTTAAAATAAGGGGAAGTCTGTTTCATTGTTGTTGATACTCTTCTGTAATTTTGATTGAGAAAAGGGAAACAGATGAATAATGCATAGTTCTAGTGTTCATTGACTATATTAACTTAAATTTGATTCAATTTCCTTTGACATTTCATGTATTTTCTGGTGTTGCATTTTAGGCTCCAAGTCAGAAGACCATAATATTGAAGACCATTGTGAGAGTTCTAGAATAAATAGAAGGTAGTTTTCATGTGAAGCTCATGCAAATTTGTATTACACCCCATTGAGATCTGTGCTGTAGAAATGCCAATCCTTTTAGTTTCATACCTCTCAGATATTTTAAAACAGTATATATATTGAATAGATGATATGTTTGTGTCCAAGAACTTTTAACGAAAAAAGATTCTACAGTGAAGCAGTCATTACTAATATATTTGTGAGTTTGCTAAGTATATTGAAAGGGTCAGAATATGAGAGTCAAGAAGGTTGTTTTGGAGGAATCATAATCCCTATATGACCTTCTCTGAGGAAAAGAAAGCCAGATTGTGGGAATGAATTGTGAAAACAATTTACTTGTTATCATTCCTTTAGTAAGAGTATATTGTCCAACAGGGCTGTGGTAGTGCATACCTATAATTCAACCACAAAGGAGGAATAAGTGGCTGTATTTTTGTGAGTTGGAGGCCAGCCTGGTCTACAGAGTGCATTCTAGGACAGAATCCATAGCTACACAGAGAATCCTCTCTCAAAAAAAAACATGAAATAATGAATATCACATATCACTTTAAATACAAGCTATGTGAGCATAGAATATGGAAAGAAGCAATGTGGCTCCCCTCACTCTTGGGGCAACAAGAAAATATGAATGTTGTTTAGCAGTTCCCCAGCTTGAGTATCAGTGGTAAATGTGATAAAAGATTACAATTAATTGGGTTCCTTGGGAAGACATCAATGAACTCACACTCCAGAAAGGCCCTCTGACTCCTGGAATATGTGAATATGTTAATTTGTCCTGGTACATTCAGCCAATGAAATGTTATTCAAAATACAGGAAAACTTATGAAGGCACTAAGTATGATGATGCTCTGAGTTCATCTATTTCTTCTCGAATATGTGAAAAATCTCTCATAAATAAGATGCCATAGATGTGGGCCATGAAATAAAGGCTCTAACTCTCTTTCACAGGGATCTTCATAGCCACAAAGCAACCCCTCATGAATGGAAGCATCATGAATGTAAAACATAAGAACTGATTCATCTCTGCGATTAGGCAAAAATTTAAACTAAATGTGTATAGACACCACGGTTCATTAGTATAATGGAAGTGGTAAAGCTTTTACATATGCCAATTATCTTTGTATGAATGATAGATCCCATCCAGGACAGAAAACTCTTTGAATACACTCAATGTGTTAAAACCTTTTTGTGTTGCAGGCATCTTCAAAGACATGAAAACATTCATCCTGAAGGGAAACCATATGAAGTTCTTCAAAATGGTGGAGTCCTTGCATGTCACAGTTGTCTCAAACTCCATAAAATAGCAGGTGATCGAGAGACAGCTCATGAATATAATCAATGTGGTAAAGCTTTCTCACAACACATCAGTATCATAAGTCATGAAACAACACATTTTAGAGACAAAGCCTATGAATGCAGTCAATGTAGTAAAGCTTTTTTTCATGACAGTGGTCTTCAATATCATAAAAGAGCATGCACTGGAGAGACACCTCATAGCTGCAAACAATGTGGTAAAAATTTTTCACAGCTCAGTCACCTTAAAGTACACCAAAGAACACACACTGGAGAGGAACCCCATGAATGTAATCACTGTGGTAAAGCTTTTGTAAGTCATAGAGACGTAAAAGACATAAAATAACACATACTGGAAAGAAACCCTATGCATGTAATCACTGTGGTAAAGTTTTTGTAACTCACAGTGTTCTTAGAAGACATAAAAAGTGCACACTGGAGAGAAACCTCACAGCTGCAAACAATGTGGTAAAATTTTTCACAGCTCAGTCACATTAAAGTACACCAAAGAACACACACTGGAGAGAGTCCCCATGAATGTAATCACTGTGGTAAAGCTTTTCTAAGTCATAGTGATCTTAAAAGAAATAAAAGAACACACACTGGAGAGAGACCCTACAATTGCAATCAATGTGATAAAACTTTTTAACAGAACAGTCATCTTCAAGCACATCAAAGAACACACAATGGAGAGAAACTGTATGAATGTAATCAATGTGGTAAAGCCTATTCACAAGCCAGTATTCTTACGTATCACAAAAGAACACATACTGGACAGAAACCACATGAATGCAGTCAATGTGGTAAAGTCTTTTCACACAGCAGTGGTCTTAAATATCATAAAAGAATATACACTGGAGAGAAATTGTATGAATGTAATCATTGCAGTAAAGCCTATGCACATGCTGGGAATCTTCAATATCACAAAAGAAGACATACCCGAGACCAACCCTGTGAAAGGAACCTGATGAGGTAAAACCTTTGTAAGGAATCACACTATAGAGAAACCCCTTAATTGTAAGCAGGGTGGTAAAGCTGTGCACCCTGTGTTACTGAATAATCTGTTAGGTCCTGAAAATTTTAAAACTGAAGGAAATCTTGGTTTAAAGGATTTGGTAATATCTTCAATGAACACACAATTAGTTACAGACGGTTCTGTAGGGAAAAATATCTGACAAGTGTCAACAATCTGTTCAAGAAGTGTGATTTCTCTGTTGTGTTTGCAACTGCAAACTCATATGTACAAAAGTCCCACAAGTTAACTGATAAGGTAACACTTTTTGTTTTCACGCTTTTCTCTACTTGCATAAAAAACCTTACTCAGATCACTTCATTTCTCTAAGTTGAATTGTATGTGCTTGCTTTCTGTTTTCATGAACAAATACATGATGAAGGGAAACTGTTAAGACTATAAATGCCTCAACCCCTGGGATATGGGAATGAGTGTGTACTAGAGAAATTCTACTGTGAAAATCTATTTGAGTAGAGAATGGATTGAATTTAATTATGTGATGTCAGTGTTTCGGTTTGTGATGGGTCATGCATGTTCCCAAGAAGGGTAGATCCTCAGGTTTTTCTGGAGCAGAGACTACAGAAATTCCTCAAAACCCTGATGTAGCTCCTGGTAATGAACTTGTAATAATTTTGCTCACCCACATCTCTAAACCCTTTCTGTTTTTAAACCCTTTTTGTAAAATCTTTATGTTAGGTAATTGGGAACAAATCATGGAAGAGAAATCCCTTTTCATGTAAACAATTTGGTAGAGACTTTAAACTTCATATTTGTGTTCATTTTCAATAAAGTTTTTTTTCAAGTGAAGACGGGTGTCAATGAGTTCACTGGACCCAATATAAATGATTAATGGGTGTTTTATTGGGGAACAACTTACACAGATAATAAAAAAATGAGCCTTCGAGGCATTCCTGCTCCAGAATGTGCAATCTGTGCCCTTCTGACCCTGTCAGAATCCCAGAGAGAGAGAGAGAGAGAGAGAGAGAGAGAGAGAGAGAGAGAGAGAGAGAGAGAGAGAGAGAGAGAGAGCGCCTGCAGAACTCTTCCCCGGTCCTTTGAAGAGTTATAACCAATGATAGGGATAACTATTTCTCATAGTTGGAAGACAGTGGACTTTAAGACAGAAAGGCTGCATTCAATGTTTACCTTCTTCTGTTACTGGATTTAGGACCAGAGCCTGTGCCCTGGCTGCCATAACCATTGAGGCTGAGTCACTCATCCTCAGGAAGCCAATTAAATGAACCAGTTTATCTAGTGACTACCCCAACTCTGGAGTTGTCAGGACAGCCCAGTCTATAGTGTGAATTCGAGGTCAGACATGGAGTCACAGTAATACTGTTCTTAAAAAGAAGAGAAAAAACATTACAGAAGGGAAAATGTCAAAATTAATGAAAAATCAAATCATATTTATTCAGCTTGACTAATTTGGAGCTACAAAAACTATAGGGTAAATAATCCATCCTTGGTGTCCTAACAGGCGTAGATAGAAGGCAAATTTATGCAAAATTAAATAGTCTAATGAAGCCAAATCATGAGTTTTGTCCATCGCTTAAATACTAACAAATTCTCAGTTCCTATTTATCCTGTGAGTTGGTCGAATAAGAAGTAAATGTTTCTTAAATAGAGTAAAATCATTTGAGAAGTACAAGAGTTTTCCCACAATGAGATTTCCAGGGAAATGAGAACTTTATGAATCTATTGTTTCACAAGTTGTATTCCAAAAGTAGACCCCATGACGTTGACTTCTGGTCTCTGAGAACTTTCATGGTTTAAAAACCTGTAATCACAGTATAGACAAACAAATATAACAGATGCTTCTGTTTTGTTTTTAATAAATTTCATTGCCCTGACATTATAAAGAATCTCTGCATAATCCCCTTTGAAGAAATTCCTTCAAGATGAAGTGCCCAATTGGAAAATGTTGGTGACACGAAGCAGCATGGAATTTCAAATAATAATTACTTATATACACATCCATAGCACATGAGGCCGTGTTATGAAATAATCACGTGGGCCATGTGGTGACCATTGCTGCTTGACAAAGTTCCAGCATTTCACTATTGCAGCCCAACCTCACTTCTCCAGTACCTGCAGAGGCAGGCAGATCTCTCTGAGCTATAGGTCAGACTGGCATAATTAGTTCAAGACAGCCAAGGCCACACAGACAAACCCTGTATTGAAAAAGTTGATGAGATCCACCTTTATCTGCTTGGTTGCAGAGCAAATGATTAACCCCAGCACTTAGTAGGCAGAGCTAGGTGGATTTTCTGAGTTTGAAGTCACTCAGGGCCACAGAATGAGGTCTAGGGCTAAACACGCATGAGCTGTGTTGAAAATCCCAAAACAAAACTCATAAAGAACAGGATAAAACTTTAGTAGGGTTCACACCATCTGGTGGCAGTCTGCATATATAAAGGATACTGAAGGAGGAATCTCTCAATCTCTTTGAGTGCTTAACCTAGATCTGGGTACCAAGTTCATTCCTTTCCTAACATTAGAGCCTACTTATTTGGAATTTTGGTATATGATGAAGGTCAGATGAGATATCCCTGCTGGATGAACTGAACAACTACTGGAATCTTCAAATTTCCATTGGTAGGCAGCCATTGTTGGACTACCTGGGCCACAGCTTTTGAGACATTTTAATAAATCCACTTTCTACACACATGGAGAGGTTCACTCTACCAGTCCTATTCATGTAGCAAACCTGGAATGGTGGAGTTGGTTTGCTTTGTTTTTTGTTTGGTTGGTTGATTTTGGTTTTGGGTTTTTGTTTTTTAACCTGTTCAATGAGGAAGATGTGCTGGCTAACAATAGTGGTCATAAACACAATCTTCCTAGCTCTGTTACTCTCTTAATATTCATATTTCCATGAAGACTACTCTTTTTATTACTGTGTATTTGGCAACTGTTTGCTCTGAGTTTCAGGAATAAAAGCCTACAGCAATGGAGCCATCATCCAGCCTTATGATTAGAGAAAGGCTATTATCTTGTTTGTGATATGGTTCCTAGTTTTCTTTCCTCAGTGTCTGAAGTTTCTGTGACAACAAGATAAAAAGCACTTTCAGTTCATCTGACCTCAGGATAAAACCACATAACAAATATTACATTTTATATACTTAAATCTCTAGTAAGTAGATAATATTGTGGTCACCCTTCCAGCTTTTTGACATAGACTCACTCCATCCACATATTAAGGGTAGTGGGCTATACAAGCTAGCTTGCCACATTGTGTCCAGGAGGAAGAAGTGGAAAAGTCTATGGAGGGCAGGAAGATAGCAGCATCTGCTGTTAGAGACAGGGGCATGTGTTATAGAAATGCAGGTCTTTTCCTGGTGGTAGAAGGCTGGGTCTGGAGTATATTGTACTGAGTCTTTATCACTCTGTAACCCTATGGGAGGTGAGCTAATCACTGAGTCCTTACTAGCCAATCAGAGCCCTAGGCGGCCTGCCTGTCAGAAGTGGTACAGTCCCACCAAGGATACACGTTGAGAATGTTTCAAAGAAGATAAGTAAAGCCCAGGCAGCCTGAAGTAACCATTCATTCCCATCAATTAGGAGTCAAAAGCAGTAAGTTCTGTCTGAAAGTTCCAGGTCAGACTGATTATCCAGGGAACTGGGGTTATTTAAAAAGAATGTGTCATCCCAGGAATGCAGGGATGGTTCAACATTACAAAATCTATCAATGTAATCCACCATATTAACAATCTGTGAAAGAAAAACCACATGATCATCTCACTAGATGCTGAAAAAGCCTTTGACAAAATCCAGCACCCCTTCATGATAAAGGTCCTAGAGAGATCAGGGATAACCGAAATGTACCTGAATATAATAAAAGCAATATACAGTAAACCAACAGCTAACATCAAACTAAATGGAGAGAAACTCAAAGCAATTCCTCTAAAATCAGGAACAAGACAAGGCTGTCCACGCTCTCCATATCTCTTCAATATTGTACTTGAAGTTCTAGCTACAGCAATAAGACAACAAAAGGAGATAAAGGGGATACAAATAGGAAAAGAAGAAGTCAAACTTTCACTATTTGCAGATGATATGATAGTTTACATAAGTGACCCAAAAAACTCCGCAAGGTTACTCCTAGAGCTGATAAACACCTTCAGCAATGTGGCAGGATACAAGGTAAACTCAAAAAAATCAGTGGCCCTATTATATACAGATGATGAAGTGACTGAGAAAGAAATCAGAGAAACATCACCCTTTACAATAGCCAAAAACAGCATCAAATATCTGGGGATAATGTTAACCAAGGAAGTGAAAGACCTGTATATCAAGAACTTTGTGTCTTTAAAGAAAGAAATCAAAGAAGATACCAGAAAATGGAAAGATCTCCCATGCTCTTGGATTGGTAGGATCAACATAATAAAAATGGCAATCTTGCCAAAAGCAGTCTACAGATTCAATGCAATCCCTATCAAAATTCCATCACAATTCTTCAAGGACCTGGAAAGAACATTAATCAACTTTATATGGAAAAACAAAAGGCCCAGGATAGCCAAAACATCCCTATACAATAAAGGAACTTCAGGAGGCATCACCATACCTGACTTCAAGCTCTATTATAGAGCTATAGTCCTGAAAACAGCTTGGTATTGGCACAAAAATAGGCAGGTAGACCAATGGAACCGAATCGATAGCTCTAATTTTAACCCACACACCTATGAACACTTGATTTTTGACAAAGAAGCTAAAACTGTACAATGGAAAAAGAAAGCATCTTCAACAAATGGTGCTGGCATAACTGGGTACTGGTATGCAGAAGACTGCAGATAGATCCATGTTTATCGCCTTGTACAAAACTTAAGTCCAAATGGATCAAAGATCTCAACATAAATCCAGCCACACTGAAACTTTTAGAAGAGAAAGTGGGAGATACTCTTCAACGAGTTGGTACAGGAGACCACTTCCTAAACATAACACCAGTGGCACAGGCACTGAGATCGACAATTAACAAATGGGACCTTCTGAAACTAAAAAGCTTCTGTAAGGCAAAGGACACAGTCAAAAAGACAAAAAGGCAGGCCACAGAATGGGAAAAGATATTCACTAACCCTACATCTGACAGAGGGCTAATCTCCAAAATTTACAAAGAACTCAAGAAACAAGTCTCCAAAACACCAAAGGATCCAATTAAAAGGTGGGGTACAGAGCTAAATAGAGAATTCTCAGTAGAGGAGGCTAAAATGGCCAAGAGACACTTAAGAAAGTGCTCAACATCCTTAGCCATCAGGGAAATGCAAATCAAAACAACTCTGAGATACCATCTTACTCCTGTCAGAATGGCTAGAATCAAAAACACCGAAGACAATTTATGCTGGAGAGGATGTGGAGAGAGAGGAACACTCCTCCACTGCTGGTGGGAGTGCCGACTCATACAGCCTCTTTGGAAATCAGTATGGAGATTCCTCAGGAAAATGGGAATTAATCTACCACTAGACCCAGCAATTCCACTCTTAGGCATATATCCAAATGAGGCAAGTTCATACAACAAGGGCATCTGCTCCACTATGTTCATAGCAGCATTATTTGTAATAGCCAGAACCTGGAAGCAACCTAGATGCCCCTCAACTGAAGAGTGGATAGAGAAAATGTGGTACATTTACACAATGGAGTATTACTCAGCAGAAAAAAACAATGGAATCTTGAAATTCGCAGGGAAATGGATAGCACTGGAAGAAACCATCCTGAGTGAGGTAACCCAGTCGCAAAAAGACAAACATGGTATGTACTCACTCATATATGGATTTTAGACATGGATCAGGATAGTGCCAGTCTGCACTTCCACTGATAGAGAGTCTGGGAAACAGGAAAGAACCTAAAAGATATGCATATATGCATAGTACCCAAGAGAAGAGGATGGAGACAAGATCCTCTGAATGGATGGGGAACACGGCGAGGGTGGGGGGAGTGGGACCTGGGAAGAAGAGAGGGGTGAAGAGGAAGAGAGTTGGTCATGGGGGAACAGGAAGTTGAGGGGGTGGGGGTAGAATAGGGGAAGAGGGAATCATAGGATCGAATACAGATCAGGCACCAGAGCGACCTCGAGTGATCTAAAGGGATAACACCAATTGGCAAGCTAAGCAATAGTGGAGAGACCACCTCGAATGCCCATTCCTGATAATGAACTTGATGTCTATAACCATCCGGGAGCCTTCATCCTGTGACTGATGGAAGCAGAGGCAAACACACAATTAATCACTGAACTGAACCCAAGGAACCCAGTGACAGAGAGAGAGAGTGATGAGCAAATTGGCAAAGAATGGGCTGGCAAAACCAGCAGAGACAGCTGATCTGAACAGGGGAGAGCTCTTGGACCCCAGACTGACAGTGGGGAGGCCAGCATGGGACTGATCTGGACCCCCAAATGTGAGTGTCAGCGAGAAGGCCTGGGCAACCTATGGGGCCCTGAGCTGTGGATCAGTGTCTATCCCTGGTATACAGTCTTCATGTGCCTATAGCACAAAGAGGGATGCTCTCTCAGCCTGGACTCTTAGGGGAGTGCCTGGACCCTACCCAGAGTAAAATGACAGACTCTAGATATCCCCTATGTGGAAGGATTTGGCAATAGGGTGGGAGGGTGGGGGGAAGGGGAGTGCGGGAGGAGGGAGGGAGAGGGAACTGGGATTGACATGGAAAACAACCTATTTAAAATTAAAATAAAAATGATAAAAAAGAATGTGTCAAAAAAATAAAACCAATGCATAATTTCATGACATAACAACAATAAAGTGTACTTTACCTAAAACCAAAGAGTGTAAGCCAGACAATGGTGGTGCATATCTTTAATCACAGCACTAGAAAGGCTAAGACAGGTGGATCTCTGTGAGTTACAGGCCTGTGTGGTCTACTGAGTGACTTCCAGTACAGTCTCTAAAACAATACAGAGAAACCCTGTCTCTAAAAAACCAAAAAATCAAAAACAAAAACTAATGAGTCCATAAGATATCAGTGTCCCCAACAGTTGAAGCTTAACATCTGCTGATAGATATGCAAAATGAAACTTCTATGCCACTGATATTAAGTGGAAAAATATTTTATTCTTCTCCTGATAGGAACCAACATGTTCAAAGTGTGATAATTTACAAATATGTATTTTATGCTACCAGAAAGACTATATCAATGAGGTCAGAACTTTACAGAACATGGTGCTATATCAAACAAATAAATGAAAAATTGAAAAAAAGTCAGTCGTGTGAAAATTTGTTGAACATATATATCCTACATTCTCCTTAAATTCTAATAATGATTTTGAAAATGTGTTTGTGTGTGTGTGTTTTTGTGTGCACATTTGTATGATATTTGTATTTATGTGTGTGGTATTTACCTCATATGATATGTCTATTTTTGTTTGTAATCATGGTTATGTGTCCTTTGTGTGTATGCATTAATGTTTATGTGTGTTTTTGCAATGTGTGTGTATTTGTTAGAAAGGGATTAATGTTTATGTATATGCTGTGTATGTAATTGTGTTTGTGTATAATAGGTGTTGTGTTCTACATATCTGTTTGATTTTTTAGTGTATGTGCATACTATATCATATAGGTAGTGTCCAAAGGAAATCTTTCTTTATGGTCTTGGTTCTTTCTACCATGTGTTATCTGGAACTGCTTCTCATACTTGTACTGCAAAAGTTTTGACCTGATGAGTCACAAATACACATGAATAAACTTCATAAAATGCAATGCAAACCTACTGTCCTGTGTGGTTGCTTAGCAAAGATACAAGAACTAACTCGGGTGTAATATTAAACCTACTCAGGTCAAATTCATGGATGGGGGAAATTTAGTCTTCAAAATAGTTTTATAGAAAGTAACAGGTGCTACAATTACCAAAATTCACAATATCCACTCATCTATTTATTACTTAAATCAGTTTGAAACTTTTTTATGGCTAAATATTACAGAAATGACTTTGCCACAGCTTGAAGTTGACAACTTAAGATGCACACATCTTATAGTCCCACTAATTAGTATAGGCAAGTGACTGGGAAGACCTTAAACTTTAGAAAATTAAGAATACATATATTAGCCTATAACCCTCCTATGTGAAGATTCCTCATGATGCCAAGTTCAGAGTTCCTCCTTCTGTAAAACTCTAGAGCTACAAATTACAAATCTCAATATTAAACTATTTTTAATCTAAAATTACATTTTCTTGTTTTAGGATATTTTTTTCAAGGCAGTGTTTCTCTAAGCCTTTAGAAGGTGTCCTGGAACTAGCCCTTGTATTTCCAGGCTGGTTTTGAACTCACAGAGATCTGCCTGCCTCTGCCCCCCTAGTGTTGGGATTAAAAGCTTGCACCAAAACCTCATGGGTTAAAATTCCATTTTCTAGTATTCATCCCCTAACTGCTGTGATTCAGAATAACTAAGATGGTGCTGAGTAAGCTGGAGTAATCTCTTCTTGAAATCATGACATGCACTAAAGTTAATTACCATTAATCCACACTTGTTGGGTATTTGTTTTTAATACCCCTTATAACCCCTCCAAATTCTGTGAATGTCACAATGGATGTAACCAACTGAACTAAGTCTCTGCAGACTCTGTTATATAGCTCTCATTGGCTGAATCACTTTCAATTCTAACTCCACAAGAAGGTGAACCTAGTTCTTCTCACCTAAGACTAACTTGAGATTGATATGAGTAGATGACTCAAAATCCCAGCACCCTGAATCTGAGATGAAAGCTACATTGGATCACTGGCATCCCCATCTAGATAACAAAAGAACAAGAAAATCACATTTGATGTCACCGGTTTTGTTCCAACTTTCTTCTCTGTTGTCCTGATTGAATTGTCTAACCAAAAGTAACTCAGGTAGTGACCAGGTTCATTTGGTTGATATTCCAATGTCACTGTCCATCCCTGGGGGAACTGAGGCTAGAGACTCAAGGAATAAATAAAGGAGAAACATGAGGAAACATTGCTTCCTATCTATGTCTCTTGCTCTTTTATTTTCTAGTGTTAAGCTGAATCTCTTATCCAACCCAGGTACACTTGCTTGAAGATATGGCCAACTCAAAAGAAGAGATTCAAACATCAATCATAGTCAACACTATGTCTCTCAGACACAGCCATCAGATATTCTGATCTAGGGATACCCTCAATTTATGTTCCCTCGGATGTCTCTAGGCTATGTCATGTTGACAACTGAGTCTAATTGGGAAAAAGACCGTGTATTAGAGCACAATGAAGAGTCTGTGTGGGGAGGGGATTAGAGGCAGAAAAGAGATACTGGTAATAATGTAACTGTAACACAAAATATCTGTCAGAAGTTGAAACTGGCTTTATGGTCCTGGGCTCCCAATGCATGGTTTTGTAATAAAGCATGCCAAGTATCACCCACATCATTTATTTGGGACATAAATCTTAAACCTGGGAAAAAAAGTTATGTTATGAAGGGCCACACCATTTCATTCAGTTCTTCTATTTTGCTTAAATTACTATAATGAGAGAAATTTGGTTTAATGATACATTTAATTCTTTTTTTATTAGGGCTTCCCTTTTAAAGATTTATTTATTTATTATGTGTAGGGAGAGATCTATGTACCCTTAGTTCTTACCATGCCTCCCCATAGCTCTTTTATCCCCCTTAAGTTTTACATACATGTGAACACACCCATAGAGGCATGGTCAGCTCTATATGTAAGTATATCTCTCCCGACAATTCCTCTTTTAGTCTAATGAATATATTTAGACTTAAAACAAAAGTAAATTGTGTCAACAAATATAATGTCTCAAACATATATAGAGCATATATACATAGAAGATGATAAACAAATTATAATCTACCTATATCCTATACTAAGCTTGTCTATCTCATGTAAACCCTAAACTTGTCTGGAAGAGATGTCCAAGTCTGAACACCTCCTTTCAATTATGAACACAGTGTTCTCCCTGGATCTATGCCTGAAGGCAAGATGAGGGCATCAGATCACATTAAAAATGGTGGTGACCCAACATGTGGCTGCTGGAAATTGAACTCAGGACATCAGAAGAGCAGTCACAGCTCTTAAATTCTGAACCATTGTTCCAGCCCATAATTTCAGTTCTCTACTGACCCCATTGTATTCATAAGTTTTCCTATGCTGTGAGTCACACTACACCTGCTGATTGAACTGGGACAAACAGAACAGTTTATACGGTCCTAGTACATCACAGGTTTGTTGATGTTTTAAAAGCAGAGGTGGAAAACCAATGACGTCTACACTTGAGTCAAGTTAAACAAACATACAGAAGGTGGTGACTGAGACACATCTTCTGATTGTCTTGAGGGAGACACATTACATTTTTCCATAATCCTGTGCTCACATGGCTTGTATCCAGAGTGACAAATGACACACCTATTGAAGGAAGCATGACAAATAAATGGTTTCCACATTAACTCGCATTTTGAATTTCTGTTCCTCGTAGACTCATTGTGTAGGATGAAGGTTTCTCCACAAAATGTGCCCCCTGAATCTTGATTCTAACTTCCCTCCCCTCATTGACTTAGCACAGTCACAACATGTATCTGAGTAAGACTGGCTTTACTGCGACTATTTGCTTATTAGACGGTTTTGAAGATTCACTTATCACCTCTTCAGTGGCAAGGGTCCTGTCAGTCTCTAGCCTGGCACCTCGGCACAGATCCTCCTGAGAGGGACCCACCAAAGCCCACTCTTCTTTCATGAAATCAATGCACACGTCGTCATAGTTCACCGCGCTCTAAAACATGTTCCATGTGTGTGTGCGACAGTGAAACCATGACGTGGGCAGTGCTGTAAATGCACACGTGCTTCCCTTGACAAAATAGTGTTCACGTAATCTGGGCACTACCCATGCTTTACTTGATTACATGGGCACCATGATGCAATTGCAGAGTCACTTTAGGGGGAAACTGGATGGAGGGCTCACCACCCCCTCCCTTGTCACTTCTGTTCACTTTGAGCCAAATATAATATATAAATAAAAATATATGTAAATGTATAAATAAATATATTTATATAAATATATCTATATAAATATACTTATATAAATAAATATATATGTAGATGTAAATATATAAATAAAAATAAGTATACATATATGAATATACTCTGAAAAGAAATAAGGGGAGATATAAGAATAGGATACCAAGATAAATAATTAAATCTATGTTTAAACTAAAAAGAGCAACTACTAAATATTTTACGTTGACCTGGATTTTTCAATAATTATACAAGGTAGACATTATTTTTGATAAAACACTGCATATACATTTCTAATCTTATTTAAGTTATGATACCTATGCAACTCATTTTAAAATGTAATGTAAATTTTTAGTCACTGAAAGTTATTACCAACTACTTAGGATAATAAGTAAAAGCCGGTTAGTAATTTGTCACTTATTACAATCAGATTTCTTACATTAGGTATGTCTTCAAGGTCAGACAGAGACATATTTTAGATAGACAGGTCATATTCAAATATTTCAGAGATCTACAGAACATGGCATTTAAGATGTTTTAATGACGTAGGTTCTTTGTTTTCTTATGAAAATGTGACATGCCTGTCCTTGGCAGCCCAAATCTACATTGGGATAGATAGTAGATGTCAAAGAAACTCCACATGGATTTTAATTTATTTGTGGCAAAAGTAAACCACTGGGCAAGAAAGTACCCTTGCCTCATTTGCTGATGGTACACTGAAAAAATTTGACAGGGAGGGCACAAAAGAACTGCTAAACTTTGCCTAGGCAAGACAGGACAGACAGCACTTCAGAATATCCTGCTTCACAGAAAACTCAGGTATACTAGGCCTATAGGCCAAAGTTGATGCCCCAACATTGTAGAGTAACCTTGGGTTACAATACAGGCAGCCAGATATTTCTATCATTTCTCAAATGTTTTTGAAAATCAATTGTATTTCCTGTTTTCTGAGGTAATATTATTTCCTTCTCCAGTCTCTCATGGAGTGGGAGACTCTGTAGTTATAGATTTCCTTGCTACCATATTCAGGAAAGTATTCCACTAAAGAAAGAGATGTAAGTGTACAAGGATGAGAGACATCAAAAGGTAATATGGGGTTGGTTGGTAATGTATGTTAGGATAGAAAGTGAATTAGATACAAAGGTTTGAACTATCCATGAAAGGATAGACACAGGGTATGTTCTCTGAAAAGAACACAACCAACAACAGCAGAACAATGAATCACTGAGAGATATCAACTATCCTACTGCTGCAGCAAGCCATGAATAGTCCAACACATTTGAAGTACAATTAACTTAAAACCAACTTTATAAACATCAAAGTCCTGGGAGACAGAGGCAGGCAGATCTCTGTGAGTTTGAGACTAGACTGGTCTACAAGAACTAGTTCCAGGACAGGCTCCAAAGCCACCGAGAAACCTTGTCTCACAAAACAAACAAACAAAAAACATCAATGTCCTTAAATAACAAGTTAATGAATTACTTAAAGAAAGGAGAGAAAGGATAAAATTGGAGATTTAAAAATCCCTTACAGATTTTAAACAGTTGATAGGAATGAATTAATTTCTTCAAGACCTTTAAATTGAAATAGAAGACATGCAAAGGAAAACAAGCTGAAGAAATCCTGGAAGAGAAAATCTAGGTACTTGAACAGGAAATAGAGAGGCAAGTTTCACCAAAAGAGTATAATGCATGGACCAAGGCAAGACTAAAATATGGCAGGGCAAACAACAAAACCTGTAACTCTGTCTCAGGCAGGTGGTGCTTCATTCCTCAAAGGGCTTAAACTGCTCTATCCCTGAAGTTTTTCATACCTGTTTCAACTTTGCTACTTCTACTTCCTGTTTGTAGCTCTGCATGGCAGATGTCTCATAGCTTGGGTATCTCAACATCCCATCATTTCAAATACAACACTGGCTTCATCCTACAGCTTCGTGTGATGAACTCTCACAGTATCCTCACTGGGTTTCAGACTCTACCAAACATAATATGGTTACAACAATGCTCACCTGAAACCACAGAAGAAGAATCTATGATCTATAAATTTTGCATCTTTCTTTTTTCCAGATTCAGTACAATATGAGCTATCCCCCCAAATTGTCTTCTAAGATGTCATGGACACTACCACAATTAGACCAGAGTGGCAGGAAGTTGTGTATGAAGTTGCTTCTTCAGATTAGGAATCAAGTTACCTACCCCTCCATTAAATCAAAGGCTTATATGGATGCAGTCTTACCCTTAGGGTATCTTCCTAGGTTTCAAATGTTGAGAAAGACCTTCTCTTTAATGGTGCCAAACTTCTTAAAATTTCCGGCCTCTGCTTCACTACAGGACTGCCATTTGAAACCACCTAGTGCTGTTTTCCTCTATGAAACTGACTGTTGATTTCTTTCTGTCCCATTTCCTTCTTTTCCATCAGTAATATACACCAAGTAGAATCAATTCTCTGTCCACGATGTCAGACAATTACTTTTTCATTCTGCCTCAATCAATTTCTCAAGGAATGGAGAAAAGAAGAATATTTGAGGAAAACATCATATGATAACATCTATTTTTTCTCCTAGCAGCCTGCTATCTTCCCATCAAGGAACACGATGTCTGCAGGATAGCAGCTAATGGAATGGTTCTTCACTCATGCCATCTGAGTGTAATCCCACTGACTCCTGACTCCTCCCTCCCCCACATCATCCCTTGCCAGCAAGAAGCACCCAGACATGAACCCGTGTCCATATACCCAAAGAGTCTCAGATGTTAAGGTTGAAGCTTCACCCCAGTCACTGGCATCCATATAGCCAAAGAGTCTTGGATGTTATGGTGGAGGTTCCACCCATGCCCACTCTCCAATCTCTGTCCAAACACTGCTGCATCTCAGAAAGTATGCCAAATGTGGCCCCTCTCCAAGAGATGCTCAAGAACAGTCCCACAGTGTTTTTAACCTGTCCCCAGATAACAGTGGAGAATAATGGAGAATAGTGGAGACTGGTGGAATTTCATGTCTCCCTTTCTCATGTCCTCTCTGGGGGGCTGGAAGGCCATCCAAGAGCATTGTATCCATTAAATGTGGGCTTTTTCTAATTTGGTTGATTTAGTCTAATTTGTATTGCTGCATTAGAGATGAGACTTCTAAGGGTGTAGAAACTTTTCAGTAAGTGGTGAGATAATCAAATTTTTGTGATTGATGGATGTTCTGACTGGCCATTTCCTATATACACAGAACCAGGAATCAAGAATATGGATAAAGAACTGATTTCATCAAGAAACCAAATTACAGTAGCTACACTAGTTTGAGCTAAATATAACTGGATGAAATGGTGCGCCCCTGCATAAAAGAACTGATACTTTACAGTGTAAGTTGTACACCCTGAGAGACAAAGTGTGTTACTAGTGTATAAAAATGGAAGATTAGCCTATTTTGGGGGGAAACTGCAGCCACTGACAGCCACTATGAACTTTTGTTTTTTTTTTTTTTTTGGACCTGGAGAATATTTTATTGTTAAGCTTCTCAGTTTCAGTAGGTCCCATTTATTAATTGTTGATCTTACTGTCTGTGCTACTGGTGTTATGTTCAGGAAGCTGTCTCCTGTACCAATTCGTTCAAGGGTACCACCCACTTTCTCTTCTAAGAGGTTCAGTGTGGCTGGATTTATGTTGAGGTCTTTGATCCATTTGGACTTCAGTTTTGTGCATGGCGATAAACATGGATCGATCCACATTCTTCTACATGCCAGTCTCCAATTATGCCAGCACCATTTGTTGAAGGTGCTTTCTTTATTCCATTGTATATTTTTAGCTTCTTTGTCAAAGATCAGATGTTCATACGTGTGTGGGTTAATACCCGGGTTTTCAATTCGATTCCATTGGTCTACCTGTCTATTTTTGTGCCAATACCAAGCTGTTTTCAGGACTATAGCTCTGTAATAGAGCTTGAGGTCAGGGATGGTGATGCCTCCAGACGTTGCCTTGTTGAACAGGGTTGTTTTGGCTATTCTGGGTCTTTTGTTTTTCCATACAAAATTGATTATTGTTCTTTCAGGGTCTGTGAAGAATTGTGCTGGGATTTTAATGGGGATTGCATTGAATCTGTAGGTTGCTTTTGGCAGGATTGCCATTTTTACTACATTGATTCTACCTATCCAAGAGCATGGGAGATCTTTCCATTTTCTGAGGGCTTCTTTAATTTCTTTCTTTAAAGATTCAAAATTCTTACGATACAGGTCTTTCACTTGTTTGGTTAGCGTTACCCCAAGGTATTTTATATTGTTTGTGGCAATTGTAAAGGGTCCTGTTGTACCTGATCGAGAACAGCTACTCCCCTGGTCTCCCTGTCCCCTCTGGTTTCCTGGTCTCGTTGGTGGGAGAGAAGATCTGGAGTCTGGGGTGCTTGGCTCCAGTCGGGATTGGGAGCTCTGTGCAGTTCTCAGGCAATCTGCAGGCACTGGAACACAGGCCGGGAAGCCGGCCTGTTTACCTGATGTTGCCGGAGGAACAGCTGCTTCCCTGGACCCACTATGACCATTTAACAAATACTTTCTACATTACAGCCTATAGTCTGGGAGCTGCTGTGTGTCACAGAAGAAAACTGTTAACAATTGATTCCTGCCTTATAGCCAGGCAACTCCAGTGTCCAAAGATGAACCTCTAATGATTGCTCCCTCTCATGCAGCCAGGTAGTTACAGTGGAGAGAGGTTAGCTTCTAATAACTGTGTCTGTGTATCTCCCTGGGTTACATTCCCTTAAACTTTAACTGTCCTCCTCTGAAGTCTGCATTGCATCCTTGCTGTTTCAACATGGGCACAGGCTTTCCCAAACATCTTAAGTTAGCCAGGTATATTCTCAACTCATTTATGAAAATTGTTGGGTTGTTTGGTAGATTTTACTAATGTGAAACAAATCTGTCCATATTTTCTGTGTTGATTCTACTTTATTGCTTGTTTTTACTACATTTTATTTATCTTGTGTTATATGCACATTAATACCCTTGTCACATCTGTTGCACATGTATGCATGTGGAAAAGAAAGGACAATTTCCAGAGATCAATATACCAATTATCTCTTACTATGTGAGTTCTGGGGATTGAACTTAGGTCACCAAATTATTGACAAGTGTCTCACTGAGACATCACACTGACTGATATTTCCTTTATTTATTTAATAATTTCTTTGTCCTAAGACTCTGCTCTCTACATTGCAGTATTCATTATAGTAAAATATATGAGTTTTGGGCATGGTGTGGTGTGTCGTCTAGGACATCTGTGGCTGGTGCAAAATGACTGCACTCTGAATTCAATTTAGGCCATGTCTTGTGTTCCAGGCCAGGCTGGAATACATAGAAAAAGGAAGTCTAAAATCACCAAAAGGAAAAATATAACACATTTGATTTTGAGGCCTTTCTTCTTCGCTTGCTTTTTTTTATAGCACTCCTTTTCTGAGGTATATAGAATGTTCTGGTTTGGGTTCCAAATGAGAAATAAACATTCTGGACTGGTAAGATGGCTCAGTTACCAGTGGGTGGTGGTGGCACGTGACTTTAATCCCAGCGCTTGGGAGGCAGAGTCAGGTGGATCCCTGTGATTTTGAGACCAGCCTTCTCTACAAGACCTACTTTCAGAACAAAGGACAGCCCCCAAAGTCATATAGAAACACTGTCTGGACACACCCCCCAAAATGGCTCAGTTGGATAATGGTGCTTACTCCCAAACCTGAAAATTTGATGAGGGTCAGGACACACATGGTAGGAGGGATTGACTCCTGCACACTGTACTCTAACACAGAAACACACACACACAAACACACACACACACACACACCAGCGGCAACAACAAATTTGCAACTTTTTTTAGGAATCCAGTAGAATAGAATAGATTGACATTGTTCTGTACATCATAGATGAGGGAATTTTTGCTATCTCCCTTCTTGGAGTCTGGTGAGCTTAGTCCCTCTAGTTGTAATGATACACTTATCTATTGAGTGTCCTTTACTTGTTCACTGGAGGGGATTTGCTCTTGGTTGGCTTAGGATTGGGATCTATAGACAGTTATATAGCACATTACCATGCATATTGCTTCAAGTAATTGAAGACCCCAGCCCTCTGATTGTCAATGATTTTCTTTTCTAGTCACATTCCCTGGCAAGCATCAGCTCACAGGTAGTGGGTCTTATTTCTCTGACTGACCTGATTGCCTAATTGGGAATCTGCTGGAAACTGTCCATGCATTTTTGTCAAATAAAATAATAGTTGGAGTCCTGGCTGGATTCTATCAGAGAAACATGTCCAATTATCAACAACCCCCATACATTTGTTCCTGAAGCACACCTCTGGTCTGCCTTCAACCTGACAGTGTCTTGCATAATTTTTGGACAGCACTACTGGGACATACCTTCAATCCCTTTCCAGTATTGTCATTGCTTAGTTAGTGCACTGATCTACTTGGTTTCTATGCACTTTACCTAATTTACCATAAAGTTCTGGGGACAAGGATGTGAGTGCTGACTTCTACAGATAAATTGTATAGCATTTAACCTATTTTAAGTTCTGTGGTGACTATATTGATAATGTAGGATAGTATGTTATTTAAATGCATACCTGTTAATTATGGTCTACACATAAAAGTCAGAATAACAGAAATTTTGATGGGTCTCAATACAAAAGTTATTTACAGTCACCACTATTTGGTGCTGCCAATAAGTGAGATCAATATGATTGTTCTTGTTGGTCAATCAGAAATCACCCACAGCCTTGTGTTGCACTTGAATGCACAAGTGCTTATGTCCATGTATGTGTGCATAGAGAAGTAAGGGTCTCATGAGGCACCAATGGGGACATTGTCCTTAAAGTATACTTGTGCATAAGAACACATGAGTTGAGTTGAGGCATTCTAGAAACCATGGAACTGAAGTGAGATAGCAAGAACTTCCAAAGGCAAGTGCACCAGCTGGTGTCCAAATGACCTGTCTAAGAAAGCAGTCTATTACTGCAGAATAAAGACTGAACTGCAAAGGGAAATACAACAATCAAAACACAGGACAGCTTTTATTAGGCTGGGACTTTGTCATTATACTTAGTCTCTTCAAGGTTATCGAGATAGGGAACCCTGTCTCCAGCCAGGCCATTCAAAATTATTAGTGAAGCAGCCACAAAATTAAAAGTAGGGAAGCACAAAATCACAGTGGACATGAGCAATTACTTCTGAAATGCTGGTGGCTGCATCCTACTCCCACTAAGTCACCAAAGCAGCTTATAAGATGGCCAATTACAGGACATATCTCTTGTCCAATTGGAGAGGAAATGTGTTCCTTATCACATTAATAAATATTGTGTGTGTGTGGGTGTCACTTAATCCCTGGTTCCTCAAGTTCTCACACTCGATACATATCATCTCCTATTGTCCGGGTAAGACACAGCAGCAGGTACTGTTGTCAACCCTGGAAAGCTCTATATACCACCACTAAGACTACTGATTACATGTGGTAGATGCTAACCCAGGTAAAGGAGAAACTTGACAAGGTTTTCCATTGTCTGACATCAGTTCCCCTAATTTGGGCTAGGGTAGAATGATTCCCAGGGACCCTGAGAAATGTGTTGCCCTTTCTGGACTGCACATTGCAGGGCAAGCCCTGGTTTGTGTGAAGTGTGCATCTCCTTGGAGAAGTCCTGAAGAAAACTTCTATCTAATCTTCTCTACCTCATCCCCTTTTATTCTCCCTCTCCCCCCACTCCCCCTGTTCCCAGCAGTCTTTCTCCTCAATGTGACATTTTAGAAGACTGCTGTCTCCAGAGCCCAAAAATGTGGCAGTAGCCTTTTACTGAAGCCTCATCAAATTTTAAGTGACTTTTCAAGTTTGACATTGACACACATGGATTCATGAGATCTGTTACCCCTGAGATCAAATTGGCCAAAGGTGATGTGTATGCCCTTGATCTGCTGCAGGTTTTCACTAAACATATCAGAGAAAGCAGTCACTATTGGAATTTGTGTAGTGGGAAATATCCTTAGATGTCAGCTCTGCCATGGAAACTTGAAGGAAACAATGGATGTAATGAAGAACCTTGAACAACTTTGCATACTGGAGCCACTCTAGAGCTTAACATCCCAGTCTGAGTATTAGGGAAAAACTCGTGTTTATGAGGAGCTTAGCACATGAGTAGCCAGTAGAAAGTGGTTGAAGGATTACTCAGTTTCAGGGCACAGAGATAGATCTTCGGTGAACCCCCAGTCAACTTCCAAATTTTAGGGATGCACAGAGAAACTTGACAAAATACTATTGACTGGAGCCACTGCAGATCAACAGCCAGCCTGGGGCTTAGGTCATTCCTCTGAACAATGAGCTCAGCACTCACAAGAAGGAGACAGGGGGAAGGGGCTGTAGGACTCCTGAGTGTTGGATGTTTGGGCATCCCCCAGATACATATGAAATTCCAGGCAGATTCCTGATGTTAGATATGCACAGGGAGACGATGAATCTTGTCTGTGATGGAGAGAGAATGAGACTGATAACTAGCAATTAGGCAGTTGATGACTGCACATTCTGATCACTGTCTAGATACCACACAGTTATGAGTGGCATGAGCTTTGTGGCAGGGATGATGACAGAACAAGGAGGCTTTCAGCCATTGAGATTATTTATCTGGGATTCAAGGGGCTGGCCTGAGTAACATCAAGTGACTTCCATGTAATTTCCATTGCCTCAACTGTGACCCCCTGCCATCTGGTGTCATATGAAATTCAAGAGGAGGAAGGACCTCATTAGATAGTGAACTTCTTGTGCTCTCATCAGTCATCAGCCATCCCTGACTGATGTTCTCATGACGTGGTTTGACTCATTGGACAGCGTCTGACACTTAGCTATGGAGGATATGACAAGAAGTCAAAAAACCTGGGTCTAGTTTCATCCAAACCCTACCTTTAATCTCTGCACAGTGATTTCTCAGATGCTCAGGAGAGTCTTCTTGCCACCAGGTTGCAAAAGAGACGAGAGCTTGATCTCTTTTCACTGAATTCAGGGTCACCCGTTCAAGCAAATCAGTCTCACAGATCCACTGACTCTACATGCTCTTCCTGCATGGCCTTCCCTCAAACACCCTTCTGGCCTTCATATTGGATGAGAACCTTGTCCAAAGTAAGCTCTTTCACACTCCATACCTGCTTTCCAGACTGTGGGAACTAAGACATGAGCAGAGGCTGGTAAGTGAGTCACTGCATGAAGCGGGACTCTCTGGCTTCCAGATATTAGGCCTTTTGGGGGACTTTGTAATATCTTTGAAATGGCCTTTGAAAATTAACAGTGGCTAAGGGAAAACTATCATGTATCTGTCTAATAAGGATTTTTATCATAAAAACTGTCAACATCATTTTCTTCTACTTCATCATTCAGTTCCTGTTGTTCCCCATCATTCATTCAATTATCCCCTGGCTATGCCTTGAGGAGATTAGCAGTAGATGAGGAAGCATTACTTGACTTAGTTTCTGCCCTCAGATGAATCACATCATCCTGAAGGTTCTTCTACCATGATTTCTTTTTCTGTTTTTTTCTGAAAGGAGGTCTGTAATTTGGACCCATAATTAAAATGCCTGAACCAGGATCTACTTAGGGCCATGGAATTCATAAAATTTCCTCATCTTTTGTTCTACTTCTTACACTCTTCTAAAGACAGGCTTCCTTCCTCTGGAAACCATGTACTGACATTCAGTACAAAATCCTACAAAGCAGCCAAATGATTCTATGTGGATTTACTACCTCTTCTTTCTAACATATGGCTCAGCACTTCCAGGAACAGGCCTGTGTCCTTGGACTGTGAATACCCTGTGATGCTTACTTTGTCACCATCTTCTCTATCGAAGAATGTGCAGCACTCTGGAGAGATGATATACTACCCTGGAAATGCATTTTTAGAGGTCCCCAGCAGCCATGGACTAGCATCAGCAAAGTATGGGAGTTCAATGGGATGAGGGTCCTAAAATAAGGTGGGTAAGGATTTTGTGGTGACAAACACAGAGGCAGATTGAATCTGAGTTTATTTTGCAGTTCTCAAGCATGATTTTTTAAACAGATTCAATGTAAGGGGATATTTTTGAAGCATACCCAAACAGATGACATTGTTGTTACTTGGCACAGTAATGCAGAAATCCCAAACATAAGATCATCCAGGGTTAATCAAAACACAAAATTGTCCATGGTTAAGGATAACCACATATTTCTTACATCAAGTTACTGAATTTTTATGGTCAGTTACTGTTTAACATCAACTACCTAGTTCTTGAAAGAAGTTTATTTAAAATGTGGAGCTATTTTAACTCATTTTTATTAAAAATCTTTACCATGTGAAGCAAGCTCATTGCTAATTTAAATAAAAACACAAGCCACTCACTCACCATAACAACTGTGCAGCCATATGAAATTATATTCATGAAAATTGTTTACTATTTGCACTTATGTGAATGTCATGAATGATTTGGAAAGCACTCATTTTTATAGTGAAGATGCCATGAGTAATCCCATCTCAGGGTATGGTTTCTTGTCTATTTCTTTTGTTTAAAATGTCAACATAGGCTTTTAGGAACATTTAATATAAAAAAGGAATAGAATAAACAGAAATTGCCACGAGAAAAAGGGCCCATTTTTTTCTTCCAGCAGAGAGTTTAACATCCAGTTCCAGATCTTCCTCTTTTGAAGTTATCACCTCAGACTGTGGAACTTGTAACACAGATTCTACTGGACTTGATGTGACAGCAACTGCCAACTGAAAAGCCACAGAGCTTATAAATGGCTTCTTAGGGACAGTTTTTCCAGGGAGAAAATTTCTAGTTGGGATTGGTGTCATTTTAATCCCTGAGCTGGAACATGCTCAGACAATGCCTGGATTTTGTGCTCAGGGACTGGTTGATTTTGAGCTCAGGGATTTCTTAGGTTAATGCTTAATTGGTCAAGGATAGAGTGAGTTTCTTTGGCTCTGCTTTAAGGACAGAGTCTATTTCTTTCACTGTCTCTTTTGTAAAATTTGACTCTTATTTAATAGAAGAGGTGTTTCTTTCACTGTCTATGGTTTCAGTTAAAAAGTTTATTTCTTTGGCTAGGGATTAAAGGTCAGGGTGAGTTTTTTAGGTTCTTGCTTAATGGTCATAGTGTTTCTATTTCAGTGCCTCTGATTTCAGGGTCCAGTGGGCGGTATCCCTTGATTGGTCCATATGCTCAGAGCTTCATAAATTTGTTTTTCCCATTGAGTTTACTGGTGCAAACATGAAAACAGACATCATAATACATGTACAAACTGTTGTCACAGTTACTTTTCTCTACAGAGTAAATAAGGTTGTGTGTTGGATAATGATTATACAAATCTTTTTTTTCAAGATCTCCACTGGCTTTTATTTCAAGTTTCCTTTTTTAACATTTTTTTAATTAGCTTGTTTTACATGTCAATCCCAGTTCCCTCTACCTCCCCTCCTCCCACACCCCCCCACCATCCTCCCACCCTATTGCCAATTCCTTCCACATAGGGGATATCTAGAGTCTATCATTTCATTCAGGGTAGGGTCCAGGCTCTTCCCAAAGAGTCCAGGCAGAGAGAGCAACCCTCTTTGTGTTATGGACACATGATGTCTGTTAGTATTCGAGGGATAATCAATGACCCACTGCTCAGGACCCCATAGGGAGCCCAGGCCTCCTCATTGACTCTCACATTCAGGGGGTCTGAATCAGTCCCACGCTGGCCTCCCAGCTGTCAGTCTTGGGTCCAAGAGCTCTCCCCTGTTCAGATCAGCTGTCTCTGCTGGTTTTGCCAGACCATTCTTTGCCAATTTGCTCTTCGCTCCTCCTTCTGTCGCTGGATTCCTTGGATTCTGTTCAGTATTTAACTGTGGGTGTTTGCCTCTGCTTCCATCAGTCACTGGATGAAGGCTCCAGGATGGTTAGAGACATCAAGTTCACTATCATAAATAGTCTCTACACTATTGCTTAGCTTGTCAATTGGTGTCATCCGTTTAGATCACTAAAGGTCACAATGGTGTCTGATCTGTCTTCTAACCTATGATTCCCTCTTGCCCCTATCCTACCCCCCCAGTCGACCTTCTTGTTCCTCCATGTCCTACTCTCTCTTCCACTTTTACCCCTCTCTATTTCGCAGGTCCCCCTCCCCCTCACTCCTCGCTGTGTTCCCCATCTGTTCAGAGCATCTTGCCGCATTTCTCTTCTCTTGGGTACCGTGTATGTCTTTTAGGTTCTTTCCTGTAACCCAGACTCTCTGTCAGTGGAAGTGCAGACTGGCACTCTACTGATCCATGTTTAAAATCCATATATGAGTGAGTACATACCATGTTTGTATTTTTGTGACTGGGTTACCTCACTCAGGATGGTTTCTTCTAGTGTTATCCACTTACCTGGTAATTTCAAGATTCCATTGTTTTTTTTTTTCTGCTGAGTATTACACCATTGTGGAAATGTACCACATTTTCTCTATCCACTGTTCAGTTGAGGGGTATCTAGGTTGCTTCCAGGTTCTGTCTATTACAAATAATGCTGCTATGAACATAGAGGAGCAGATGCCCTTGTTGTATGAATTTGCCTCCTTTGGATATATGCCTAAGAGTGGAATTGCTGGGTCTTGTCGTACATTGATTCCCATTTTCCTGAGGAATCTCCATACTGCTTTCCAAAGTGGCTGTACGAGTTGGCACTCCCACCAGCAGTGGAGGAGTGTTCCCCTCTCTCCACATCCTCTCCAGCATAAATTGTCTTCGGTGTTTTTGATTTTAGCCATTCTGACAAGAGTAAGATGGTATCTCAGAGTTGTTTTGATTTGCATTTCCCTGATGGCTAAGGATGTTGAGCACTTTCTTAAGTGTCTCTTGGCCATTATAGCCTCCTCTATTGAGAATTCTCTGTTTAGTTCTGTACCCCACCTTTTGATTGGATCCTTTGGTGTTTTGGAGACTTGCTTCTTGAGTTCTTTGTAAATTTTGGAGATTAGCCCTCTGTCAGTTGTGGGGTTAGTGAATATCTTTTCTGATTCTGTGGACTGCCTTTCTGTCTTGTTGAGTGTGTCCTTTGCCTTACAGAAGCTTTTTAGTTTGATGAGGTCCCATTTGTTAATTTTCAATCTCAGTGTCTGTGCCACTGGTGTTAAGTTCAGGAAGTGGTCTCCTGTACCAACTCATTGAAGAGTATCTCCCACTTTCTCTTCTAAAATTTTCTGTGTGGCTGGATTTATGTTGAGATTTTTGATCCATTTGGACTTAAGTTTTGTACAAGGCGATTATATGAAATCTTTTATAATAAATGTACTTCCTTCCTTTCATAGTCATTACAATTGCACATTTCAAAGCCTTCAAAAGATAGATTTCACACAAATATTTACATCTATAAAATACAAAACATTAGCACCCTGACAATATTCATAGGGTTTTGCTGCAGTTTCATTTTTTCTCAAGATTTTGATACATACAAAAGGATTTACACTTGACTGTATTCATAGGTTTTCTATAAAATATGTGTTTTTTATGTGTCTATAGATGACTGTGACTTGCAAAGACTTTATCATTCTTTTTACATTCATAGCGTGTGGCAATGTTTTGTTTTTTCTTTAACAAAGAAAGTTTTCCTAAAAATGAGAGGTAGTCATTCTATTGACACATACAGGCCAGGCACTGATGGCACTTTAAATCCAAACACTTGGGAGACAGAGGCATATGTGGTCTGTGAGTTTGAGACCACCCCATGATACAATCAATCTAAAAGAGAAGCAGAGCCAAATGGTGAGAGCCACAAGTTGATCTCAGCACTAGGGGAGTGGAGACAGGGATGAATGTGATTGAGTAAAGAGAAAATGCATGCAGCAAAGAGACAGAAATTCAGGAATAAGTCTGAGGTTGAAAAGAGAAGGCATTTAGTGTGAGGATTATAGTACACAGGATACCCCATTTGTTCTGAGTATTTGTAGATAAGAACCTGTGTTTGGTTGCACTATTTCTCTGATCTTTCAGATTTAGCCTCATACATGATTCAGGAATTTTATTACAGAGAAATATTAGAATTCTGCTATCAATAGGGTTTTCCTCCAGTATGTTTTCTTTTAAGTATTTGAAGTCTACTGTGCTGAGCAAAGATTTTACCACATTGAGTACATATGTAAGGTTTCTCTCCAGGATGGGTTCTTTTATGTATTTGAAGATTCCTGGATCATGCAGAAGCCCTACCACACTGATTATATTCATATGGTTTCATCCAGTATGTGTTCTTTTATGTATATGAAGATGACTGTGCCAAGCAAAGGCTTTACCACACTTATGACTTTCATAGTGTTTCTATCCAGTATGACATCTTTTATGCACTTGAAGATAACTGTGGCAAGCAAAGGCTTTACCACACTGAGTACATTCATAGGGCTTCTCTCCAGTATGTGTTCTTTTATGTCTTTGAAGATGACTGTGCTGAGCAAAGGCTTTACCACACTGATGACATTCATAGGGTTTCTCTCCAGTATGTGTTCTTTTATGTACTTGAAGATAACTGTGCTGAGAAAAGGCTTTACCACACTGAGTACATTCATAAGGTTTCTCTCCAGTATGAGTTCTTTTATGTACTAGAAGATTACTGTGCTGAGCAAAGGCTTTACCACACTGAGTACATCCATAGGGTTTCTCTCCAGTGTGTGTTCTTCTATGCACTTGAAGATGACATTGCCAAGCAAAGCCTTTACCACACTGATTACATTCATAGGGTTTCTCTGGAGTATGTGTTCTTCTATGTACTGGAAGAGCACTGAGGTGAGCAAAGGCTTTACCACACTGATGACATTCACAGCGTTTCTCTCTGGCATGTGTGTTTTTATCCATTTGAAGATGACTGTGGCATAGGTAGGCTTTACCACAGTGATTACATTCATGGAATTTCCCTCCAGTCTGTGTTCTTTCATGACTTGGAAGCTGATTGTCATGTACAAAGTATCTATGACATTCAGTATATGTAGGTTTCTCTCCCTTTGAACTTCGGTCATGCCTGCAAGGTAATTGACACATGTAAAAGCTTTACTATATTCATGACCTCTGATGGGGTTTGGACTAGGGATGTACCAAGGGGAAAGAGGGGTGGGAGGATGCAAGGGGATAAGAGGAGGGGTGGGAGAGAGAACTGGGTTGGAATGTAAAATGAACTCATGATTAAAAAAATTTTGAAAACTTAAATATTTATAACTACAAATTAATTTTACAATTTTGTCTAATTTTAAAAACTAATCAGGTATTAAGCTCATTTCACTTTGTTTACATTCATGGTGTTCTCCTTCATTAAGGATTGTTTTCCATATATGAACATCTGTCTCATGCTAAGAAACTTTATTGCCTTGTTTGGAATTATTGCATATTTTTCTCTATGAGATTTTTTTCATAATTCTGGAGAACAAAAACAATTCATAAATTTATGGCACTTTTAGCATTGACCAATTTTTCTGTATTGTGACTCAAACTACATTTACAAGATGAACCAAGACAATGGGAAATATTTATACATTGCTTGTCCATATAGGGCTTTTCTGCAGTATAAAATGAAGCTGGTAAAGCACTTGTAAATTTAAATGATGCTCAACAATTCTGCTAAACACATTGTCTACTACATATCTTCTAATTGTTCTGAGATGGAGAGAAGTTCATTGTTCCTTTTCATGTCCCTGTGTTCATGTCGTTCACATTTTGAGTTCTATAAGATATTTCTGCTAAAGGAAGACTAAGAAATACAAAGGCTTCCACACTGAAATAATGGATTTTGTCTTTGTGTTCTTCATGGGCATAAGATACAGGGATTAAGGATTTACAAGTCCACCCCCAACTAAAATCATGATTCAAAGTATCTTATTGTACTTAGCAAAATTCGAACATATATATGAGTAACAATAGCTTTACTATGAACTATTTGCTGATGAGAATGTGTTGGAAATATACTTATCACCTTTTCAATGTGTATACCTTCTGTAATATGAGTGGTATGAAACTACATGTATTTGCAATTCTCAACAGCACATCTCTGATGGAGCTATGACTCAAATGGCATTAAGACAGTCATATCTTGTCTTCCTTCCTAAGGGAGGACTTGCAAACATAATGCACTTACTACCTGATAAGGTATATGATCTCGTGACAATTTAATGATAGTCACTGCACTTTATTTTTATTTTTTTATTTTTTTGGTTTTTCGAGACAGGGTTTCTCTGTAGCTATGGAGGCTGTCCTGGAACTCACTTTGTAGATCATGTTGGCCTCGAACTCACAGAGATCTGCCTCCCTCTGCCTCCCAAGTGCTGTGTCACTACACTTTATGATGTGATTATGTACACTGCTGCTTTTCTTTGCAACTTCCATATACATTAAAGTATCTTCAGAGGCAAATTCATATCAGCAAAAACATGAAAATTACCTTGCATGCCTTTGATAATATTGGTGATGTTCTTTGATATTATCATCTTCCCATTTGTAGCCTAAAATATAGCACCAGAAAATGTATGATATGTTATTGAAAATTGCTTGAAATTTAACTGTCTTCAGTGATCCTTAGCAACATGACTGATTTATTTCCTTGGTCTTCTTCATTCTCACTCAAAATTACAAAAAATAATCAAAAACCAAGAAAGAGTTGTGCCCTTACTATGAAGAGTTAAAGAAAATACACAGAATTACCTATAGCCTTGAGGTTCATATGGGTCTCCAGCATCACATCTTTGTAAAGATTCTTCTGTGAAGGATCTAGCAAAGCCCACTCATCCTGAGTGAAGTTGATATGCAAATCTTGATAGGTTACTGCATACTATAATATGCCATACATGTATAAAAAAGCATGATAAAGACAACACTGTAAATGTATACTTCTTCCACAATATACTCATATAATGATGCACTTTCCCATACTTACTCTATGACACACATATTATATTTAAGTCACTTAAGAAGTAGCCTGATATGGTTTAACCTCTATTATTCTGAATGATCAGAATGGTATATTATATCAAAAGAGAAACATCTATTAACAAACACAGAGAGACATGCAAACAGATCAAAACACTGAGTCTACATGAGAGAAATTGTGTGAATAATTCCTTACTATAAACGAGCAACGTGGGTATATTGACTCATTCCTTTAGTCCTACTACTGAGAAGGAAATAGATAGGTATATCTGCTTATCAGGTAAAGGCTCACCTAGTCTGCCAAATCAGTTATAGGACAGCAAGAGGTAAATATTAAGAACCTGTCTCCCATACAAACATCGATGAAATTAACAATAAAGACAGGAAGTACTGAGAGGTGTATGTTTTTCTGAAGTTCAAATGAGAAGTTATGCATTGACTCCTGTTCTGATTCCATCTTCAAGAAAACTGAAGTGCTCCAGTTTTAATTGTAATTTTAATAAATATTACTGAAAGGAACTGTGCATTCAAGCATTTAAACATATACAGATGAAGACACTAACAGTATAAATGTTGATCATAAATAATCAACACAAAGCAGGAGAGATGCTGAGAAGTTAGGTCTTGCTGCAACTTTTATATAAGTGAGCTCATATGTCATGACTTACATTGGGTACCGCAACTATACGTTATAACAAACTCGTGCATTGTAAGATCAGCTTTTGAATAATGTGAGGACCAGGCAAACATGTCATGCATATCGATGTATTGAGACAAAAAATAATATATATTTAAAAGATACACATAAACATATCAAGCAGGAAGAATGTCACACACCTCTAATCCAGTGACTCAGAATGCTCAGGCAGCATTAATGTCATGAATACTGTGAGGCGTTGCCATCCTTTGCCAAATTTAAAAATTCAAGCTGGGACTGAAGACATTCCATGATAAAGTCAAATTTAAACAATATCTATGCAAAAATCCTGCCCTATACAACATACTAGAAGGAAAAATCCAAACCAAGGCAGTCAACTTCACATAGGAAAACATAGGAAATAAATAACCTGACATTGTGAAAACCAAAAAAGGGAAAACACATACACTCATACACAGATGACAACCACCACCATCAAAAAGTACAAAACATAACATTAATTAAAAGACATTATTCCTGATATTTCAATATTAATGTCATCAGCCCCCCAAGCAAGAGACACAGATTAATATTATGGAATCCAAAACAATATGCATCCTTCCACTATATACAAGAAACTCACTTCAATATCAAGATAGATATTACCTCAAGAACAGGAAAGAAAAACAAATTTCAATCAAAAGGAACTAAGATCAAGTTGACATAGTCATGAAAATTAGATTTCAAACAAAAATTAATCAAATGTGATGAAGAGGAACATTCCTTACTCTTCGAAGGAAAACACTACCAATATGACATTTCAATTTTTAAAATCTGAATTCCCAAACACAAGGACTCCCATTTTATAAAAGAAACACATAAAAACTTAAATCACACATTGACTCTCACAGAGATTGATCATGGTAGACTTCAATACCCCTTCTCACCAATGGACAGGCCATCCAGACAAATTTAAATGGAAATATTCTAGATAATGAACTGTACAAACAAAATAAACCCAACATATAATACAAAAATTCCAGTCAAGAATACATCATCTCCTAAGAACAAAATTGAATTGTCTCCAATGTTGATGACATCCTTGACACAAATACAAATCTTAATAGTTACACTAAAATAGAAATAAGTACTTGTGTCCTATCAGGATTACAGCTGTATATGCTTTATAAAAAATTAATGTAAGATTACAAAATCGTGGAAAGTGAATATTTCTCTACTGAAATAAATGGGAAGGGAAGAAATAAAGAAGCAACTTAAAGACTTTCTAAAATTCAATTAAAATGTACATAGACCATACTCAATTTAGGGAACACAGCAAGAATGGTAATCTGCAGAAACTACATAGCATGGAGGGCCTTGTTAGAAAAAATGAAGAAACTTCATACTAACAACTTAACAGCACAGATGAAAGCTCTAGAACAAATAGAAGAAAGCATACCAAAGAGAAGTAGACAGGAATGAACTATCACAGCAATCCTAAAATTAACAAAATACGGGAATCACTGAAACCTAGAGACAAGGTACATAAACACTTATTCAAATGTAACACAACTGAAACCCAGAGAAAGATATTGGCGTTCAAGCTGAAGATCAGAAAATAAAAGCAGCCAAAGCAGAGGTAAATCTTACCTCTGTCATGGTGAAATGACAATCCTGTCTCCATGCATCCTCAGGGATAATGCTTCCCCTGAATCCTCAGAGGCAAGTGCTCTAAGATCCTGTCTCTTCCACCCTTAAGTTCCTTTCTCTGCCCATCCTTGTCCCTCCTGTCTACAGCTCTCTAGTGCTGAGATTAAAGTGACCTCAAGTGTTGGGAATAAATGCATGAGCTGTTATTCCCTAGACTGTTTCACTCTCATGCAGCCCAGTGTAGCCTTGGATTGAGAAGAGATCCATCTACATCTGACTCTTGAGTCCTGGGAATAAAGTTCTGTGCCAACACTATCTGTTTTCTATGGCTAATTAATAAGGCTGCTGGAATCCCAGGTGTGTATCACCACTGCCAGGCTCTAAGGCTGTGAATAGCTTTGCGTTTTGGTCTCCAGAGGTTTTATTAAATCATAAATAATATATCACCACAATTCCCCTTCATTGTCTAACACAAAAAGGAAGACAACTAACATAAGGAATACTATACAATAAGTAAGTTCACTATATGCAAGTAATAAATGCATCAATGATTATTGGCACAGGGAGAATTGGGTTTTGCCTGCCATGATCATATTTTGTTATCCAAAGAAAAGTAGTCAGCCCTTTTATCCTATACATAGAAGAAATTCCAAATGGAATCATCAGCTCATATTTATGCATTTATGTATATGGATACATAAACATGCACACAATAATGACAAAAGAAAAAAGACCAGTTAGAGACATAAAAATTGGTGGCATGTAGCAAGTTTTCTTTGGGACCATGAAGGTGCTCTCAAATCAAGACATGGGAATATCTCATTAGTTTTTATTTCTCAGCTATAACTTGTTTCTTGCTAACCATTATATATTAAGCTGTTTCTCTTTACCTTTATATTGCAGTGCTCTTAGCCTTTGTTTCTGTTTTTCCTACTTTCCTCCTTCTGGGATCTGTTTGTATGGTGTATCTTTTGCCTCTGGTCATGTATATGTCTCTCTCTGTCTATCCCATTCTCTTCAATTCTTTTATATTTCTCCTCCTGTTCATCCTTCCTTCCAGACAGGTCTGCTTATCCCTGTTTTCCCTAGCTATTGGCTGGTCATATTTAGGCCAAATTCCTTAAATAGGCATGGCTAAACAACATCACATCTTTACATAATTGGACAAATGTAACAGAAGAAATATAAAAAACCTTCATATAAAGTAATTTTCCACAGCATAAACAAATGTAATACAAACTTATGTGAATAGTCCACAACAGGGGCATGAAATGATTAGACCAACAAAGAGGAAGGGAGTGATTATGTGTTTATCTTTTAAATATTAATCATAGGCTATAGAGAAAAAGAATTTTCAGAAAATGAAATAATACTGATTAACAAACATTTAAAATTGTTCAACATACTTAGGAACTAGGAAAATACAAATTGTAACTTCTTTCTAACTTTGTATTACCAAAGTTAGAATTCCTAAACTTAAAAAAATAGCACATGCTGGCATTGAATGCAAAAAGAGATCAACCATTTCAAAAATTTTTATAAACTCTAAGTCCAGATATACCATTATGACCCAGAATTACCACCCATATATATATTGAATAAAGACAATATCAAACTCTAGAGACATTTATTAATACACAGTCACTGTGATTTTATTTACAACAGCCAGGAAAAGGAAACACCCTAGATTTGCATCAACTGATGAATGTCCTTGGATGGCAAGCAAACATAAGTATAGTTAATGTATTAAGGATACATCAGCCGAAGGGACCAGCCCTCCCCCAATGTTTTTGGAGACATGACAGTTAAACATGTGCTTTCATGACCTTGCAGCTCCTGTCCTGGTCACTAGGAGGACAGATGTCCTCCTCCTGACAAGAAACCAATCAGAATTTAGCTGGCAAGGCTGTGCTTTAGGCTCTGGCTATGCCTTATGGACAAGTGCACAACAGAGATATGCAGAGCAGAAAAACCACCCTAGGAGGTCCTATGGGCCATAATAGCCACTTTACCAATTAACACAAGGCAGGTCATCCAAACCTGGAAGTGCACCAGTCCTGAGACACCCCCAGACACATCCCTTATGCTGCCCTACAAGATCCCTGCCTCATGATTTCTTGGGGTACTTTTTCAAGTCATCAGCTTTGTTGGGTGGCTGAAAGGACTGAACTAATGTGGTTAGCTTGTTAAACAGCAACAGTAAAAGACTCTGCTTTTTCATCAAAATGGACCTCTTGGTGATTTGGGGATACAGAATTTGGTAAGAATGCAGCAGGATTATTTGAGTCAGATTCACAGACTCATGAAAATTGTCTCTGAACAATAAATAGAAATAATGAAAAATGTGAGGTTTTAGGGGTTGCTTCAGACAATATAGACTTTTGCAATCAAGGCTAAAACGTATTTTGAATCAGAAGACCACATTCGAAGGAAAGAAATTCCCTATAGCATTCCTCTGGCATCCACAAAAGCACTTTCCAATATGTGTATCTGGAAACAGTGTAATAAAGAATGCACTTTTTTACAATAGCAAGACATGTAATGTTCTTTCATTCCCCTAATTAAAGGACACCTTCTGGTATCTTATAGCCATTACACCACAACAACATCGGCTTCCATAATCTACACTCAATCATTCCTACTAACTCTCTTAACTTAAATGACTCTTCTGAATCTTATTCCATTACTAAGACTTTAATGAGCCTCCTTAAGTTTCAAACTTCAACCTGGCCTCCAGCAACATAAATCAGTGTTATTAAAAACCTCCTAGATATTTTCACTTCTCACTATTCCTAATCTTCATCTTTTCTTTGCATTTTGCCTTGTATTCATTTGCAATGTTCATAAGGAGTCAAAAGAACAAGTTTTAGGATTCATTTCTCAGTTGTCAACTGAGATTTGATTTAGAAATAAAATAAAATTGTACGATAACCCGGACCAGATTGTACCTACATGCAAAGCATCCTTCTCAGTTTTATACCTCTAAACAAAATCATCACACTTGGGTAAAAGACAAACATAAGGAAAGACAAAATCAGTAGAATGTTTCATGATCAAATATTCCAGCATCTTTGGAGAAGGATCAAATTTTTAGAAAAGAGAAATGATAAAAGATAAACTACTCGTGAGGATTTATTTAGTCAGTTATTAAGTTAGTAACTTTATTTGACTTTATTTTTACTACATACCACTGGCTGGCACTTAAAGTCCTTGTCGTGGTTGGCTTTTCCTCCATGTGTTGTATGCTAGGATTATTTGGGAAATGGAGCTTGAAATCTATGGCATTTTCTTGATTAATGATTTATGAAGGATGGCCCAGCCCACTCTGGAGCTGTACTGTTCCTTGTAATATGGTTTAGCAATATGTAAGACAGCAAAGATATGTTTTATCTGTCTTTATTTCTAGTGATGGGGGGACTATAGATTTGGAAGGGAGGGGAAGATCTGGGATGAATCCATGACAGGAAAATCAATAAACAAAATATTTTAAATGAAAATATAAATACAAATTTGTAGAAAAGAAAATAACTAAGAAAACTAAAGCAGCCAGGCAGTAGAGCACAATCAGTGGTATTCCTCCAGAGACTAATTTACTTCTTGTCTCTATGCTTTGACATTTATTTCCAGGTAGTCTTGCCTGTATAAAACACTGTAAAGTTGACCTGTAAGGGTAATTATCTCTTTTCTCCCACTAGAATTAACTGAACTCAGGGAGTATACAATGGAATAAAGAAAGCATCTTCAACAAATGGTGCTGGCATAATTGGAGACTGGCATGTAGAAGAATGCAGATCGATCCATGTTTATCGCCATGCACAAAACTGAAGTCCAAATGGATCAAAAACCTCAACATAAATCCAGCCACACTGAACCTCTTAGAAGAGAAAGTGGGTGGTACCCTTGAACGAATTGGTACAGGAGACAGCTTCCTGAACATAACACCAGTAGCACAGATGGTGAGATCAACAATTAATAAATGGGACCTACTGAAACTGAGAAGCTTCTGTAAGGCAAAGGACACAGTCAGCAAGACAAAAAGGCAGCCCACAGAATGGGAAAAAATATTCACTAATCCCACATCTGACAGAGGGTTGATCTCCAAAATTTACAAAGAACTCAAGAAGCAAGTCTCCAAAACACCAAAGGACCCTATTAAAAAGTGGGCTGCAGAACTAAATAGAGAGTTTTCAATAGAGGAGTCTAAAATGGCTGAGAGGCACTTGAGAAGGTGCTCAACATCCTTAGCCATCCGGGAAATGCAAATCAAAACAACTCTCAGATACCATCTCACTCCTGTCAGAATGGCTAAAATCAAAAACACCAATGACAATTTATGCTGGAGAGGATGTGGTGAAAGGGGGACACTCCTCCATTGCTGGTGGGAGTGCCAACTGGTTCAGCCACTTTGGAAATCATTATGGAGTTTCCTAAGAAAAATGGGAATAAACCTACCACAAGACCCAGCAACTCCACTCTTAGGCATATATCCAAAAGATGCCCATTCATACAACAAAGATGTCTGTTCCACTATGTTCATAGCAGCTTTATTTGGAAGCAACCTAGATGTCCCTCACCTCAAGAGTGGATAGAGAAAATGTGGTACATCTACACAATGGAGTACTATTCAGCAGAAAAAATTAATGGAATCATGAGATTCGCAGGCAAATGGATGACACTAGAAGAAACCATCCTGAGTGAGGTAACCCAGTCACAAAAAGAGAAACATGGCTTGTACTCTCTCATATATGGATTTTAGACATAGATCTGGGGAGTGCCAGCCTACAACCCTATGGCCAGAGAGTCTGGGAAACAGAAACTTTATTTAGTGGCTGATCGAAGAAGAGGCAGACTCCCTTGGTTAAGTACTGAGCTGAACTCAAGAAAGCCAGTAACAGAGAGGGAGGACTGATGATCAAAGGGATTAAGACTGGGCTGGTTTAACCCCCAGAAACAGCTGACCAGACAAAGGTTAACTCTTGAATCCCAGGCATCAGCCTGGGAAGCCAGCATGGGACTGATCAAGACCCCCTGAATCTGGATGTCAGTGAAGAGGCCTAGGGAATCTATTGAGCCTTGGGCAGCAGATCAGTACCCATCCCAAGTATACACTCGGACCTTGGACTCCCATAGAACAATGTGAGGTGCACTCTCACCCTGAACTCTTGGGGAAGGGTATAGGCCCTGCCCTATATGAAATGACAGACTATGCACACCCCCATGGGGGGCCTCACCCTCTTTGGGGAAATGAGGGGATAATGGGGGGGCAAGGGAGGAAGGGAGGGAATGGGAGAGGGACCTGGAACTGACTTGTGAAGCAACCTTGTTTCTTATCTAAATTTAAACTGGAAATAAAATTAAAAAAAAATAAGATGAATGGTTCTTTTTTTCTTGTTTGTTTTACAATAAAGTGTTTCTCTGTGTACCTTTGGAGCCTGTTCTGGTTCTTGGTGTGTAGACCAGGCTGGCCTACACCTCACTGAGATCTGACAGTCTCTGCCTCATGAGTGCTGGGATTAAAGATCTTATCCATCAAAACATGGCAAATGAATGCTTCTCACACTCAAAAATAAATTTACAAATTATACACAGGAAAGTACTGGGAAAATGGCAGTGTGCTGATTTTCCAGAAGTAAACATTATTATAAAATTAAGATTCAAAATAGGAGTTCAAAAACACAAAATATGATGACATGAATGGTAATTCCAGTTCTTAAAATATATCATTTTCCTTCAAGAGAAACCATATCAGAAGCTCTTACGATCACTCAATTATAACCCCATTCTTTTTAAAAATGTACACAATTTATAATCACACTCATTAGTAGAGACAGGTGACTGGGAAGGCCTTAAACTTTAGAAACCACAGCATACTTGTATAAACTTATAAACTATCTATGTAAAGATTCCTCATGACGCCAAGGAGAGAGTTCCTCCTATGAAACTCTAGAGCTACAAATTATATGTATGAATATTAACCATTTTTACTTAAAATTACATGTTTTTTAACATTATTTTTTGGACAGTTTTCTCTGTGGCTTTAGAGGGTGTCCTAGAATTAGCTCTTGTAGACCAAGTTGGTCTTGAACTCACAGAGATCTGCCTGCCTCTGTCTTCTGAGTGTTGGCATTAAAGACATGCACCAAAACCACCCGGCTTAGAATTCCATTTTCTAATATTCATACCCTAATGGCTATGATTCATAATAACAAAGATGGTCTTGAGTAAGCTGGAGTAAGCTCTTCTTGCAATCCTGACAAGCACTAAATTTAGTTACAACTAATCCACATTAGTTGGATATTGTTTTCGAATACTCCATATTATCCCCCCAAATTCTGTGAATGGCACAATGGATGTAATCAAATGACATTAGTTTCTGGAGACACTGTTATATAGCACACATTGCCTGAGTCACTTTCAATTTTAGCTCTACAAGAAACTGTGAACATAGCTCTTCTGACCTAACATTTTCTTTTATGAATGATTGGAATACATGACACATAATCCAAGCACTAATAAGCTGTGAAGAATGCGGCCATGAGTCAGTGGCATTCCTGGGTTGGAAAACAAAACAACAACAAGAAAATCACATTTGATGCCCATATTTTTTACCAACTTTCTGATTAAATTCTCTAGCCAAACCAACTCAGGTAGTGAACAGGTTTATTTGTTTGCTATCCCTATGTCACTGTCCATCCTAGTGTGAACATAGGCTACAAACTCAAGCAATAAATAAAGGTAAAACATGAGGAAACATTGCTTCCTAGCTATCTCTCTTGCTTTGTTATTTTCTAGTGCTATGCTTGCTTTCTTACCCAGCCCAGGTCTACTTGCTTAGAGATATGGCTAACTCAAAGGAATAGACTTCACACATCAATCATAATCAACACAACCTATTTCAGTCAAAGCCATCAGATATGATGATCTAAGAATGCCCTCAATTGATGTCCACAAAGGTGTCTCTAGGCTAGGTCATGTTGACAGCTGAGGCTAATTGGGAAAAAGACCATGTATTAGAACACAATGAAGAGTCTATGTGGGAGATGCTTTGAGGAAGAAAATAGATACTGGGAATAATGTAACTGTAAAATCTGTCAGAAATTTGAAACAGGCTTTATAGCCATGAGTTCCAGACACTGGGGTTACTACTAAAGCATAGCAAGTACTGCCCACATCATTTCTTTGGGACATACATGTTAACCTGGAAAACACAATCATGTTAGGAAGGGCAACAGCATTTTATTCAGTTCCTCTATTTTGCTTGAATTTCTGTAACTATAGCAATTTTTTAATGATGTGTTGAGTTCTGTTTTTTAATAACTATTTGCTTTTTGAAGATTTATTTATTTATTATGTGTAGGGAGATATCTATGTACCCTTAGTGCTGACCATGCCTCCCAATAGCTGTTTTATCTCTCTTACATTCTCCATATATGTCCCCACGCACAAAGGTGTGTGGTCAGCTCTATGGGTAAGTAGATCTCTCCCTACAATTCTCACTTTTAGTCTAAAGAAAAGATTTAGACTTTAAACAAAACTAAATTGTGCCAATATACAAAATGCCTCAAACATATATAAAGCATATATACATAGAAGATGATAAAGAAATTATAATCTACCTATATCCTATCCTAAGCATGTCTATCCCATCTAAACCCTAAACATATCTGAAAGAGATGCCTAAGTCTGAACACGTCTTTCTAATTATGAATACAGTCTTCTTCCTGTGGGTATGCCTGCAAGCCAGATGAGGGCACCAGATCTCATTATAGATCCTTGTGACCCAACATATCGCTGATGGAAATTGAACTGAGGACCTCTGGAAGGGCAGTCACAGCTCACAGATGCTCAACATTCTCTCAAGCCCATAAATTCAGTTCTTTAGCCAACTTCTTGTTGGCCTGGTCTGCGGACACAAGAAGTGGCCAGTCAGAACTTCTATTGATTGTGTAAAATTATCACTTCACTACTCACCTTTAAAGACAACTACTATCACAGCAGAAAGGAATTCACCCTCTTTCTGGCCTATGGCTTTCTCTGCAGTTACTAAAATTGTTTTACAGTTGGTCAGTGTACTCAATTCTTACACAGTTCCCACTTCATTTGTAAATGCACCACAAAATCATGAGAAGTTGGAGGATCCTCATTCTCTGATCTATTTCCCTTCCTTCAGACCAGTCAAGACCCAGCCAAGGAAGGAGAGGCAGGACTCTCTTTCCAGCAGTGACCAGCAGAGGCAGGATTAGGTGTTTAAAGAAATTCCAAAGTATATTGTGCCGGGCAAGCCTGAGCTCTGGGAGATGTTCTCAACCTTACTAATGCTGTGATCATTTAATACAGTTCCTCATGATGTGATGACACTCAAACTCTAAATTTAATTTTTTTGCTTTTTTGAGATAGGGTTTGTCTGTATTGTTTTGGACACTGTCCTGGAAGTACCTCTTGTAGACCAGGCTGGCCTCTGACTCACAGAGATCCCCCTGCCTCTGCCTCCCAAGTCCTGGGATTAAAGGTGTGCACCACCAATGCCTAGCTAATAAAATCATTTTTACTGCTATGTCCTAACTGTAATTTTGTCACTGTTATGAATTAAAATACAAATATCTGTGTCTTCTGATGCTCTGAGACCTGTCATATGATAGGGTCAGCCATTCATTTGATTCCCCCAAAGGAAGCCCAGAAACCCAAATTTGCAACTCACTACCTTCAGACTGTGATCTTGTTACCATCTCATTTGTTTCCCCATGAAGTGTGCACAGTGCACTGTTTCCCTGTCTTCTTGTCTAAAGAGAAAAAACCATGCTTCAAACATAATTCCTTTCCTTCTTCTGCAATGGACAATCAAATCTGTGACTCAAACTAGTAATTTTGTATTCTGAGGTGTTGCAGATTTTTAATCTAATATTTAGGGCAGTTTTTCAGGATAAGAAGAGCAATGTCCAGTGGGGCAACAGACAGGGTTCAAGTCCACTCAATCAATATAGGAGACCTTGACATAAAACTACTTTGCAAAGGACTGGAGATGCAGCTCTTCTAGAATTAATATACTTGATGTCACACCAGGAGGTAATGTTGGTTGTGACCCTGAAGTGCTTCCTTGAGCAGCATTTAGAGTCCTGATGCTAATGGAGGGATAGGCCTTTCTACCACTTTAAATCTGGGTTGTCTCCTTTGTTGTTTGAATAGAGCTGGTTAAGCCCCAGGAACACTCACTTACATCTAATCATACTGTATTCTGACAGTCATTGTTAGCATAAAACTTGTCTTTGGAGTATTTGTGTTACAGTCCTCCATGACCAAAATTCTATTTCGTGACTTAATGTTTCCTAAGAACTGCCATCACAATTACACTTCCATGTCACAGTTTAGCAGTGGAGTGCTCCTCTACACAGGAAGTATTGTTTACAAGCTCAACATGATTAAATCCAAGTGCATTGAAAACATAAATAGTAAAATTTGCACGTGCAGAACTTCTAAAGACACTAAAGGGACCACAGCTCTCTGTGTTTGGCAAATCTGTGTTTGATAGTGACAGGACAAGCAATAAGGGTGCCTAAATTTAACAGTGATGTCAACAAAGATATTTCAAAGCACAGTCCCAATAACAATGCTGTGCATTTGCACAGCCAGCAGAGTGAACATACTCAAGAACCCACCAGCTGCCTCAGAGAATTGCAAAGTCCATGCAGGCTCTTAGGACCACATAGAAATAAACCGGGGCACACATGACCATTAGGATCATACAGTACAATACAAGACCAGGCAGGAACATGGCAAACTCTGTTTCAGGCCTCTTATTCCTACCCAGTCTTGGGAGGACACTCAGCACTGGTTCCCATGGCTCGACCCGGCACTTCTCCCTGTCTGGGGATGGTAGCCCCAAGCTCACCATGCCGTGGTTTTCAAGCTCCTCTTGGCTCATCTCCATGCAGTAGCTCTCACAGAACAGCACACAAGACCACCGGAACAGTTTCTCTGCAATGCCAAGCCTGAGGTTCTTGGCCGAAAAGACCCAGCACAAATTCCGACTACCAGGTCACCTTGAGGGACTGATTGGTTAGTGAAGCCTGAGTAATAGGAGATCCTCCCATAGGCTCACACAGTGCCTTAAGACACAGCTCATTGGTTCCTGGACAAAGACCTTTTCTGAGTCAGCACAAACATGCATTTCAATAGTATTTGAATCTGGCTGGAACAGCAGATCCTGATCTCCATAGGCACTTCCTCTTCTTTGTTCTGAACAGAGAGCAGCTAGCAAACTTTTACAGCCTTCTGTACTGCCTGTAATGTACTGAATTTCTGTCACACCTGTGAAAGAGTAGCCAAAATATCAAAAACTAAAGAGTGATTTCAAAAGGCAGGTGGTAGTGGTGAATAACTTTAAGCCCAGCACTAAGGAGGCAGAGGCAGGCAGATCTCTGTGAGATAGAGACCAGCCTAGTCTTCAAAAGCTAGTTCTAGGACAGCCTCCAAAAGAATACAAAGAAACCCTGTATAGAAATACCTCCTAAATAAATAAATAAATAAATGATTTCAGGAAACAATACTAGAGGTTTGTTATGTGGCTTCACACTGAGGTCAGGTGACCTGAACTTGCTTCTTATCCAGTGGCAATAGGGACTTCAGACAACCAGGAAAGAAAATCAGGAACCAGATCACAAGCAAGATAATGGGACTTTCTCCCATCAGAAAGCAAGTTAATGGCTCCATTGCTTTAGGAGTTACATTCCTGAAATTCAGAGCAAACAGTTGAAAAATGAATAGTACTACAGAGTAGCCCTCATGGAATGTTTAATACTTAGAGAATAATTGAGCAAGGCAAACCTTTGTTTAAGGTAACAATTGTGAGCCAGCAAAACTTCCTCACTGGGCGCTTAAAAAAAATAAAAAATACTTGTATAGGAACAGGACTGATAGAATGAATCACTACACATGTGTGGAAATGGATTATTAGAATGCCTTAGGTGTTGGTCCTGATCATTCAACAATGGTTGTCTTACAATAATAATTTCAAGGACCCAGGAGTTGTTCTGTTCAGTAGGTTGAATATCTCAGCTGTTCTTCAATATACACCAAAATCTCAAGGAAGTGACTGTAATTGTGATTAAGGAATGAGGACAAACAGAGAAAGAGAGAGCTTCCTTCTTCAATATCCTTTCTAGATGAAGGCTGCCACCAGAATTTCTGATCCAGATTAAGGATGGATCTTAATCTTTGGTTTTTGTTTTGTTTTTGTTTTTGTTTTGTTTCGTTTTGTTTTGGTATTTTCAAGACAGGGGTTTTCTATGCCTCCATGGAACTCATTCTGAAGACCACTTTGGCCTGAAACTCAGAAAATCAAATGTGTCTGCCTCCTGAGTGCTGGGGTTAGAGGTGATCAGCACCTATCAAGCAGCTGAAAATGGATGTCACCTCAAGTAATCCAGATTAAATATGAGGTTTTAATTTCAAAAACTATGGAAACATCCTGCACAGGTGTACCCAACTCTTTGAGTTTTAGTTAATACCTATAGCTGTCAGTTTGAATACCAAGAATAGCCATCACAACATCCTATGCAGAAGAATATAGAAAGATTTCTTACCTGAAGGAGGTATAGAGATCCTGGGCATTATTTCCAAAACAATACTTTTCCTAAGCAAAGAAGCGTGTGGATTTCACTTAGTGAGTGTATACACATTCAGGTAGTATTCACCCTATTCCTAAGCAGGCTCAGACAAAAAAATCGATTTTTAAACATGATCACAATGTAAATCAGAGACATTTAGGGGCATTTTTTACATTAAGCCAAGCATAAACATGAAGTATAAAAATGATTGAAAGAGCCAGGCATTGGTGGCACACTACTTTACTCCAAGCACTCAGGAGGACCTAAATCCTGCAAAGGAAAGAGACCACAACACATGCCAAGGCTGACCCATTAGACTAATGTTGGAATTTACAATAGATGCTCTGAAATACAGAGGTGCCTGGGAGGATGTTCTAAAAGTTACCACAGACCACAGATGCCAACTTAGAGAGCACTGCACCAAACAAAATGTGATTTAAATCAACATGAGAAGAGAACCTTTTCACAATAAAATCCACTTTAACTAATTTTTGTCAAGTAAATCTAGCCTACAAGAGGAAATCTAAATATGAAGCTAAGAATTACTATATGCAATAGGACAGAATTGATAAATACTCCTGATATAGTTCATCAAAATAGGGTGAAAAATCACACCACAACATCAAAAAACCATAAATCAATACACAGTGCCCAATAATAACTATCAAAAGGATTGTTGTTACTTTCTCATAAAAAGACACTGACTGCCAGGGGCTGGTAGCACACACCTTTAATCCCAGCACTCCACAGGCAGAGACAGGTAGAGGTCCATGATTTCCAGGACACCCAAAACTATTATACAGAGAAAAATTTCTTGAAGAAAAAAATGACACAGACTAACAGAGTGAATTAGAAAATATGATGAATTTTCCTTATGCCTCCATGATTCATTCCTCACCATTAAGTTCACTCACTGATAACTTTAAAGTGATTAAAAAATATTAGAAGGCAATGTATGTAAGAAAGTAGAAGGCATAGTTTATCTTTTTTTTTTGGTTTTTCAAGACAGGGTTTCTCTGTGGCTTTTGGAGGCTGTCCTGGAACTTGCTTGGTAGTCCAGGCTGGTCTCGAACACACAGAGATCTGCCTGCCTCTGCCTCCCGAGTGCTGGGATTAAAGGCATGCGCCACCAATGCCCGGCTTATAGTTGATTTTATATTATATAATAAAATGAAATCCAAGCAAAAGCAAGGCTGAAGGGGTTGAGAAGGACAGTATATAATAATTAAAATTAAAATACAACAAGAATATTTTACAATTCTTAACATGCCTCCAAACATCAGGACAACAATACTTGTAAAAGAAACAGTATTACTGCTAAAAATCATACATTGATCTAACACAGCAATACCTGGTGACTTCCATACACTAATCACACAAATAGGTTGATCTTCCAGATATGAACTAAATAGAGAAAAACTAGAGATGGATAAAATCATAAGTCAGATGGATGTGACAGACAGTTATGTAATATATCACCACTAAATACATAAGAATAATTTTTGTCCAACAATCCATGGAACTTTCTCCAAAATTCACCATAATAAAGAATAAACTAATCTCCAAATTAGTAGAAAATTGAAATAACACCCTGAACTCTATCCAACCACCATGAATTAAAGCTGGATATCAGCAACACCAACAGGAAATATAAAAACTCATGGAAGCCAAAAACTCACTACTGAGTGAAGAGTGCATCAAGACAGAAAGACAGACTGAAAAAGAAAACACAGCATTTCTGAAATAAGGGCCACAATGAAAGCAGTTCTAAGAGGAAATTTCAAAGCAGTGAATACATACAGAAAGGTACTGGAGTAATTTCTTTTTTGTGTTTGTGTTTTTTTCAAGACAGGGTTGCTCTGTATTATTTTGGAGGCTGTCCTGGAACTCACTCTGTAGACCTCCAACTCACAGATATCTGACTCCCAAGTGCTGGGATTAAAGGTGTGCAACATCCATGCCCGGTCTGATTTCTTATTAATAACCTCATTACATGCTGGATATCACTATGAAATTAATGTTCAATATTGTATATATAAATAAATAAGAGGGCTGAAAAATCAGGGATTCAAGAATGAGGAATAAAATCAATATGTTAGAAGCAGAGAGCAACAGGAATAACCAAAGGTAGAATGAATATAATGCCAATGTGTTTCCTCAAATGAATCAATTAAATGACAGCTACTTAGACTAAGTAGTTGACTAAATGAGAGAGAATATATAAGTTATTAGTTTATATGAAAGTGATGACTTTACATTAGATCCTGAGGAAATTGGGAGAATCATAAGGACATACTTTAAATCTTTATTTCACAAAACTGGAAAACCTAAAAAAGATGAAATTCCAGACATCCATGTAACTGAAACCAAGATGGTATAAATCCTATAAACAGACCCATAGGCAAGAGATGGTCTACCTCAGGGAAAAAGATCCAACTGCTAGTTGTCAAGGACCAAAGGGTCAGCCCAGAAGTCATATGTGCAATTAACAGTATACCAACTGAAAAGGGAGTATTTAGTACTTAATGTATGAATATACAGATATAAGTATGCAATTCATAATATAAGCCAGTATGCTCTTTTTTTCTGTTGAGGGATCAATGATGAAGTTTGTGGTGACAGCTGAACCCTGATTCCTTGGGATCCCTAGGTTCTAATCCAGTATCCTTTGGGATTGTTGTTCTCTGAATCCTCTTATCTTTCTGGTTACATGTACATTAGCTTCAGATTTCCAATCACAGATCTAACTTATGTCATCACTCTGCCATGCCACCATGGACTATAAAAACAGAACTCAGTCAGGGTGTTACAACCAGTCTTATAACCTGCACCACTTCCCTCCCAGACCTCACCATCCAAGGAGGAAAGGACAGCTCAGGAGGACCTCAGGTTTTTCAGAGTCACAAGGGGAAGCACTGATTACCAGCATGGGGCCCAAAAATCCGGGTGTATGCTGTAGTGAGCTGACATTCATCCTGCAGAGGGGGGAATTCAAAGGTCACCAAAGGAACAGCTGTAGGATGCTGATGGATAAGCTTGGTACTGAGTCAAGGATCTGGGAGTGCAGGAGTGGGGAATCATCAGCCTCACTATTGGGATGAGGATGATGAATTGGGACCAAGGTTTCAGGCATTCCACAGATAGTAACACATTCTTCTCCTCAGAGAAATCCTCCTGGAAGATCTGGTCATATAAGGAGTGATCAGAGGGAAGCAAAAAGAACACAACAGAATCCAGATGCACAGAGTCCTGGTCTAGACCTAGGGAAGCTTTTTCTCATATCCTCTACTGCCAACCAGGTATAGGTCATATGGCAGAGTGCTGTGTGTCTATAGTTGCCCAGGCATCACTGTTGCACAAAGAGTTTCCTCTTCATGATGAGTTTATCTGAAGTGAAGAGCAGAATGGCCCTTCACTACTCCAGCTCATCCAGCGATCCCCCAATTGCTGCTGCTCACATTGGCCCATCAGTTGGCAGAAGCTTCAGCTACAGGATCTAGCTCCCAGAAGATGCCCAGGCCCTTCACTAAGACAGTTTTGAGGGGCATAGGAGAGTAACATTTGAATAATGAGATACCAGTTATATACTTGTAATGACCTGACACTGGGGCCCATCCTAATCTGCAGCCCCAAACCAAGCCCAGAACCTATTGCTCCCCTTGTGCTGAACCTAGGTAAAAGGCACACAGTGTGATTGTCCATGTTAGTGTGGAGGGAGGAGAGACAGATCCACGGCAGAGGACAACCTTCAAATTCCAGTATATTTGACAGACTTTCATTGATCCAACTTCAGGAACACACTTGTAATCTTTGCCTCCAAGCAAGAAGAGTCTAATGTCCCATCCACTCCAATCTATTCATCATTGAAAGTGTAGGGTGGAGCCGGGCGTTGGTGGTGCATGCCTTTAATCCCAGCACTCTGGAGGCAGAGGCAGGTGGATCTCTGTGAGTTGGAGGACAGTCTGGTCTACAAAGTGAATTACAGGACAGCCTCCAAAGCCACAGAGAAACCCTGTCTTGATAAAAAAAAAGAAAGTGCAGGGTGGAACTCCTTTCCACCCTTCAGTCCTCTGTAGTCATCTTTCACTGTCCCCATATGTGGGGACATTCTGGAGTTGGGGCCTCTGGAAGTCCTGGCCCCTATAGCTCCTGGCCTAACTGAAGGAGGCCTGGAATTTCAGCTCCTGCAGCATTACAAAACACTGCAAATATTCAGGGAAGCTGCTTGTTCCCTCCTCCTGTTCTCTGTTCCAGCCTGAAGGGTGCAAATCCAAGGAGGACATATTCATGGGGATGACGCAGTGAGGAGGTTCTGTTGTTCTGGCTCACTGTGAGCTTGAAAAGTTTTATCTCCAGGGGAGGTGAGCACACCTGGACTCCACCTGCAAATGAATGATGCCATGATTCCTGACTCCCTGGCCATGTGCATAGTCATTGCAGTCTTTTCTTCCTCTGTCCCTTCTCCACATGTGTCTGCCCATCCATGACCCTCTTATCTGCTTTTTCCTTAAGATGCTTATATAAACATGGGATATTCAAACAGAGAAACTGAAACGACATGAATGGACATGTGGAAAGGTATCCTAGCACCACAGAAAAAACAAACAAACAAACATGTTGCAAAGAATTACAGGTCACTCTTGGAGAGCACTGAGAATCACAGTGAGTTCTAAGCACTAGAAATAGAGACATCATCCAGAAAAGTCTAGAAAACTTCATCCAGGATGGTCTAGGGAAAAACACCAAGGAAATTTCAGACATGCACACTGTGGGACATACCTGTGATATTACACACACAAAAAATGTCACATTTGTAACCCAGGCTATATGTACAAGATTGGGTAAAAAGACCTTCTTTAAGTAATCAAAAAATAGAAGATTTTTCAAGCATTCATAAATGGGACAGGGATAAAAAACGTATTTCTAGCTGGACAGTTTGGTCCAAGCCTTTAATTGAAGTGCAATGAGTAAAACTCAGGCAGTCTGTGGAATCTGAGCACAGCCTGATAAATAGAACAATTCCATGACTGTAAGGGCTTTAAAGAGAAATTTAAAATTCAAGGCAGAATTGGGAGGTTTTCAATTCAGACCACCACTGTCTTAGTTATTTCTGTGATTAAACATCTTGGCCAAAATCAGGAATTTTAGGAGGAAAGGGTTTATTTCCTCACAGTTCCATTGTTATGCCCAGATTGTGGGAATCTCTGAAGGATCACTTTGGAGACTGAATCCATAAGAAAAAAAGCATAGAGATTTTATGCAAGACTCAAGGTCAAGCTTGGGTCCTCCTTGTGTCCCATGCAGTGGTACAATCACAAAGCTCCAAGCCTGGCTGGGTAAGATTTTTATCAAAGCAGTTTTTGGGGTGAGAGGGACATTTAAGTTTGAAGATGACTGATTGGCTTACATTACTTAGGGAGGAATTGGTAAAAGCAAACAGGTGGGTGCTGGGCTCCAGAACATCTGAAGATCATATCTATAATGGTTTAATGTTTGCAATGTCAGGTCCTTTGCCCTTAGATACTGCCCCTTCCCTGGGTGGTGTCAGCTTATGGTTTTTCCTGGGATCCCATTGATGGATGACTGTAAATTGAAACACATGCTTAGTCTTGGCTGTTTTTTTATTAAGCCTGTCATAGCAGCTGTGTGCTTAAGATGTTCTGGGCCCCACATCATCTAATCATGAATCAAAAGCACTGAGGACAGAAGTTCAAGCATAGCAGGAGCCATGAGTCAGCACTGAAGCAGAATTCATGGAGGGTGCTGCTTACTGGCTTGTTCTCTATGACTGGCTCAACCTGCATTCTTATAGAACCCAAAAAAACCACCCCAGGGTTGACTGCACCGACAATGGGCTGGGTCCTCCATAATTACTGTGTAAGAAAATGCCCTATATTTTGCCTGTAGCCAATGTTAGAGAATCGTTTTCTGCATTAATTCTCCATTTTCTCAGATGACCACAGCTTGTATCATGTTGATATAAAATTAGCCAGCAAAACCACAGAAATAAATAATACCTTAAATCAGGTTGTTATGTCCTGATTGGGGAGTCTCCCAAAACCATCTAGGAGACTGAATCCTGTCTGTTAATTCAAATAACCTTTATTTGAGTTTGAAATATCTCTGTGTGTCCAATGCATTGGCATACTCAGAGATCTGCAAGTCAGATGGGGCGGGGATTTTATAATTGCAGAGTTTGGGATGAGCGATTTCTAAGGATCAGGACCCATGATTGACTCTCATTTGTCTATGGCATCTAGGTGAAAGTGGATAAGGGTGTATGTATGGAGCGCATGCCTGTAAGTGCAGCACTTTGGAGCCTCAGGAAACCTAGACTTCATAGAGAATTTTCAGATGGCCTGTGTTACAGAGTAAGATCTTGTCTCAAAAAATGCTTTTCTTTTTGCCACACACCTTTGCAAACAGTTTTGGACACATGGAGGATCTAAGCTTGAGCTTGAATCTTGCATAAAGTCTCTTTATTTTGCATATGAACTCAGTCTTCAGGGTATCTGACAATCTGAGTTTGATAATGAAACCCTTTCCTCCTCATGTCACTTTTTTAACTCATGAGGGTGAGTCAATAGGAGGCTAGCAAGCCATTTGTTGTACCTCCAGTCCCAGGTATTTCCTGTGTTTTTTGCCCTCTGTAGGTATTGTGCACAGACACATACATATAACTAATTCTTTTTTAACGTTAGAAAAAGGAAAGAATGAAATTCTCTACAGCCCTGAGAATGACAGCAAGCCAGGGTTAGTTAAAATAAACTCCTTCTGGTCTTGCATGGAAGCAGCTGTCTTCATCTTCCTACCCAGGCTGCTCGGAGGCAAAAGCAGCTTTGTTATGAGGTTAATAGAAATCATCATAATCATTCATGAAGGAGCACAGTATACACTTCTTTTTTTTTTGTTTTGTTTGCTTTTTCGAGACAGGGTTTCTCTGTGTTGCTTTGGAGTCTGTCCTGGAACTCGCTCTGTACACCAGGCTGGCCTCGAACTCACATACATCCACCTGCCTCTGCCTCCCGAGTGCTGGGATTAAAGGTGTGCACCACCAATGCCCGGCTACAGTATACACTTCTATTAGCTTAATTTTTCTTCAAGAATTCTGTTTTTGTTTTCTCTATCTTTTATCTGTTTGAATTTTCTGTTGGTGTAGTTATATTTTAGATCAAACATCCAGATTGACACTATAGTTTTCACAGTGTCATTTACTTAATTTTCAACTAAGACCTTGTAGTACAACATGAACATGCCAGAGATCTTTATTCCCATGTGTTCTATAATTTGTGTATGTTCCTCCATGACTTTGAGGCAAGAATGTCCCTAAATGTTCCTTCTTTTATATTGATATCAAGTTCAGAAGAGGAATTGTTAGCTGAGAATGCTGAGAATAGAGGGACTATTAAATGAACTTGTGCAGATTTCCTAAATAAATTCACTATGCTTCAATTGTTTGGAAAACATTGTTTTGGAACCACACCCATGCTGTCCCTGCCTCCTTCAGGCAAGACAATTTTCCAATGTCTTCTGTCTTGGTGGTTGAGGTGGATATTCTGCAATTACCTAACTCACAAAGAATTGGTTATACCTGAGAAGGATTTTACTTAATTGAAGGTTTCTAAATGGGAAAGCCCTTTATTAATCTAGATCATTTGAGATGATAAGATCCCTCTTTAGGTGCTTTGTGGCAGTGCTCACATTTAACACCAGCACTCAGGAGGAAGCGGCACAGGGATTTTCTGAGTTTGAGATCAGCCTGGACTACAGAATGATTTCCAGGGCTACACAACTAGACCATTTCTGGAAAACACACAGAAACACAACAACAACCAAAACAATCAAACCGACAATATGGTCTTTTTTTCTTGGAGGGTTTCAAGACAGTGTTTCTCTGTTGCTTTGGAAACTGTCCTGCAGGTAGCTCTTCTAGACCATCTGCCAGCCTCTGCCTCCACAGTGCTGGAATTAAAGTCACGAGCCACCACAGCAAGGCAAGAATACCATCCACTTTTAACCTGGATCTCACTTTCTGGTAGGAGCCAACATATATAAATGATATGGAAGAAGGAAACTGTCTACTTTTTGCCTGCTTGCTCTAGCTCTCACTACCAAATTCATTCCTTTACTGGCATTAGAAACTACTTCTTTGGAATTGTTGTGTATAAAGAGGCACGCTGGCATGTTCAGGCTCGTGGACTGAACAGTTACTGGATCCTTCACGTGATCTAGCCTAAAGGCTGAGAAACTCAACCTTCTGCATTCTTCAAATTTGCATTGGTAGGAAGCCATGGTTGGACTATGTGGACCAGAGCTTGTGAGACATTCTAATACAGAGATACATGGAGAGATGTACTCTACCATCCCTTTACTCTAGAAAACCTTAAATAATGCTGCTGCCTTTTTTCCCCTGCCCCTGGAGGAAGATGTGCTGTCTAACAATGGAGCTCATTAAAACATTCTTCCTAGCTCATTTTCCTCTAGGTGTTCAAGTTTCCATGAACACTGCTCTTTCTATTATTATTCATTTCCTAGAGTTTGCTCTGAATTTCAGGAATAAACTGCAAGCATTGGAGCCATCTTCCAGCCTTCTGAAGAAGGAAGACCTATTTTTTCTTTGTTTGAGATCTATTTTTTGTTGTTGCTTTTGTTGAGACAGGGTTTCTCTGTATTGCTTTGGAACCCATCTGTGAATTCGCTCAGTTGGCCAGGCTGCCTTTGGATTCACAGAGATGTACCTGCCTCAGCCTACCAAGTGGAAATCTGGTTGTTTCTTGTCTTCCCTGGTTGTCTGTCTCCCTGTGACAACCAGGAGGAAAGTATCTTCGGTTCATATCACCTCAACCTGAAGCCCCAGTACAAGCATCTCACTTTGTGTCCTTAAATCTGTCTTTAATTTTAATATTCTTGTCAGTATTGCAGCTGTGGGACAGGGACTCACTCCACCTATCTAGTGTGGTGGGCTGAACAATTTAGCTGGTCACATTGTTGTTATGGTGGAAGTTTCCTTCTGACCACTGGCTTCCATAGACCCAAAGAATCTAGATTGTTAGGGTGGAGGTTCCACCCAAGGTCCTCTCCCCATTTTCCTCCAAAACCATCTACATCTCAGAAAGCAACATATTGACGAATAATGTTCCCTATTGTTAAAATTCCTGCCATTATACTCTCCCACCCCCTGTTGATGTCAGGGGCACTCAGGGCTGTAGCTACATCATCACTATGTCACTTATTACAGGACTCAGTGCACATGCTGCACCTACCACAGAGATACCCATGAACACTCCCACAGGGTACTGAAACAATCCCCAAGAGACCAGACTCATAGTTTTTCAGGTCTCATTTCTATCTTCTCTCTCGGGTACTGGAAGACCTTCTGGGAGGGCTGCATCCATTAAACATGAGCTTTTTCTAATTCTGTTTGATGTGATCTGATCTGGATTTCTGCATCTTCAGAGAGTCTTATTGGGATATAGAAACTTTTTATTTATATTCAAGAGGACAAGGGGAAGTTCTTATGGAGACCAGGAAGATGGCAGAGTCTGCAAACAAAGCCAGGTACCAGTGATATTGAAATGCAGATCTTTGCAGATCTAGAAAAGTTTTTTTCTTCTGTGGGAGGCATAGCCATGACTCAAACTGCTGTGTCTTTAAGCACAAGTTAACCCTAGGGGAGGTGCTCTTGTCACCCTAGCCCTAGTATCCAATCAGGCCCTCCATGTAACCTGCCAGTCAGAAGTGGTACAGGGCTCTTCAGGCTTGCCTTTGAAGAGGAGCTGGTGGATTTGTGTGTTGTGGTGCAGTTTCTGCTGCAGGGAGCTGAGCTGAGACCTTCAGTTATCTGGTAACCACAGCATGTTGACCTAGGGGATGCTGTGTGAAGATGGGGAGGAACAGATGGGGAGGTGTGGCAGACAGTGTGGTAGGTCCTGCCTGTATCTGGGGGGATACTGAGGCCAAATTCTCTGTCTCTTGAAGTCCCATGTTGTCCTTGTAATTCATCTACCTAGGGGGAGCTCTCTCAATAACTTTGTTCTGATTAGAGCACTGTGAGTCAGCAGATGTGTGCATGAACAATGTTCTTGTCAACTTCAACATTATTTTTTTCCTTTTTTAAAATTTAAGTAAGAAACAAGTTTGTTTCACATGTCAACCTCAGCTCCCTCTCCCTCCCCTCCTCTCATTTCTCCCCACCAGGTCCCCCAGTCCCCCACACAGTCTCCACTCCAATCCCCTGGTAGTGTGAGGCCCTCCATGGAGGATCTCCATAGTCTGTCATGTCATCCAGGACAGGGCCTAAGACCTCTTTCAACAATCCACGTGAGAGAGCATCACTAATTGTGGGATGAGCACTCAAAGTCTATATGTACACCAGGAATAAATACTACCCAAGGCCCCATAGATTACCTAGGCCTTCTCACTCACACCCACATTCAGGGGGTTCAATATTCTTGATGTCTATATGGAAACACCTTGTCTAACTCAGAGAGGCCTGCTTTTTCCAGTCTCTTCTTGACATTCAACACCTTGCATTTAGCATTTGCATGTAATCTCCATCTATAGTTACTTGTGTACAGGTTGTCCAGAGGCATCTCATATGTTGGATAGCAGTCCCCATTATTCCTTCATGTAGAAGAGTAGAACTGGTGATATAAAGGATTTGCCAATGCTTAAGTAATAGTCTGTCTCCCATAATAGAATTGAGCTGAGGGAGGACTGCCTCTGAAATATCCAAATATAAGTATATACTAACCACACTTGTTGGATGCTAGGATCCACATTTGTTCACCAGGATTGTCCAAACTTTGGGTTTCAAAGCAGTACAAAGCAGCCAACCCTGCTTTACAACCACCCTCTAGGCCCATCCCTATGTCAAAGAACAGACCTCTGACAAGCTGCTCAATGAGACATTACAGGGTCACAACAAACCTTAAATCCTTGTGTCATAAAATTCTAGGTTTATGTTTGTTTGGGTTTTGTTTGTTTGTTTTTGTTTTTCCAAGACATGGTTTCTCTGTATTGCTCTGGAGGTTGTCCTGGAACTCATTCTGTAATCAGGCAGACCTCAAACTCACAGAGATTTTCCTGCATCTGCCTCCCAAGTGCTTGGATTAAAGGCAGGCACTTCCAATGCCTAGTTAATTGTCATTGTTTTTCTTGAGAAAAGCATAGTTTTACCAGGTGGGCAATATGATACCAGAAAGAAACTCCAGAGCATGGGCCTTCTGTTTTTGGAGGAAATATCAGTAGCCCAAGGGTCAGAAACAACAATTCAAGGGTCCCTTTGAAATATTTTTCTTTGGTTTTTTTGAGAGAGGGTTTCTCTGTATTGTTCTGGAGCCTGTCCTTGAACTTGCTCTGTAGACCAGACTGGTTTCCACCTCACAGAGTTATGCCTGCCTCTGCCTCCCAAGTGCTGGGATTAAAGGCAGGTGCCACCAACACCTGGTGAAATATTTTTTGTATATTATGAAGTCTGTGTTTATTTAATTTTGATATAATACAGAGAGATAGATATGTACCCATAGTGCTGTCCATTCCCATTTGCATACATAGGACTCTCACTACATGATTTCTATATACATTGACTATAGGGAGTAGGGCAACATTGGTCCAGATTGAACTTGTCCTTTCCTAAGTTTTCTTTGGTCTTTTGATTAAAAGTTGACTGTATTTTTCCTGACTTAATTCTTGTGTTCTTCTTACCAACCTCTTCATTCTTTCAAAAATTATTTTACTTTGTTGTTTGTAGTTGTTTCTTTGACAAAGTATAGATGTCATATTATGTGAATCAATGCACTGTTTTATATAACTGTAATCAAATTATTTCATTTTCTTGAAAATGATGGCCCTTCACCAATTTGTCTTCATAAAATTTCTTATGTTATCATTTCCTTAAGGTAGTGTTTTGGTGGAGAGTTGCTATGCCAAGACAGTTTAGTTTGTTTCTTCTTTATCTCAGATGCTTGCCTCTTCCCATTTCCTGGCTTGCCTGTTTTTCCCAGTTGATGCTATCTTCATGTTTGAGTCTTTGCTGCTTAAGTGATTGATATTATCAATACACTGGCTTTGGATTTTTAAAACCTCAATATTATTGTCTCTGCCTTGTTTGTCTGCATTACAAAACCTAGTGTCATCTGAGTGAACATCAGTGGTGTTCTTATATCAGAAAGTCAGATTTTTGCCATAAAAAAGATTGTGTTGACTTGGGTGATGTTGGATGAAGATTTCACTGAGTTGGCAATGTCTCTGAGCAAGTGGGTGGGACTGGTTAAGAGGGCTAGTTGAGCAAAAGACAGTGAAAATGCAGAAGAGAAAAATCAAGAAACAATCATTCCACAAGTTTTACCTTCATTTACTAGTTTGAATTTCTCTCCTCATCTCCAACAATGATAGACCCTGGCCTAGGTGTAACAACAAAAATCAGTTCAATATCTAAGTATCTTTTACTGAGATAATTTAATTAAAGCAAGAGAGAAGAATGTTGGAACAAAAAATGGTACTTCAAAAGTGATATATGTTTTTTGCTGTATTGGACATGGAAATGTTGACTTTTGCAAGAATGTTGGAAATATCTATATTTTAGTTAGCAAAAGCCATAAAGCCTCTCCACTGTCTGTACATGTAGGTCATGAAAGATGGAAATGTAGAGAGTAACGGCTGACACTGGATGTCAGGGTCAGAATTTTAGTGGGTAAATGGCTCTGCAGGCCACCATGGAGTTGGCCTGACCTATCCCCTTGAGACACATGTGTCTTAGTTATTCAGGCTGAAGCACATGGCTTCTGGGGCACAGTGTGCCTTCCAGTTCCTGATAGACTGATGCTCTCCATCAGGCAGTGAAGCATTCAGGCTAACTTGTATTTCACCATCTGTTTCCTTAGTAGTCAAACAAGTATGTGAGCTTAACAAGAAAATTGTTCTTAGACATTAAACTTCTATACTCTGTGTGGCTTGCAATTTCCATGTAATCTTGGGAACTACAACTGTATTGATCCTGGAAATTGTCAGTCTCTTATGTTTCTGATACAGATATAAAAAGTCTGATTGCTCTCAATAAAACAGTAATATCCTTTTACTGCTGTGGCCCTCCAGGCTAATCAAGGCTCCATTCTTTTTTTACTGTATCAGATGATCTTGGCCTGGTAAGTAAGAGCAAATGCTTAGAAGATTTCATGAAAACTTTAACTAGAGTTCATTTGTGTGGTATTTTTGCCCCAAATCTTTCTTTTTTTTGTTTGTTTTGTTTTTTAAGAGACAGGGTTTCTCTGTATTGTTTTGGAGGCTATCATGCCCCAAATCTTTCTTAATCATCACATGTCCGAAGAAAGTGAATAAGGCTGAAATTAACAGTAATGGGCTGATGTCTTAGTCAAAATAATACTTCTGTTGGGTGGTTATTACTGTTGACTCCTTCAGCCCTACAGTGAAAAGGACACAAGTAGGAAGGAAAGAAAAGTCTCTGTTTTGTTAAGAAAAAGAGCATTAGATAGTTTCAGATGTCAGGCCAGTGATGGAAAAAAGACAGCAGTTTTCAAGGTTTTTAACATCATGAAAACAAAGTCCCTGATCTACCTTTAAAGCCTATGAAGGTAGCCCAATTGTAAGACTCTACTCACCTAATCCTTTGACTTATGGAAGGAGTACACAAAGTAACTCCTTGTCTCAAAAGCAACATTATAGATGAACTAGAAAATTGAATCCAAGCTTGGTAGTGTCCATCAATTCATGCAGAACCGCCTATGATTTTTTTGTTTTGTTTTCTATTTTTTAAATTTAAATTAGAAATATGCTTGTTTTGCATGTCAATCCCAGTTCCCTCCTCTCCTCCCCTACCCCCACTAACCCCCTATTCCATCCCCTTTCTGTTCCCCAGGGAATGTGAGGACTTCCCTGGGAGATCTTCAAAGTGTGTCATATCATGTGGTTCAGGGCCTAGGCCTTTCCCCATGTGTGTAGGCTGAGAGAGTGTCTTTCTAAGTGGAATGGGCTCCAAAACTCCATTATTTTGCTAGGGATAAATCCTTATATTTTATCAGAGGCCCCATAGATTTCTGAGACCTCCTCTCTGACACTCACATTCAGGGGGTCTGGATCAGTCCTATACTTGTTTCCCAGCTATCAGTTTGGAGTCTATGAGTTCCCACTTGTTCAGGTCAGCTGTCTCTGTGGGTTTCACCAGCCTGGTCTTGATCCCTTCATCACTCTTCTCTCTCTCTGCGACTGGGTTCCCGGAGTTTAGTTCAGTGGCTAGCGTTGGGTGTCTGCCTCTGATTCCATCAGCCACTGGATGAAGGCTCTAGGATGGCATATAATGTAGTCATCAATCTCATTATAGGGGAAGGTTATTAAAGGTAGCCTCTGCACTATTGCATAGATTGCCCATTGGTGTCATCCTTGCAGATTTATGGAAATCTCCCTCCTCTCAGATCTCTCCTCAAATCTATAATGGCTACCTCTATTATGGTATCTCTCATCCTGCTCTCCTGTATTCTTGCCCTGACTCAACCATCCTGCTCCCCCATGTACTCATCTCCCCTCCTCTTCTCCTTCTCTCTTTCTCCCTGCTCCCTCTCCCCTCCCTCCATGCTCCTACTAATTCCAGCATTCCTTCAGATTGGGTTTTTTTCTGTATTTCAGCTTTCAAAACTTGCACTGTTTGAAATGTTTCTTGCAAATTTTTGGTTTGTCTTTCCTTCCATTTCTTTAAAGCATTTTCTCATTTCCTCCTTTAGGGCCTCTATTACCTTCATTAAGTTGTTTTTAAGGATGTTCTCTCCTGCTTCCTCTGTGTTGGGATGTTCAGGTCTTGCTGGTGTATAGTCCCTAGATATAGGTGACATCATAACGGTTTTTCTGTTGTTGAAAGTGTTCTTATTTTGTAGTCTTCCCATCACTTCTTCCAGTGGGTACAGGTGGGGACAACTCCTCTCCTGGTGTGTACTGTCCCGAGTTTCTCTTCCAGTGGGTGCAAGCAGGTCCAGTGTCTGATGGATCTCAGAGTGGGTGCAGGATGTTCAGAGGCACTGCCTCTCCCTGTGTGGGGGAGCTGGATTAGGACAGTGTCATCAGCTGACTGAGGTTGCTAGGTGATCTGGAGGTGAGTTGACTTGCCTGCAGTCCTCAGGCTAGATAATTCCAGAGTGGGCAAGTGGAAGGAATTCAGGCCCAAGTTAGGGGTCCAGAGATCACCTCTGCCATGAGGAGGGACAGAAGTAGAACTGTGCTCTCAGCAGGTTTGTCGTTGTTTGGTCTGCCAGGGAACAGTTGACCTCACTGCAATCCCCAGGCCAGGAAGTCCCAGAGTGGGTAAGTACAAGTTGGGAAAATTTTCTTCTATGATTTTTTTAATACGTTAGACCTGGGCTTTTTTGCCTTCCTCTATACCTATTATTCTTGGGCTTGGTCTTTCCATGGTGTCCCATATTACCTGGATATTTTAACTTGAGGATTTCTTGGATTTAAGATTTTCTTTCCTCATTCCATCTATTTCCTCTAGTTTATCTTCAGTGCCTGAGATTCTGTCTTTGATCTCTTATATTCTTTTGGTTATGCTTGTGTCTGTAGTTCCTTAACGTTGACCCATCCTTTCTATTTCCATCATTCCCTCAAATTTTGTTTCCTTCATTGTCTCTATTTGAGTTTTCTGGTGTTGAACTGTTTGAATTGTTGCCCTCATACCTCAGATTGTTTGTTATTGGCTTTCCTTGGTTTCAATAAGTTGATTTGTTGATTTCTTTCTCTCTTTTTTTAGTTTGTTTTTTCTGCCATTTCATTAAGGGATTTTCTCATATTCTATTTGAGGGCTTCTATCATTTTCATCAAATTGTTTTTAAGGTCATTGTCTTCTGTTTCATCTGTGTTGGGATGATCATGCTTGCTGGTGCAAATTCCCTGGTCTCTGTTGATGCCATATAAGTCTCTCTGTTCTTTGATGTGTTCTTATATTGTCACTTTCCCATTTATTCTTCAAGTGGGTATAGGTGGGTTCTCTCTCTCTCCTGGGGTTCAAGGTTCTATCCTCTCCTCTCTCCCAGATGTTACAGGGAAATGTTGGATTTTTAGATCTGGCTCCAGATTTTTACTCTCTCTCTCTCTCTCTCTCTCTCTCTCTCTCTCTCTCTCTCTCTCTCTCTCTCTCTCTTTCTCTGTCTCTCCTCATTTTTCTACTTTTCTGTACCATTCTGGTACATTGATACTATTACTGAAAAGAAACAATAGCTTCACTTAAATGCACATAATCTCTCTGTGCTTCCATAGGACTAAAAATGTATTAAGTAATCTGAACTCAAAATTCCTAATTTCCCAAATGAAAAAGAGGAAATGTTCATCCCAATGAAAAGGTACCTGTAAGAAGGAACTACATTTGTTAGCAGATTTTACGTTGGCTGCAATAGAAAATCAAAAACTTAGACATATATTAGCAGATAAAAGTAACCACAAGGTAAAAGATATTACACTGAGCTCACAAATGTAATCCCAGCTCTTGGAATGTAGCAGCATAACCCCAAGTGTGATACCAGGCTGGTCTACTCATATCAGATGAACCTGGAATGCTACCCAGTAAAACTATCTCAAATATATCCATTAAATGCTTAAATTAAATTTGAAATCCAGGGCAGCTCTAGATTGGCTAAACCATTTTTAGACATGGTCATAAAAAGAAATACACTTCCTCAAGCCTATGCACAAGAAACGCTTGAGTTTTTATTCAAAGACAGGATATATGAAACTAAACAAACCTTAAAACCAAGAAGCCATCACAAAGGATAATTATGCTTCTGTGAGAAAACCACAGATTTAGTAGAAACTAACAAAATATTTACTAAGCAGAGGTCTTGATCTGTTTACTGAAGTCATACCAAAGACAAATATTCTCATGTATCAAACAAGCATTTGTAAGGAAGGGAACAGCTCAGTGGTAGAGCAACAGCCTTGCATGAGCCCAGCATAAGTTTCACTCTAAGACAAAAATAGTCTAGATTATGGGAAATCTAAGATATGCAAAAAATCATTATTCAAAAATCAAATAATCTTTGAATTGTAGGGTGAGTAATAATTATTTAGAATTAATTCCAGTAGACAGGGGACAAAAGGACAAAATCCAAACAATTCACACAGGTCTAAATGAAAACCCAAGAGAATTCACCATTTCTGAATTTAAACCTATGTAGTATCAAAAAATGAGCAATATTTCCCATATATATATATATATATATATATGTATAATAAGCTGGACAGCAGCTCAGTTGGGAGTAATAACATCAAAACAAGACTATCCTCAAGTGAATATGAAATTCAAAGCAACCTTGGCCTACTATAGACCATGTCACAAAATAAGTAAGCCTGGCCTGAAATATTTAGCCATCATGAGTTATTATCACTTTTCAAAACATAACCAACATTGACATTAAGTGATCATATTAAAAAGATCTCAGCCAGGTATGCCAGAATATGCTATAACCTCAGGGATCTGGTGTCAGAGGCAAACAGATCTCTGAACTTGAATCCAGACTCCTCTATTTATCAGTGCCAATCCCACCAAGGATACATGTTGAGAATGTTTCAAAGAAGGTAAGTAAATCCCTGGCAGGCTGAAGTTACCATTCATTCCCATCACTTGGGAGACGAAGGCAATAAGTTCTGTCTGTGAGTTCAAGGTCAGACTGATTATCCAGGGAATCTAGGGTTATTTAAAAAGAATTTGTCAAAAAATAAAACCAATGTATATTTTCATGACATCACAACAATATAGTATTCTTTACCTAAAACTAAAGAGTGTAAGCCAGGCGTTGGTTGTGCATGCCTTTAATCCCAGCACTAGGGAGGCAGAGACAGGTGGATCTCTGAGATTTCCAGGCCTGCATGGTCTACAGAGCGAGTTCCAGGACAGTCTCTAAAACAATACAGAGAAACCCTGTCTCGAAAAATATCAAAAAATCGAAAACAAAAACTAAAGAGTCCATAAAATGTCAGTGTCCCCAACAGTTGAAGCTGAGCATATGCTGATAGAGACTCAAAATGAAACATCTCTGCTACTGATAGTAAGTGGAAAATATTTTATTCTTCTCCTGATAGGAACCAACATGTTCCAAGTGTTATAACTTACAAATATGTATTTTATGCTACCAGAAAGATTAGATCTATGAGGTCAGAACTTTACAGAACATGCTGCTATAACAATTGAAAAAAAATCAATCCTGTGAAAATTTATTGAACATATATCCTACATTCTCCTTAAATTCTAATAATGATTTTGAAAATGTGTTTGTGTGTGAATGTGTTTGTGTGTGCACATTTGCATGATATTTGTATTTATGTGTGTGGTATTTGCTTTATGTGATATGTCTACTTTTGTTTTTAAGCATGCTTGTGTGTCCTTTGTGTGTATGCATTAATGTTTATGTGTGTTTTTGCGATGTGTGTGTGTATGTGTGAAAGGGATTAATGTTTATGTATATGCTGTGTGTATAATTGGGTTTGTGTATGATAGGTGTTGTGTTGTATATATCTGTTTGATTTTTGAGTGTATGTGCATACTATACCATATAGGTAGTGGCCAAGTGACAACTTTCTTTAAGGATTTGGTTCTTTCTACCATGTGTTATCTGGTAAAGCTTCTCATACTTGTACATCAACAGTCTTTGACCTGATGAGTCACAAATACATGTGAATAAACTTCATAAAATGCAATGCAAACCTATTGTCCTGTGTGGTTGCTTAGCAAACATACAAGAAATAACTCAGGTTTAATATTGAACCTACTCAGGTCAACTTCATGGATGTAGGAATTAGTTTTCAAAATAGTTTTATAAAAAGCAACAGTTGCTACAAAAAAATTCACTGGTCTATTTATTTCTTACATCAGTTTGAAACTTTTTATGTCTAAATATTACAGAAATGCATTTGCCACAGCATGAAGTTGACAACTTAAGATGCACACAATTTATAATCACACTAATTAGTATAGTCACGGGACTTATAAGACCTTAAACTTTAGAAAATGCAGAATATATATATTAGCCAATCACCCTCCTATGTGAAGACTCCTCATGATGCCAAGTACAGAGTTCCTTCTTCTGTGAAATTCTAGAGCTACAAATTACAAATGTCAATATTAAACCATTTTTTCTGAAATTACATTTTTATGTTTTAGGATTTTTTTCAAGGCAGGGATTCTCTAAGCCTTTGGAGACTGTCCTGGAACTAGCTCTTGTAATTCCAGGCTGGTCTTAAACTCACAGAGTTCTGTCTGCCACTGCCTCCCTAGTGTTGGGATTAAAAGCTTGCACCACAACTGCACAAGTTAAAATTCCATTTTCTAGTATTCATCCCCTGACTGCTACGATTCAGAATAACTAATATGGTGTTGAGAAAGCTGGAGTAAACTCTTCTTGAAATTGTGACGGCACTAAATTTAATTACCATTACTCCACATTTGTTGGGTATTTGTTTTTAAATACCCCTTATAATCCCCCCAAATTCTGGGAATGTCACAATGGATGTAACCAACTGACCTAAGTCTCTGCAGACTCTGTTATATAGCTCTCATTGGCTGAATCACTTTCAATAATAACTCCACAAGATGAACCTAGTTCTTCTCACCTAACACTAACTTTTATGATTGATAGGAGTAGATGAATTATAACCCCAGCACTCAGAATATGATATGAAAGCTGCATTAGATCACTGGTATCCCTGAGCTAGATAACAAAATAAGAAAATCACATTTGATGACACCTGTTTTGTTTCAACTTTCTTCTCTCATGCCCTGATTAAATTCTCTAATGAAAAGTAACTCAGGTAGTAAACAGGTTCATTTGGTTGATATCCCTATGTCACTGTCCGTCCCTGAGGGAACTTAGGCTAGAGACTCAAGAATTAAATAAAGGAGAATCATGACAAACACTGCTTCCTATCTATCTCTCTTGCTTTTTTATTTTCTAGTGCTAAGCTCACTCTTTTCCAACCCAGGTCCACTTGCTTGGAGATATGGCCAACTCAAAGGAAGAGACTTCACACATCAATCATAGACAACACTACCTCTCTCAGACACAGCCATCAGATATTCTGATCTAGGGATACCCTTTAATTTATACTCCCTCAGATGTCTCTAGGCTATGTCATGTTGACAGCTGAGGCTAATTGGGAAAAAGGACCATGTATTAGAGCACAATGGAGAGTCTGTGTGGGGAGGGGCTTGGAGGCAGAAAAGAGATACTGGGAATAATGTAACTGTAACACAAAATATCTGTCAGAAAGTTGAAACTGGTTTTATGTTCCAGGGCTCCAGATACATAGATTTGTACTAAAGCATACCAAGTATCACCCACATCATTTATTTGGGACATAAATCTTAAACCTGGGAAAAAACAGTCATGTTTTGAAGGGCCACATCATTTCATTCAGCTCTTCTATTTTGCTTAAACTACTATAATGAGAGTAATTTGTTTTAATGATACATTTAATTCTTTTTTAATTACTACTTCCTTTTTAAAGAGTTATTTATTTTTATGTGTAGGGAGAGATCTATGTACCCTTAGTACTGACCATGCCTCCCCATTGCTCTTTTTTCCCCTTTAATTTCTACATACATGTGACTACACCCATAGCGGCATGGTCAGCTATATGTGTAAGTAGATCTCTCCCTACAATTCCTCTTTTAGTCTAACGAAAATATTTAGACTTAAAACAGAATTGTGTCAACAAACATAATGCCTCAACCATATATAAAGCATATATACATAGAAGATGATAAACAATTTATAATCTACCTATATCCTATCCTAAGCATGTCTATCCCATGTAAACCCTTAACTTGTCTGGAAGAGATGCCCAAGTCTGAAAACCTCCTTTCTATTATGAATATAGTGTTCTCCATGGATCTATGCCCAAAGGCAAGATGAGGGCACCAGCTCACATTAAAATTGTGGTGACCCAACATATAGCTGCTGGAAATTGAATTCAGGACCTCAGAACAGCAGTCACAGCTCTTAAATTCTGAATCATCTCTTCAGCCCATAATTTCAGTTCTTCTTAATGGTCTGATCTGTGGGCCCAAGAAATTTCCAGTCAGAACTTTTATTGACTGTCTAAAATTAATTACCACACTACTCACTCACTTTTTAATTTTTTTTTTTTGGTTTTCTGTTACAGGGTTACTCTGTATATCTTTGTAGTCAGTCCTGAAACTCACTCTGTAGACCAGGCTGACTTCAAACTCACAGAGATCCACCTGCCTCTGCCTCCCAACTGCTAGGATTAAAGGCATGTGCCACCAATGCTCACTACTCAAGTTTAAAGACAACAAGTGTCACAGCAGAGAAGAATTTGCCATCTTTCTTGCACGAGGCTTTCTCTGTTGTGACTAAACCTGCTTTACAGTACGTCAGTGAACTCAACTCTTAAACAGGTCCCAGTTCATTCATAAATGCACCATAAAATCTTGAGGAGTTGGAGAAGCCTCATTAGGTGATTTATTTTTCCTTCCTTCAGATCAGTCAAGACCCAGCCAAGGAAGGAGTGGCAGGACTGTCTTTTCAGCACTGAGCAGCAGAGGTAGGATTAGGTTTTGAAAGAAAGTCCAAACTACATAGTGTGGGGCATGTCTGAGCTATAGGACACTGCGACCTAAGCAGTGGCTGTCAACCTTCCTAATGCTGTGACCCTTTAAGACAGTCTCTCATTATGCAATGAACCCAAACTCTAAAATCATTTTCACTGCTATGCCATAACTGTATTTTTACTAGTGTTAGCAATTATAATACAAATATCTTTGTTTTCTTATGTTCTGAAGCCAGTCATATGATAGCGTCATATTCCTCTAAACTGATATAAATAAGTAAACAGCAGGTGAGAAAAAGTGAATGAAATTCATAAAGCCAGGAACAGTGAACAATAGAAAGAAAAAGCAGTAATGCATTTAAAGAAAATTAATTTTTAAATGATGCTAATATTTGATGTTTGAGACTGATGATAATATATAGAACACTTAGCTACAATGACTTTGAATTGGAATAGGCAATTCCCTGATACAGAGAATGCCAGTAATAATACACTGCATGCCTTTGTTTTATGTAAATTATTAGCCACTGAATACTGTTTTGCAAACCTTTGAGTTGACATAACTGTGTCAACCAGGATTTCACACATCTAAATAGGACAGTTTTCTAATTGGAATTTCAATGCTTAGTAGTTCAAGCAAAACTCCATAAATGTACACCATAATTCTGTTATTTTTCATTCACATGGAGAGAATTAATGCATGAAGGAAATTGTAGAGAAAGTCATTCACCATGCCCCATCAGTCCTTCTTCATAATGCAGACCCCTGCATCTCACTGCCTTCAGCTTCAGATTGCGATTTCATTTGTTTCCCCCATGAAGGGTGAACAGAGCACTGTTTCCCCATCTCCTGGTCTACAGAGAAAAAACATTCTTCAAACATAATTCCTTTCCCTCTTCTGCAATGGACAATTGACTAGTAATTTTATTCTCTGAGGTGCTGCAGATTTTTAATTCAATACTTACAGTGTTTTGTCAGGATAAGAACAGCCACGACCTGTGGGGCTATAGACAAGGTTCAACTCCACTCAATCAATCTAGGAGACCTTGACACAACACAGCTTAGCAAAAGGCTGGAGATGCAGCTCTTCTAGAGTTAATATACTTTATAGCACAGTAAGACTTAATGATGGTTGTGACCCTCTAGTGGTTGGTACCTTGAGCAGCATTTAGATCCCTGGTTTTAAAGGAGAGTTAGGCATTTCTGCTGCTGTCAAACTGGGATTGTCACCTTTGCTGTTGGAATAGAGCTGGTTAAACCCAAGGAACAAACACTTACATCTAATCATACTGTATTCTAATAGTCATAGTTAGCATACTACTTGACTTTGGAGTATTTGTGATGCAGTCCTCCATGAACTAATTTCTATTTTGTGGCTTAGTGTCTCCTAAGAACTGGTGAATATGTATACTATCATATCTGCTGCCATCATGTCTATACATCCAAATCACAGTTTAGCAGTGGAGTGCTCCACTACACAGGAAATAGTGTTTACAAGCTCCACATAATTAACTCAGTGGATTCAAAGCATAAATACTAAACATTCAACGTGTAGAACTTCTGGAAGATGCTAAAGCGACCAGAGTTCTCTGAATTTGGCAAAACTCTGTTTCATAGTGATAGGACAAGCACTAATGGTGCCTACATTTAACAGTGGAAAAACTGGGAGCTTTACTGCCCTCATTGCATTCATAAGTTTTCCTATGCTGTGAGTCACCCTACACCTGCTGATTTAACTGGGACAAACAGAACAGTTTATACAGTCCTAGTACTCAAAGGGCTTCCTGCAGTACAGGGTTGTTGATGATTTAACAGTGGGGGTAGAAAACCAATAACTTCTACACTTGAGTCGAGTTAAACAAGGATACAGAAGGTGGGGACTGAAACACGTATTCCAATTATCTTGAGGGAGACATGTTACATTGTGCCGTAACACTCTGCTCACATGGCTTGTATCCAGAGTGACACATGACACACTCATTGTAGGAAGAATAACAAATAAATGGTTCCCACATTGAACTTGCAATTTGAATTTCTGTTACTCATAGACTCATTGTGTAGGATTAAGGTTTCTAGACAACTACTGCCCCCTGAATCTTGATTCTAACTGCCCTCCCCTCATTAACTTTGCACAGTCATAACACATATCTGAGCAAGACTGTCTTTATGCAACTATTTGCTTATTAAACGGCTTTGGAGATTCATTTATCACCTCTTCAGGGCAAGGTTCCTGTCAGTCTTCAGCCTCGCACCTCGGCACAGATCCTCCTGAGAGGGACCCACTGAAGCCCACTCTTCCATCGTGAACTCAATGCGCATGTCCTCATAGTTCATCACACTCTAAAATGTGTTCCATGCATGTGTGCGACAGTGAAACCATGACACGGACAGCGCTGTAAGGTATATGTGCTTCCCTTGACATGTAATCTAGGCACTCCCCATGCTTTACTTGATTACATGGGCCTGATGATGCAATCGCAGAGTCACTTTTGGGTGAAACTTGATGGAGGGATCACCTCCCCGTCCCCTTGTCACTTCTGTTCACTTTGGGTCAAACATAATATATAAATAAAAATATGAATATATTTATATAAATATAAATATATAAACATATATAAATATAATTTTTTTCATAATTATGGAGAACAAAAACAATTCTTACATTTATGGCACTTTTATCACTGATAAATTTTTCTCTATTGTGACTCAAACTACATTGACAAGATGAACCAAGACAATGGGAAATATTTACACATTGCTTGTACACAAAGGGCTTTTCTGCATTATAAAAATGAAGCTGGAAAACCAAGCACCTGTAAATTTAAATCATGCTCAACAATTCTGCTAAACACACAGTCTACTACATATCTTCTAATTGTTCTGAAATGGAGAGCAGTTCATTGCTCGGGTTCATGTCTCTGTGTTCATATGGTTTGCATTTTGATTACCATAAGATATACCTACTAAAGGAAGAATAAGAAATAAAAAGATTTCCACACTGAAATAATGGATTTTGTCTTTGTGTTCTTCATGGACATAAGGTACAGGTATTAAGGATTTACATGTCCACCCCCAACTAAAATCATGATTCAAAGTATCTATCTGACTGTACTTAGCAAATTCAGAACATCTATATGACTAACAATAGCTTTACTATGAACTATTTGCTGATGAGAATGTGTTGGAAATATACTTATCACCTTTTCAATGTGTATACCTTCTGTAATATGAGTGGTATGAAACTACATGGATTTGCAATTCTCATCAGCACACATCTGATGGAGCTATGACTCAAATGGTGTTAAGGCAGTCATATCTTCTCTTCCTTCCAAAAAGAAGACTTGCAAACATAATGCAGTTTCTACCTGATAAGGTATATGATCTCATGACAATTTAATGATAGTCACTGCACTTTATGATGTGATTATGTACACTGCTGCTTTTCTTTGCAACTTCCATATACATTAAAGTATCTTCAGAGGCAAATTCATATCAGAAAAAACATGAAAATTACCTTGCATGCCTTTGAGAATGTTGGTGATCTTCTTTGATATTATCATCTTCCCATTTGTAGCCTAAAATATACCACCAGAAATTTAACTGTCTTCAGTGATCCTTAGAAACATAACTGATTTATTTCCTTAGTGTTCTTCATTCTCACTCAAAATTACAAATGATCATCAGTAAACAAGAAACAGTTGTCCCCTTATTATGAAGAGTGATAGAAAATAGACAGAATTACCTATAGCCTTGAGGTTCATATAGGTCTCCAGCATCACATCTTTGTAAAGATTCTTCTGTGAAGGATCTAGCAAAGCCCATTCTTCCTGAGTGAAGTTGATCTGCAAATCTTGATGGGTTACTGCATACTACAATGTGCCATACATGTATAAAACAAAAAAGCATGATAAAGACAGCACTGTAAATGTATACTTCTTCCACAATATACTCATATAATGATGCACTTTCCCATACTATAACAAATATATTATATTTAAGTCACTTTAGAAGGAGCTTAACGCGGTTTAACCTCTATTATTTCTCAATGCCCAGAATGGTATATTATATCGCAAGAGAAATACCTATTAACAGACACAAAGAGACATGCAAACAGATCAACAGACTGAGTCTACATCAGAGAAATTGTGTGAATAATTCATTACTATTAACTCTTGAGCAAGCTGGGTACATTGACTCATTCCTTTAGTCCTAACACTCAGAAGGAAAAAGATAGGTATATCTGCCTATCAGGGGAAGGCTCACCCAGTCTGCCTAAACAGTTATAGG